>NW_023596448.1:26580744-26601683 GCF_011947565.3 Pollicipes pollicipes | reverse complement strand
GACAGTGGACCGGTGACCGGGCGGTGCGGGATGAACGACCTCCGGACCGGACCACCGGCTTAGCGGGGTCGTGCCGGCGTGCCAGGGATGTGTGCCACCGGCCGTCGAGACGGGGCAACGTCCGCAGAGCCGCCGGGATCAACTTTCGCCGGCGGAGGCGCACCTCACGGGCGGCGTGGCCACTTTCCATGCGGCTTGGTGGAGATCCGCGAAGCCGTCTTATCGGCCGTCGACGCTGACGGAGATGTGGGTTGTGCCCTTACCGAGAAATCACGTCCTGCACAGGTGGGACGCGATGCACATGCCAAGACATCGCTTTACAGCTGGGTATTGCACAACGCTCCTTCAGTCATGAATGTCAACGTCCCGCAACGAGTTACCCAAACAGTCGCATTCACGCAAGTATTGTACATCAAGGGTGCGTAGCTGCCGATGAATGAGAGCGCTTGTCCCTTTCACCTCACTGCCCAACAGCACGAGAAGAAAGCGCTGGCAAAGGGGAACACGAAAAGTGCCGTAGCCACCATCTTTGGGTTCGAAACTGTAAAATTTGCACTTATTCCAATGGCAGCTGGTGCTGTTGCTACCTCATCTAGTTATTGTGTTAGGTACTGTCGTTGCCGCCAAATCTATCTTTTCTGGATAGCTGGCGTGCCTGCTGTCAGATCTCCCTTTTGTTTGCATTTTGATGACAGCTGTTATTGTTTCTTCCACATTCATTGTTGGTATTTTGACGGCAGCTGGTGTGGTGTGGTTGCTGCCTCATCTGCCTCCTTGACTTATTTTGATGATAGCTATTGTGGTTGTTGACGCATCTGCATTTTGGGATTATTGTTATGATATTTGGTATAGATAGTGCTATCTCCGCGTCTGCCCTTTACTCTTGGTTCGAGGACAGCTGGCATGGTTATTGCCGCGTGCTCTATGCGGTCTTTTCCACAGCGTCGACTGGTAGTTCACGCTCCGCGCCACAAGAGGTAGCGTTCGGTGCCCAGCCTTCTTTGCTCCCAGCGGCTGTGAGTGAGCTTAGCAATTTATAAACGTCTATGTTGATCGCGAATTTCTGGGGCTGGGGATAGAAAAAACAGCACGTTCGCTAACAGCAGAAATTTCGGGTCCTGGAGAAGCGCAGAAACAAAATGGCAAGAGTAAAAGGCGTTTATCGCATCAACTTGAAAAAAGCCCTGCGCACAACAGCGAAGTGCACCAAAAACTTGTACTGAATTGAATGTTGTATTATTGTATTGAATTGAATGTTGTATTATTTTATTGAATTGAATGTTGTATTATATTGTATTTAATGTTGTAGACTCACACTTGCAGCCACGGAGACTACTAATCGCATCCTGGTATGCTATGGTGAAGTACCGTTATGCATATGGGGTTCCCATTCATGGTTAGCCTCTGACCAACTGCCTTTGAAGGCGATCTTTGTTCGGCTGCTCAAGCCGCTCCAGGAAGAGATCGTGGCGTGACGCGAGTGGGATACCTCACACCTCGTTGTTGGAGCGGCGCAGGGAAAGGACGGACTATCCTAACACGGCCCCGAGTCCGTGAGGGGCGGGCGCGGGGCGTCGACAGGAAAAACCTCGCCTCCCGACCGGCAACACCGCCTTCGATACCCGAGATTGGCTTCAATCTGACCGCGCCGCCGCCGCCGCCGCCGCCGCCGCTGCCGCCGCCGCCGCCACCGCCGATGCCGCGCCAATGCTGATTACAGACACGCAGCGCCGGGCGGCAATTCGGCGCAGCCTCCGCGGCGCGGCGGCCATTTTGGCGCGCTTGCATGCGGCGCGCCGCCCTCCCGCGCCGAGTTCCGCGCTGCCCGCGCCGGCTCTGATTGCCCTCCGGTTTAATTAAACGGGGACTGGCGGAATCGCCGGCGCCCGACGCGACCGCGGCCTGCCGCCTTTCCGTCTGCTCGCGTGTGGGGCTGACGGATGGCGGCGGGATTACCATTTTTCTGCAGATTTGACACGGCTTCAGTTGGGGCAGCGCGGCGTCGGAGTCATGAGTTCACCGCAGTCCCCCATCCTCCCCCACCCGCACCCCCGCGGAGGTCGGCGCCGGTCGGTTGCCGTGTCGGCTCCGCGGTCCAGTGGGGCGGCAGGGGGAAGGGGAGGGGTATCGAGGGAGCGATTATGCCGGCCGTTCCACATCTTGCGTCGTATTTTCTATCGGACTAATGACGGATGATGACGTCAGTTCGCGGTGCCAGGCCGGCCGCCGCCGGAAGGGAGGACGAGGCCGGCCGGCCCGGCGTCACGCGAGCGTTGTGCGTACTGACGGCACAGCGACTGTGCCAGACCGGGCGCAGAGGCACCACAAGGAAGCGCATCGAGCAGTGCGGGAACGGCACACAGATCTATGGACGGAGGTCACCGAAACACAACTGTACACTTCAGAGCATACCGTAAGATAACTTGTCGGTTCTTATGTCTAGTGTTCTGATGGTGGGTTGTGGTTAGGGATCGAGGTTAACCGAGGAGGTCTGGGCGAAAAACCTGGCAGGACGGGCAACAGCTCCCTCCCTTACTACATGACAGTGTGGCCTTCTGGCTACGGAACGAACCAACGCCGTATCACATGCCGTAAGTACGACAGCGAACCGGTCCGGTGCCAAAACAGTTTGCATATGCCCACCCAATGCCGCATACCCCATCGCACTTATCCAGCATGTCCGCGCAGCTGCATCCAATATTAAGAACTTGCACATCATTCATTACCGATGAATTCGCCAATTTCAATACCCACAATCCCGTCCCCTATTTTCAATACCCACCACACGCACTTAATCTCAGCAGCCAGCCCCCGTCCGCCCCTGCGCCTCCTACCCCGCCTCCATGGCTTTCCTCGCCTCCTCTTATACAGCCGTGCGCTACGCGGCCGGCCCATAGTGCACGACCTGAGCGCATCTAAATAAGGCCGCAACAGGGCGATTTATGTCGGTTACTAATGGAGCACGGCGGCGCCGGCGCAGCAAACGACCAGTCCCCCGTTCTTTATTGCGACGCGGGAGGGATGGAGGGCGGTGCACGGTCGAAGCACGGCTAACGAGGAGCGCAGAGAGACCCGGGGAAGAAGTCAGGCGGACCTGAGGAGGAGCGCAGAGAGACCTGAGGAAGAAGTCAGGCAGACCTGAGGAGGAGCGCAAGGAGATCCGAGGAGGAGGTCAGGGATATCTGAGGAGGAGCGCAGAGAGCCACGAGGAGGAGGTCAGGGATATCTGAGGAGGGGCGCAGAGAGACCCGAGGAAAAAGTCAGGCAGACCTGAGGAGGAGCGCAGGGAGATCCGAGGAGGAGGTCAGGGATATCTGAGGAGGAGCGCAGAGAGCCACGAGGAGGAGGTCAGGGATATCTGAGGAGGGGCGCAGAGAGACCCGAGGAAGAAGTCAGGCGGACCTGAGGAGGAGCGCAGGGAGATCCGAGGAGGAGGTCAGGGATACCTGAGGAGGAGCGCAGAGAGACCCGAGGACGAGGTCAGGGATACCTGAGGAGGAGCGCAGAGAAACCCGAGGAGGTCAGCGAGACCCGAAGGAGTAGTCAGGGATGCCTGAGGAGGAACACAGAGAGACGTGAGGAGAAGGTCATATAAGCCTGAGGAGGAGGTCAGGGAAACCTGAGGAGATGGTTAGGAAGACCTGACAAGGAACGCAGAGAGACTCGAGGAGGTCAGCGAGACCTGAGGAGGTCAGGAGACCTGGAGAGAAAGTCAGGGAGACCTGGAGAGAAAGTCAGGGAGACCTGAGGAGGAACGCAAAAGAGACCTGATGACGAGGCAATGAAGTCCTGAGGAGGAGGTCATGAAAAATTGAGGGGGAGGTCAGGGAGACCTGAAGAGGCAGGTCAAGGAAACCTGAGGAGGAGGTCAGGAAGACCTGAGGAGGTCAGGGAGACCTGAGGAGATCAGGGAGACCTGAGGAGGAGGTCAGAAAAGTCCCGGATCGCGGAGCGGGATTCGGGACATAGAGATACAAAGAGTGAGTAAGATGTGGAGGGAGTGAGGAAAGCTGGTACGGAGGAAAAAGGGAGGGGGAGAGATGGTGAGAGAAAGAGGTAAAGGGAGAGAAATGGATAAAGCAGAGGGATAGATAAAAAAAAGAGAGAGAGAGAGAGAGAGAGAGAGAGAGAGAGAGAGAGAGAGAGAGAGAGAGAGAGAGAGAAGAGAGAGAGAGAGAGAGAGAGAGAGAGAGAGAGAGAGAGAGAGAGAGAGAGAGAGAGAGAGAGACAGACAGACAGACAGACAGACAGACAGACAGACAGACAGACAGACAGACAGACAGACAGACAGACAGACAGACAGACAGACAGACAGACAGACAGACAGACAGACAGACAGACGAACAAACAGGCGGACAGGCAGAAAGGGAAAAAGTAAGGGTGGGAGAAAGACTGAGAAAACAAATGCAAATACAAATGTGGACTGCGGGAAGCAATTCGGATTCTAATGCAAAGACAGGACCAGAAACCAATACTGCAACGGAGAAAAGTTCCGTTAGATCTCCAGTTCCAGACGTTGAAGCACACGAACACGTGCGGGTGAGTTGGACTTAAGTCGTCTCGTACTCCTCCCACTCCCGGGTCTGCGTCGGGTCCGTATTCACTCTCTCACGCCTCCCGCCATCAGGTCCGAGGTCCTCCTCAGACGTCAGGTCCGGATCCCTTCCGGTGACTCCCATCGTTCGGTCCGGGTCCTCCTCAGACGCCAGGTCCATGTCCTTTCCGGTGCCTCCCGCCGTCCGGTCCGGGTCCTCCTAAGACGCCAGGTCCGTGTCCCTTCCGGTGCCTCCCGCCGTCCGGCGTCCGGACCTGCTCCTCCTCAGACGCGGCGAACGGACCGCGCCATCGGTGCACGCGATACTCCGCGTGCAAGATCGATGCCTAATTATCCTCATGGAATTAGATGGCGGCGGCGCCTCCCAAAATAAGTACCGCGCGCCGATGTGCTCTCTGTGGGACAGGTGTGGCGCCACCGGTCCCTGGACAGGGGCTGGTGGAGCGCGTGTGTCCGACACTGGTACATATGAAGCTCAGGTGCGGATATTGGTTTTTCAATGTCGTCTGTGGGATGGGTACAGTGTGGCGAGCAGGTGGGGCAGGGATGGGGAATGGCTGTCGAACATTTTGGCGAAAGTAGATTGTTTTACAATGCATTGGGTTTCCTGTGCGGCGGCTGTCATGATTGCCTTGGCCACCCCACGCCATCTGGACACTGCAGGCAACTGCATGTGGCGAGTTCGAGACTTGTAAACGACGCGTGGACACGTGACGTCCGTTTCAGTATATTCTCAGCGCTCGGAACACAACCACAAACAACAAGAAACACATTTCAGCCGTAAGTACGAGAAGCCGTGACCCGACTGTTCAGCCACATTAATCCGCCGATGTCGGTGCACCACACAAGCCCGAGAGGCTCAGTGAGACACTGGCGCGCTACTCTGTGTCGGTGGCCGTGAGCTCCGAGCTGTGCACACTCCCCGCTCGGCCGTACACGGTTGGCTGAGACGCGATGCGCACGCTCTTGGCGACACTGCCGCGGGGCGCGAACCCCGTCGGCCGCCGCTGCGAAAGGTCGGAGGTCAGCGAGTCGTCCGACCCGGACAGCGAGCTTCGGCCGGCCGCCGCCAGGGGCACGAGCTCCTCGGAGGCCGGCCGGGACTCGGCACGTCGGTGCCGGTGGTCCATCCACCACTGGACGCAGTAGAGCGTCAGCGCTATGCACAGCAGGCCCACGATCACGGAGCCGATGGCGAGCGTCTGGCGGGGCAAGGTCAAGGAGGCTCGCGCGGCCCTCGTGAGCGGCGCGCTCGTAAAAAGAGCGCGCCAGACGCATTTGGCGCGGCTGGGTGGGTTGATGGCGGCCGCCGGCGCCGCCGCCACCGGGCTTGGCCGCACCAACAGACACAGCGGCTAACAAGTTCTGGTGGGCGCCGCGCCGCGATGGGACGTGGCCGCCGGCCGGCCGCAAACCGAGCCGAGGTTTTGGGGTGCCCTCGGTGTAGGGAGTGGGGTGGTGTGGGAGCTTGCCAGCGGGGTAAAGGCGGGGTCTGCTAGTGTTAGCTTTAACGTTAGTGGAACGGAAATCTTCCTTTGAAAACACTTGACAGCTTGCGAAGCACCCGGCGCCAGTGTCTGGTGTAGGGAGCACCGTAAATTTGTAAGCATCGTAATTGATAGTATAAGCAACATTGGCAATTATCGCTAGTTCAAAGCAGTGGCGAGTACATTATTTTCAGTGATTTCCAGAAGTCCTATGAAATCGTCTTACAATGACCATCACGCCAATCTGCGGCCAGTTCTTGTGTCCTCGCGCCTCCCTCCCCTTCCCTCTCACAGTTGCCTTGGGAGCTAACGATAGCCAGCAACACTCGTCATTACCGAGTTGCTCATTCACATCGAGACAGCAACGTACCCAAAACGTTCGAGCTATGAATAAAATTAACCGATCCCACCTGTGCATACAACTGCAACGCCGCCAGCATTGCCGCTGTTATTGTGTTAGTGGCAATCAATATGTAAATTGGTGCGCATTCGTTTCTTATTCCGTCAGGGTACATTTGAGCGCGGGTCGTTCTCATTTGAGAGCCTTGAGAGTTCTCCTCTTAGCGGTCGTTTTCCGCCTTCATTAGCGAATATCGTTCGTGGAAGCGGGCCGAATATCTTCACATCTGACGGTGGACTGTGCAGACTTCGGCGAAGCCCGGCGCGCCTTCTTCTCTGGGCGGCAGACGACCACTGGCACCACCGCCGCGCCGCCGCCCTCTGCACACGTTATTGCTGCTTGCCAGCTGCTGAGCGAAGGACGGCCATTTTGCCGGGCCGCGGAGCCGAGCACGCCCCGAGCACGCCGCCGGCGCCGCGCGCCGTGTCGGGGCCGTACCCGTCCGCCGGCGCCGCCGGCGCCGCCGTCGGGCCGCTAGTGAGGTGCAGAGGCGCCCGGCGCGGTTCCGCGCCGGCCGCCATGTTGGAACTCCCTGCGGTACCCGCTCAATGGACTTTGTGCAAGTCGGTGACTTGCTTGTGCGGAAAAGTGTTTGCAGAATTGGGCGACGTTTTAAGCGAGACTTGGTTGGCTGACAAGTGCGATCAGAGCGCCGAAAACCCCGGGATGTGTTGTACGTCACTCGGTCCCCCCCGTGCCCATTCGGTGGAATTTGTTGCAAATTTTAAGATGCTAAAAACCACATTTGAGTGTCGCATACCCAGTGGGCACAATATGACTTGCCTCTCACAAACGTAGCAGCTTCCAAGACCATGTTGCGTGCCATTTACCGGTGCCAGGAGGTGTTCCGTGGGATAAACGCTCGTTAACAAGCAATATCGTTGAAGCCTAACCCTGACCTGTCTCATGGAGATCCTCGAGACCTTAAGTGACGCTAATACGACAGGCTCAGACGGCGCACACACAAGTGCGTTCGCGTATCCTTTTAACTTAAGATCACTTATCCTTGCATGGTTCGCTGCACAACCACCCATCGGCAGACTGACGCGGAGCTCACCGGCTCTTGGGGCCCGCTCTTTGTTACTGCCCGGGACTGACAACGTGGCCGGCACTGATGACACTGACTTATGTAAGGTTAGGTTTCGAGAGGATGAGGCCCGCTTTCACATCGATGCTCAGTAGTGCATCTCTTGAGATGGTTCAGCTGACAAACGTAGGGATCAACAACAAGATCATGAGAAAGCACCATGTGCAGATTTAAAGAGGAAAACAAAGGACGCTTTGAATCCAGACAACATTCGTGATAGCGTACCAAGTGCAATGCCATCATCAGTTCCAACAACGTGGAATGCATTGCCAAGAGTTAGAGTGAACCGGAAGTCGCCGTGCGTGACGGGAAGGAAGGGAAGTGATCTTACCATCCCAAGCGAAGATTACTTACAACCAAATATAACAAAGCAAAGCCAGCTCAGGTCTCAGGCATGACCAAATTCAGCAGTGGTGCAATGTTATGCCACGTTTGATGACGACGTTTGTGCATTGCCCCATTGCAAATTTCGTGCAAAGCTGGCCTAAATTACAAACAGTTGTAATCTTAATCGCCGACCGAGCTGACCTTTTCAACAGCGCAAACGGCGAAAATTACGCCCGGCCCGCAGCCTTGAAAAACCTTCACCCGTTCAGCTTTAGTCATTTTCACCAATGCACTTGGTGTTCTCACAGCGACTAGTTAAGGCAAGCTGTTAATAACAATAATAAGTGTTGTATGGAAACATGTAGCCTTGTTAAGTTCATTAGCCCTGCCATACCTGATGAGAATCAAGGCCAGTGAAAGTTTCCTGTGAAGGCGTCGAACCCGGAGCCCCCGATTCAAAGTATGGCACGTCATGCACACAGCTGCCTTAAGTTTTCGTTTGGTAATATTGCCTGATTATTGCCTCATATTTGCCCCGCCCCAGTCACTTAACAACCGAAAGCATATACGTTCTTATCATTTTCTCATACCTTTGCAGTTAATGTTTTCAGCATTGTGTGTGTGTGTGAATCTTGGTATTGGATGATATTAATTGCCATGTGCGAGAGTCAAATGCGGGTGCTAATAATTGTAAAGCCAAAAACCAGCCTTGTGCAGATGACCTCAGTATGACGCACCTACTTAAGCATTGAGCATTAGGCACGAAGCAGTGCGTTTCACGAAGCTTTCTCCACCACCGGGGCCGTTAGGGCGCGCCCGTCAAAGGATACGAAGAGCCAGTTGGAGGCGGCCCTGTTCTGCGCCGCTTCGTCTGACGGCTTCACCACCTTGATGTTGCACATGTGGTAGACGGAGGAGGACGGCTGGAAGGAAGCCCGGTCCAGGGGCGAGGACATCCACCCCTTGTCGCAGACGCACCATAGCTCGTCGTCCAGCCGGCCGTGGTGGCATTCCACATTCTACCGAGAAAGGAAGAGGTCTGCTGCACTATATCGCAGTCAAGGCAGGGGTCTTGGACGATCTACCGTTCTTGGTGTAAGCGATGTTTGGCGATCCACGGGAAACGGGGCGAATAACATTCCATTTTCCACTGCAAAAGTGGTATCGTGCTTGATTCGCATTCCGCGAAAGGCAGCACAAAACTGTAAGCGCTACACTTTGCAACGCTCTTACGGGACCGTGGCATCACCAGCTTTTTCATACTCCACTCCCAGTGGAGCCTGGCTTTTACCCCTTCTACTGCTGACACGTTTCGTTGTTCTGGTTCACCATGCGCATCTTTAAATACGAAGGTGATGCTGCATGAAGTCTGCATGCAATCGACACATTTCAATTTCCAGGACGCCAACATAATGCCAGGAATGAATTCACGCTGTGCATGAAGCACCAGAACGCATAGACACCCATTTTTCAGCCATCAAGGAGTATACAGAACACTACAATCACTGCGCTGCAGTTATACAGCCCATTCTTCTATCTTATAACAAGCAAGGGTTGTCATACTGATCGAAGGCAATGGGCAAATTCTGAAGCATTCCAAAGTCTAAGCGATGCAAATCAGCACGGGCACAGTTATAATTTAATTCCTCCGACGTAGCGCAGCCTATACCTATTAGTGATTGCTCTAATTTGGGGTTGAATGTGTCAAGGAGCCCATCGGGTTACGCACGCTTAATGGGATTGAATTTAAAATGGAGATGCGAACATACGCGTTTTGCCGAGACAATTTGTGCTTTGTGTTGTGCAAGATGCAACAACACTGAACAAATCACCTGGTGCTACAGTTTTCCACGTTTGGTTCAGCCCACACCTGCACCTCGCTCGTTGAAAAACGGTTAGTTTTCGTTCACACATGGATTGTTCCTGGGCGTAATAACCTCGTGGCAGGGTAAAGCCATTGCAGCAAGCAGGAAACATGCATACTTCCGCGGCTGCATTTGCCGCCCTCTGTGCTTTCGGGTGTGCCCCTGGCGAAAGGGAGCGCCTAAAACGCGGGCAGAATTGTCGAACCTAGCCAGCGCGCTGACAAAATTTCCTCGTCGCTGCAGGCCAGCTTGTGTCAGCACTGTTCATTTTCAATTAGTATTTCACTTCCTTTCCCATGGGCTTTAAGTACCGCGAATCACCAAATTGAGCTCCAGCCACAACGGTAACCAGGAAATACAGGCTGTGGGGAAATGGCGTGCAGTCAGTGCTATCGGCGTCTTCTCAGAACCACTGATGACATCTTTCTGCGAATTCCAGCGCGCATCGCTCACATCTTAACGCCGACTTTAAACCCCACCCGGCAGTGTTTAAGGCGCGGGGGAGGCGCGGCGCGGCTTGATCCGAGCTTCTGGGGGGAGGGGAGGGGATGTATCACTTGCGACGGCACGGGGAAGCCGCCCAGTAATGCGGCGGTCGCAGTCATCTGTCCCTTTTCGGTGATCCGCCAAGACTGACGGCCGTTCGCCATGGCTTGGTTAACGCCTTTAAAAAGAAAGCACGATACTATCTAGGGAGCTTCAGAGCCATAGCCAGAGCTGCAGAGATCACGTTGCATGACAGCGGGAACCGCAGTCCACGATATCAGGACCATCTGGCGCTCTGTCTTCTGGCATTTAAGAGAAAATTTAGCTTGCTAGTCTTTGGTGGCCTTTCAACAGGGGCGTATCACGTAACGCGGCCGCTCATTGGTCAGTTTTAACTAACCACTTGCCGGAAAACAAGGAGCCGGCTGTCTGTACAAAACCTATTGCAGCAACTCTTTCCACGCGGTGTTCTCGCCTCTGGTATGGCTTGCGCAACAGAAAAGGCGGAGCGAGGTCTTAGCCTAACACGGGTCAGCCGGGCTGAGGCGTTACACAGCGCAGAGAACATTCTTCTGGATCTAGATCTGGGAAAAAGATCCTTCAGATGCAGCTCTTTCCGTGTCTGTTGTGGCGTGGGAGCGGCGAAACGGCAAAATGAGGGAGTGTTATCGCCGTAGAGATGAAACCAAAAAGTCCATAAGGGCAGCCGGCCGTGCTTTAGAAACCATACAGGTGGATGTCATCATCCCCATTTCAAACCGAGTTCTCCTGTTTTTCTCAATTATCTGAAAATGTTTCCACGTGTTGGACTTGGGGTCATACTGTGCCCAATTTGAAACTTAACAATGAGTAAACAAATCTCTTTTATTTACAGGAAAGTCGCTTCTGGTTGCGCGACTTACGAGTAAATGGCAAAAACTGACACGATCGTTAAGACTTTGGCTTCATCTTATTGAGATTGTACGAAGCACAATTGCGCGATCAAAATTTACCAATAGATTATAGCCTACAGAGGCGCGCAGGTTTTTTATAGTTTGAATAGTCGGGAGACGGTATTATCCCATGAATTTCAACGATACATCTCGGGTGACCGGCTACGGGTGTAACCAATAAATTTGGTTGACCGGTTTTATGTGCGCATAGTCACCCGTGCCCCACCAATAACCATTCACTAGTGGGTTCGTTACGAACAGTAAAGTAATGAGCCATCTCGACATCTTTCCACAGTGGTCCTTTGGGATGTTTTAGAAGGAAGAATAGACTGATACTAAGCAACAACTCATTATTGGAATTGTTCATTCACAACGATCATAATCGACCTGCTACCCGCGGGTTTTTCTGATATACGGTAATCCTTCTTGTGGTACATGAATCGCATTCCGCAATTATTTAACAGTTCGACTGATGTTTGAAATCACGTTTCTCTAAAAGCACAGAACATTTATTTAGTCCGACCCGCTATGCAAGTTGATGTAAACCATCTTTTACCGTGATGCGCTGACTGCATTGTATCCGGCAACAACGACCTTAACTACGGCTGCTCAACACTGTGGCCAGCCAGGCTGTCATCGCATTGCACGGCTCCATACCGTAGCTGACCCCGAAACACCAAAGACAGCAGCATTTCTGCACGGGAACACGATTAACTAAATGCATAAGTATAGCCAATGTCGTTGTTGGGCTCAGTGGATTTATCTGAAACGTGAGGATTTTGGCATCAAGGCTGAACAAGCCCAGCTGAAAATGAATCATACGCTGAAAACAATGTCGCAGGGTTATATTTGTTCACGATAAGCGCTGTCAGCTGAATCAGATATTGGAAACTTTTAGCTACATTCTATAAGTAAGAAGTGGCCGGACATCTTAATCGTACGGGATGGCGATACAAGTGATAGGGAATATGATCTGGTATTATACCCTTGGCCAACAGCCTTGGCTGAAAAGTCGGTTTAGCCCCATTCACGGTAAACCGACGAAGCTCCATGTCGATGAATTATTTAGTGATTTTCAGATAAACACTACATTCTCCCGGCATTTCAAAAGCACATACGCTCCGTTTAATGTAGTGGCGTCACTCAAGCTTGTCAAGGCAGACCTACAAACGGCTGTGCAGGCTTCATTCCTTTTCCGGATAAAAGGAATGAAGCGCAGTTGGTAGAACGACACCTGGCGCGCCGTCGTGAAGCGGGACAAACCAGCTGGCCATGCGGTGGCCAGCAGCTAACGGCAGGTCATCTGGCCTGGCTCTCCGCTTACCATACCTACGGCGCAGACCCACCGCGCTACGGCGCTGGCTTCAGCGGCCTGCGTCAATGGGGGTCACCGGGGAGGGAGGGGGAGTCACCCCCGCATACCACACGCCGCGCACATGTCATTACCGCTCCGAGCAGAGACATAACTAGCAGCAGGGCGCGGCGAGGGCAGAGGTGGAGGCGGTGGCAACGTGCGGTAGCAGGAAAGCGGCGTGACGACCCACGGCTGCTGCGCATGCGGCTGCTAGATGTTTCGATGTCTAGACACCTGTGCATGGACTGTCGAGCGTTGCGCGGCAAGGCTTAACATACAGAGCTGTCGAAGAAAAATAAATAATCCGGGGTTACGGCTTGATGGTCGCTGAAATTTTGGCAGCATGTTTAGACTGGGAAGACGACTGATAATTTACAACCCAACCCCCGATTACGTACCGATGTTTGGGACCATGCGCTCACCACTAGCGTCGCGCAGTGACATAAAAACGGGAAATCCAATATCGTAAATGGTTATACAGCCGACTGTAAACATATGATAGATGAAAATAGCCATCTCACGGTTTTTGCAGCCGTGAAATGTACTGCACGCATGTTGAATCTAGACTGCCTTTCGCAAAGTTTTTCACTAACGTGCCGTATGGCCTGGACTCTCCAGCACAAGAACAACGCCGCTTCAAAATTTGTGAATGCATGACGAAAACGGTTTTCGCTCGGTGGGCCGTCACAATTTCCGATAATGATGCAAGACGAGACCCATCTAACCACAGTCATCCCAGTCATTCAGCCACCTCGCGCCAACACGCCACTCACCGCCGAGCGTAAGATGGAGATAAGGGGGTCCCACGCGTCGCCAAAGCTGATGGAGACCGCAACTTTCCACACAAACGCGGGCACGAAACGGCAGCTTGTTCGCGATAGCCGTCACCACGGCCTTAACGGCAGAAAGCGGTGGCATCATTCCCCAAGGGCGGAGAAAAGTCTCTAGAAGAAGAGGGCCAAAATCCTTTTTTAAGACGAACACTCCTAAGCGCCGTCACGTGACTAAAGTAACCCTGTCGCGACCAATGGAGGGAGTATGGCTAACGGCCTCTCCGGCCCCTTGGCTCTGTCCCCGCATCGTTTGCTTCGGATGTGCCGCACAGATAGCCTGACTTGGTATCGGTACATCTTGTATTAAATTCATCTCGGTCCACTTAATTCGGAGGGTGAGCTATCCAGAACCCACCCGCATCTGCATCAAGATCTCTAGCAAGTCTTCTGTCTATCGGCAGACCCCATAATGCGATCCTATGATGTGGCTTGATATACGACTGTTTTAAACGTGCAAATACGGTGTATCTTAACCCATACCTTTGAAATGTAAGGTGGAACAAATGTCTCGATATACCAGTTGCACGCCAAATCTAGAAGCCAAGGCCAACGCTGAATAGGACCTGGTCGCTGAAAGCATCAAGTCATGAGCTTGTCCAAATTAAGCTGTTAAGCCAGGTAGTTCGCTGGGCACGGGGTCCACTGTGGCTAGTTTCCTTAGCGTGCATATTGCCTACCAGTCACACAACACCTCACAAAATGCTCGGACTCCACGATCAGCTGCAAAACACCCCCCGGCTGCAAACATAAAACAATAGTGAACACATAAAAACTAGGATAATTGAAACTGGCCAAACTTCAGTCACATACAACCCGCAAAGGCAACGCATTCACTAAAATCACAAACAAGCCACACCCAGCTCGGAAGGGCGGTCGGAGCCTTCAAGGTTGGATGAATTCCGGCAGCTTCTGAGCACACTGGCACTGATGCAAACTGAGGAGGGCCTCCCCGCCGACATCGCGCTTACGTCAGGCAGACACGACGAAAATACCACTTCCGTCTTTGCTGCTGATCTTTACCACTCCAGCCAGCCAGCTCCACCCGTGCAGGAATCACGATACGAATAAAATAAAAGGTCTGTTCATCAAAGCCTCTGAGAAGGCCGAAGGAAGATATTAGCTCAGGCCACGTGCCGATCTCCCCCTAAAAGGAGAGGAGAGCGCTGGCTGTTACTCGGCTACACGTGCATTGCACGGCTAGGGACAAAGCAGCTCACTTGAAACCCTTGCAGGCCATTAAACTCGAGACATATGGCTTTTGACAGGCCTCAACCCGAGACAATGAGGCCCTTGACAGGCCATCAAAACCGAGACACGAGGCCTTTGACAGACCATCAAACCCGAGACATGAGCCTTTGACAGACCATCAAAACCCGATACATGAGGCCTTTGACAGGCCATCAAACCCGAGACATGAGGCCTTTGACAGCCATCACAACCCGAGACATGCGGCCTTGGCAGGCCATCAAACCCGAGACATGAGGCCTTTGACAGCCATCATACCCGAGACATGAGGCCTTTGACAGGCCATCACACCCGAGACATTAGCCCTTGAGAGGCCATCAACCCGAGACATGAGGCCTTTGACAGCCATCAAACCCTAGACCGACCGCCCCACCCCCTCCCCCCCTCTCGATCTGACGCAGCCTGGTCTAGCGCGGCTCAGCCTGCCTGTCGGGTTGCCAGGATGATCTCCCCCGTTACTAGAAATGCACTTTCCAATAAGATCGCGTCCACTTCTTTAGCACGCACCACCGCCCCACCCCCACCCGCAACACGTAGGGGCACTGTCGTGCTCGGTCGTACCTCGCCAACGTCACCGCAAGTAAACCCGCTTAATAAAGTTCAGTTGTCTCTCCACGAATGCCAGCGGCGGTGATTCAGTCTCCCACGCGATCCAAAGACCTTCTTGTGCCGAGTCTGTAGAGGGTGGAAGGGGGGGTTACTGACCCCGCACACCTCACTTTGGACTTCCAGTGTCCTGGCATGCTCTCGGCTAAAATGGCTTACGCCTTCACGGGATGTTCCTTGATGTCTCACCACGATTTTCCAGTAAAAGGACTTTACGGGTAAGATGTCCTTTACACCCATGCCCAGATACCCATGGGAATATGCTCATACCCGACCCCATCTATCCTGAATCAGTCGCTCCAACCCGGTACCACACCCGCTTGCCTTGTCTAGCACTGCGGCTCTGAATCATAGAAGAATTTCTGGTTCGCAACAAAGCTTACCTTTTGAGAGGGAGAGAACTATTCATGGCCAACAGAGGGGGTAAGCAGTAACACTACGTGCCATTTCTTGAAGTAAAGATCATAGATCTGGAACATTTTCATTCACCGTACCCAAACCCACACTTTTCCGAGTAACACTGCGTACCATTGAAGTAAAGATCATAGATCTCTAACATTTTTCACACCGTACCCAAACCCAACCATTTTTCCGAAAATCTGTACCCAGCCGAGCCTGTTACCTATCGCATGTAGTGTCCATTGCCCTATCCAAGCCGTAAAGTCCTCTTCCATCCGTGCCTCTCAGCGAGTGTCCATGAACTCTGACCTGGGGTCGGTTCTTGTCGTAGCGGAGCACCTCCCCCTTGGCCGCGTCGTGGAAGAACTGGAGGTCCTCCTCGGTGAGGGCCGACATGAGCTGGCGGGCACTGGTTACTCTCCGGAACGTACGCCTGCCGGTGGGGAAGACGAGGGAGGCGAAGGTCAGAACAAAGCTCAGACGTCAGACGTCAGACACGTTCAGAGCACCTGACCACGATGAGCGACTGCGGGGAGGGTCAACTAGACGACAGACGAGGGAGGCGAAGGTCAGAGCGACGCTCAGACGTCAGACGTCAGACACGCTCAGAGCACCTGACCACAATGGGCGACTGCGGGGGAGGGTCAACTAGACGACAGACGAGGGAGGCGAAGGTCAGAGCAAAGCTCAGACGTCAGACGTCAGACACGCTCAGAGCACCTGACCACAATGGGCGACTGCGGGGGAGGGTCAACTAGACGACAGACGAGGGAGGCGAAGGTCAGAGCAAAGCTCAGACGTCAGACGTCAAACACGCTCAGAGCAGCTCAGGTCAACTAGACGACAGACGAAGGAGTGACGCTGGCTAAACGGTGCGGGGGGCAGTGGTCGACTCTCAGGAGAAGGTGGAGGCGGTGCCGTTCGAGGCAGCTTGGCCAGTTGGCGGTGGTGATCGGCTGTCGAGGGCAGGAGCAGTGGTGACGGCAGAAACAGTCCGATGCCTCCATGGAATATGCGGAGAAGAACGGCCAGAAACCGACGACGAAGTTTGCCGAACATTCAGGGTATTGGCGTTTGCGCGCTGTACAGGCGCATGTGGGATGCCTGCCAGCCGTCTGGCGCCTCTTCATCTTCAGTCTAAATGAACGAGGGAAAATAATCACATTTTAAACTTTGGTACTCAATATGGCCGGCTTCTCAGAATCAATGGCTTGCCTATCATAGCACACGGAAAACATGCGCAAAGCCGCTTTCCTTTCCAGTATTTGCATCAAAATGTACCATTTAGCTATTTGCCTTTTAGGTAACCCACTCAGTCTCTTAGTTCTTCCCAAGACCTGAAATGACACTGGCTCTAAAGAAACGTATCACTGAGATGACTTGGGCCCTGATGACCCTGACATACCACATATGCACATATGTGTTTGTCAACAAGAAACTCATGAAATCTCTACGATTTTGAGCACGAAATTCCTCTTAAAACAGCACTAAACAGCTTTTCCGCTCCGGTCCACAAATCGCGTTGTACAGCTTAATTCTTCAACCGCGTCAAGTGCATGCTGTCCCGTTTTTGCTCAAATCTGCACGCTTCTTGTCGATATGATCAGAGCCCGAGAGCACGTGCTGCCTTCGTTTCTTTTCGGCGTTTAAGAAGGCATCACGCCACTATTGCCGCATTGTTACATGCTAGATATCATGAGCGTTGAATATCGTGTGCTGTTACTTCCTACACCCGGGAGGGTCAGTTCTCAGTTCAGTTCTACACCCGGGAGGGTCAGTTCTCTGCCCTCGGCGTGCAGAAACTCTGAGGGTGCATCGGGCAAGAGAGAATAAACAGAGCAGAAGTACACATCTGATAACAGGAAAATGAAATGCCGGATGTGAGGAATGCTAGAAATAGACAAAACGCAGCTGATATTTTGAAGCTTGGACAGCAGTCATCTGAGAATGGTTTACATAACTGCCGCATGCTTGTAGGGCCTTTTCAACGCAGGTGCTCTGCGGGGGCTTAGTTGCAGTACAGATGGCCACACCAAAAGTAAACGAATTGAAGATATTCATTTGGGAAAGAGGAATGCCCGACAGGCTGACAATCCTTCTAGAAAGTATTTGTCGCAGGCATGCAAGGCCCTCTAACAAACTGCACACACAAAGGGTCTACCTTCACCTGCACGTGTTTCTTTCGTCTGCTCTTGGTAGAAGCTCAGGAACAAGCTTGCTGGCATGCGGCCGAACGAATTTAAAACGCGGAGCCTCCGTTGCCACGTACAGGCGGTGTTGGTGCATTTTAAGAGCTCAGCGTGAAGCACAACAAGGAAATATGCTCCCGCAATGCGTCGTCACCGAGCACATTTCCATGAAAGATCTCCAAAGATACCAGCGACGCAGCGAACCAAAGTATTCACCCCCGCCTGGGCCTTAGTTTTGGATTCTAACGGTGGTTGTACAACACCGCAATGAGCACTATCGACCATGCTGATTGCGAGTGTTCAGGAAAAGATCGGCAGCATAACAGAAAAGATTCACACCGGGGAGGAAAACAACCAAAACGGGCTGTCCAAAGGTCACGCGCAAATTTTTACGTGCGTTTCTTTTATGACGGTGCTATTATGCATCATGTACAGGAAAAGGGTGCATTCGACTGTCAGAGTGCTATTCCTTATCCGACATGTAGCCTCGGCCCGATGGTCATTTTTGCCGGGTACCTACGTATACCAAGCAAATGTTAAATTCCCAAATGACCTCAATGAAATGCGGCACAGGTACATCAGTCAAACCAATGCATTTTGCCAGACTGTCCACGTGTTTGAGTGTGCCTTTGATTGCTGTTTTGGTCCGTTACGGCCACGGAAATGGGATATGGCCACGCAGTCATCAATCGTTGCTACCATTACCACAGTCCAAGAAAAAACCGACCCACAGTCTTACTCCTGCTATGTTTGTTGGCACGCCGTGGCGGATTCAAACGGCTAACATGCCAATTTCCCCCGAAAGTATTGAAAAGCTCAAATTTTGCTGTTGGCTTGATTGCTATATGTCTTGGGCGGCTATAATCATATGCGGAGTTTGTTACGCGACCCCTGCCAAATCTGGCACTGACTTTACGCTTATTTGGATGCAACATCGCATCATCTGCCGTTGAATAAGTAATGATGCTTTGCTTCAAGGGCATAGTAAACAAGACCGCTTCCAAACTTGCGCTATCAGTTCTCAAGAAGAATACGCAACATACCACATGTGTTGTAACTTGATGGAATGTGGAGTAGAACATCGGCATGAATTTCAGACTTGTGGTTTTGAAAGCACGGCATCCGCGAGTGTTCAAGCATGGGACAATAGTAAGTAGGTGCTGTCGGCCAGCATTGACAAGCAGATGACGTCATGCTGAACAGTTTTAAGACTGGCCAAGAGCGTTACTGAGGAAAATTCGATAATCGAATCGAGATAACTTCTATTACGCATCACCCCATTATCTATTTATTTTTCTGCCAGCCGCTGGCACTGCGTGGATCAGCCGCACCACCGACGCAATCGAGAACACCCGTGCTCTCTCAGCATTCGCTGAAGAGGTTGTCCCAAAACATTTCCAAGACATTCCTTGTGAGTACAATGCGTAAGTCTGAAGTTGTCACAGGCCGTGTTGTTTTAAGCTTCTACTACACTTTGATTATATACTTTCTGTTTTACTAAGCTCTTTACTTTAAAACTTCCATCGTGGTGCAATTTTCCTGGTGATGCAATGATATTTGCGAGATATTCCCGAATACTTTGCATAATTATCAGCGCACTCATCAAGGCGTTCCGTCTTTTTACACTCGGTCGGCGAAAGGGGCAACAGAAGCCTCCTCGCTAAGATTTCTTTGAATAACTTCAGAGCTATTTTGTGCATGGCGCCGAGATTTACGGCCCATAAGCCCTTAAGTTGTTTTTAAATGTAAAAAAAATTGTAGGACCCCATAGTTAAGGGTGACGACCCTTCTGTTGTGGACATTTTGACAGCATTCCTGGTGCAGACTCCGATGGCGTACATTTGTCGTTGAACGTGACGCTGCGGTCGTGGGTGGTCGGTGTGCCCGGTAAACCAAAATTATCAACCTTCTCGTGGAGTTGCCTTAAAACTACTCTCCCATATTGATTTGTGGTATCCTGTTACAGATGCAATTGTATAGAATAGAAATAGGCCAGGCTGTTCAAGATCAGCCTGTGTCAACTGCGTCAAATAAATACTTAAATCTGCACGGGTACAACCATTTGCCTTCATGGAATAGCATACGTGACATCATATTAACCGGGATTTGATGTAGTTTAACAGGTGATATCTAGCGTTGCCGCTGCTCTGCTGACACAGCACACTTAGTTCTTCACACCACAGGGTGGAAATCCAGGCACACGAGGTGTCACCGGCATGACTTCACCAGAGGTCACTCGTAATCAGCGACGCTGAGCGGGGGCGACTGGACACGAGCTATCTTATGCCGCTTGTCGCGTGCCTCTAGCGTGCTGGGGCTTCCAGATGGCAGGGACCTGCGAAGCGTGTGCTCTGACAAACTGGGAAAACTTAAGTTTCAATCAAGTGTTCCGCTCCTCGCATGGAACTGCTGTGGAACACACCATTCTCTGCCATACCGACTTGATAAGATGCGTCGTTGGTAGTTTCTTTTCTTACGGAGCGCGTAAATTTGACCGCCCAACTACTCTTCAGTTCTCTTCCGTCATGCACTGCATCACGCCGCTTCGCATCGAAGACGTGGTCAGTGTGGTGCGACCTTACGTGCTGATGGCTGTGAGTCAACGATAGGGAACTGTCCCAGTTCCCCGCCGATGAATCACGGTTTAACTGATCGTAACGTCAGCACCCGTTGGTGCACAAAGCGTTTCGAACCAACAAGCTGCGCACATTTTGTTATTACGTTTTGACTCTTCGCCAAGTGCTGATTTTCTGCCGATAGCTGACTGTTCACGTACGTTTCCGAATGCACGTGAGCAGTTCGATTGTTATGTAGTTTCTCACATTACTTATTCAAAAACTTAGCTCTTTACATTTAAATAACATGAGCCTGAGGAAGTCCTTCGCAGCCCTTGGTCATCCGAATCTTTAGGCATATTTGTGTAACGGGAGCTTTTTTGGTTTTATCTAACTGCACCAAAACCTTTTTCAGGGGTGTCATTGACTAGACTAATTGTGCGAGATTTCCAATGCAAGCGTTTTACATCTCACTTGGACAGAAACACGCTATTTGAAGCCTTCGAATACAGCGGAATGTTGGCGACTCCGGCTTCGGCGCATGATATAAATGTCGCCAGGCGTGATCAGCGCCAAATCGCCCCCCACGTTTTGCGGGGAATGACTGGCCGTTCAGGCC
>NW_023596448.1:26547530-26579744 GCF_011947565.3 Pollicipes pollicipes | reverse complement strand
GTGCGGGTTTTTAGCCAGCCCCGCGCCGTGTGGGGCGGATGGCCTGGTCAGGCGTGATTGATTGATGTCGCTGATGACTGCCGTGTGCCGTTCCGCTGTGCGAACGGTAGCGGTCAGCTCTCTCCCCCGGTCGAGTGACATCGGCTCCAGCAGTGCCACTTTCGTCGCGCGCCGCCGCCTTCTTTCCGAGCCTCGGGACATGCGCGCAAGTGGGGGCGCCGCTCGACGTTGACCGGCGTCACGTGACGGCCGGCGTCACGTAACGGCTGGCGTCACGTGACGCGGAGGGCTTCTCGTTGTCGTCTCCATGTGTAAAGCGGTCTCCCCTGTCGCCGAAGTTGCCTCACAGGCGCCGGACTGGATTGCCGTCCGTGATTGGCTAGCGTATTCTCACGCTTTGAATTCCTCGGATCGGATCTCCGCCAGCTTGTGTGTGAAATTTATCTGGCACGGTTTGAGGTTGACACATTTGAATTGTCTGTAAACATTGCAGCTCATACAGTGATGGACCTTGCAATGGGATGCGTTTGTGGCTCTCACGTTTCATCACGCCACACAAAGAATCCGCTCTTAACATGACACGCGAATTCAAAACACAACTGTTCTGAACACGCACGCATCAAACATGTTGGTTTGCGACATGCCGAACAATCCCGTAACGTCGTTTTTTGCCACCGACAACATCGCTGAGGCTTCGTTCTGTCCAACGCACGACACGTGTCCTACGCCACGTGTGGCACTCCCCAGGCTCCCGCCACGTGCCCGACGGCCCCGCCCCACCGCCACGGCACGTCCCCACCTCCCCACCGCCCGACAGCGCGCGCGCCCGCTCCCCTCCGACTGAGACGCCGTCGCCGACCGAGTCGTGGTGCCCAGTCGGCTCTCGGAGCGGGCGCGCCGCCTCGGCTGCGGCCGCTGTTGACCCCCGCTGCCGGGCAGGTGCGAAGGCGGCGCGCGGCTCGCACACACAAACAGGCCGACGGCCATGCCCCGAGCGCACGATGCTGATCGAGAGACGCGCGTTAGTAAACACTGATCAGCTGACTGCAGGGGGAGGGGGCAGCCGGGAGGACGGGCCCGTGTGGGCTGGCTGCGGTTTAGGGGCGGTCGCGGCGTTGTGCTGGGCTTGGGCCGCGTTTGTCACGGTGAGCGCGAGTTTTTGCCAAAAAACCATCGCCACGCGCTCGGAAATGCCCGTGATAAGCATACTCTGTATGTCGGTGGCGTGTTTGTGTGTTTATAGGCCAAGTGTGATAATGGGCTCACGGCGGACTCAGTGGGGTTCGTGGAATGCCGAGTCTAATGCTCATTTGAAAAGCTGCAGATCCGCCCATGCATGCGACATTCCACATGGCACACTAAACCGCGGTGAAATGTTGTACACTGCTCTGGACCAATCTTGAGAGCGTTTTTGCTGCAATGGATTACATTGGGAGCATCGAGCTCAGTCTATGGACCGGTCCGGTCCATTCCGTCCGGTCCGGTCCGGTCCGGTCCATTCAGTCCGGTTCGGTCCAGTCCATTTAGCCCGGTCTGGTCCGGTCTGGTCCATTCGGTCCGGTCTGGTCCGGTCCATTCAGTCCGGTTCGATCCGATCCATTCAGTCTGGCCTGGTCCGGTCCGGTCCGATCAGGTCCGGTCCGGTCCGGTCTATTCAGTCTGGTCTGGCCCGGTCCGGCCCGGTCCGGTCCGGTCCATTCAGCCTGGTGCGGCGCGGGCGTTGTGGGCGGCGGTCGGGCCGGCCGCCCGGGAGAATGACAATGGGAAAATAATGGGCCGGCCGCGCGCGCCTGTGTGTGTGTGATGAGATGAAGATGTCAGTGCTGGATTGATGAGGGGCGGGGAGGACGGTGGGAAGGGCGGCGCCCGCCCCGCGCGCACGACCCGGGTCACCGCGCGGAGACGGGGCAGCCGGCTGGGCAGGCAACAGCCGCCGGAGCGGGCAGGCCGGGCGGAGACGGTCAGTTGGGCAGGCGGACGGTGGCCAGTGTGGTGTTTGGCAAAACATTGCGAAGGCGATCACATTTGAACGCTGCTGAATTCAACACTGGAAATAATCACAGACGGAGCGAGCCAGAGCGCGCCGACTTGCATCGGGCTCTTACAGAGCCTGTTGGAACGGCCATGCGGTCAAGCCCATGGGGAACTAAAACATGTCACACAGATCACGCCGCATGGAATTATACGGACACGCAGCTATAAGCGCTCGAGTGTGTGAGTTTTTTAGAGGGAGTTTTGTAGGCTTTAAATCGGCTCCGGCTGACAGCTGGGCTCGCTGATCAAACCCGCAATACAACTGGTCAGGGAACTCTCTGAGAAAGCATACACTCGAATCGAATGCTGTGAATGCGTGAGAAAAACGCTTGTCCTGTTTCGCTGGCCGAGGTAAAAATAGCAGAATTCACACGGGGGAGCCGCAGCGGTGAGACAAGCGATCGGCAGAGCCATATGATTGCTGGACAAGACTGCTCCAGATGTCTGGGGGAATATCAGTGTCTTTGGCTATGAAAGTGAGCCACGTTGGTCGTTGCCCCCATATACTTGTGGGTACGTGTGTGAAAACACCTGATTATTCGCACAAAATACCTGAAAGCAGCGCGCAGGTTGATTGCTTGCTTGTCCCTCTGTCTAATACAGGGATGTTTTGTATATCTGTTTTTGCCGGTTTATTTCTTATCGCGGAGTCATTTTCGAGCTCAGCCTTGTCTTCCGTAAGCGGCACGAAATGATTGCATTTTCAGCTTGATATGCAGACTCGTGGCTAGGAGAAAACAATAAGAAAGCTTAAAAGCGAATAAGCAAACGTTAATCTTGACTCATTACCAACGGAAACCATTCGCAGCGTGCGCCAACACATCCCGCCAACGGCGAGTAAACAACTCCTTCCCGTCATTTGTTCGAACTTCCCGCCCCCGGTGAGCCAGGACGTGGCTGTGGCGGCGTCAGCAAGCCCGTTCATGGCGCCCTTGCACGGAACGCTGCACTGCTCGGTGGTCACAAAATAATCCGCGACACCCTGACAAAGCGGCATCCCGGCGGGGCTCCAGCGCCGCCATATTTCTAAACAGGCCTCGTTCGCCGGCTTACAGCTGCCATACGAGCAATGACCGCCGCGCGCCCGCCGCGGCGGCCGACGAAAATGGCGCATTTCTTTCGCCCCAGCCGCGAGTGAATAATCACACTTCAGTCTTATCGAAAATTTGCCAAACAAAACGCCTGCGGGCATGCAACTGCACAATTACCGCGTGCGCTGCGCCCAATAAAATTGGTGGTGCCGGCGATCAAATGTGAGTAACGAGCAGACCATCAGTCAAGCGCAGGCCGGCGCGCGCCCGCCGGCTTACATCGTCGGCACCGTCGTTGGACGCGTCGTTTCCGACGGGGCCGCCGGCGGCCGGGCGACGCGCCTCCGCGCTCAAATCGCCGCTAAATCGGCTCTAACCGGCTGATTTAACGCGGCGGCGGCCCCGCGCCGGCGTCGGCGTCCTCCTGGTGGCCACCCGGCACGCGAGGCGCGTCGCGTCGGAGACGGCGGACAGGGGCGGAGTCAGGGGAGGCCACTGGGGCATGGATGCCCCAGGAGGCAAAAACGCACAAATTGCTCCCTCCAAGCTCGGTTTTGAGACTGTTACCAATCCCTGACTGCGGTGTTGACAACTTACAATCTCCCCGACACCCAACGCTTCATCCGCCCTTGCCGACGGCGGCCATGACCGGGGCTTGACCAGGGTTCGATCGCGGTTTGACCTGAGCTTTCAAGACACCGCAAATGAGCATGAAGCTGGGTGTGCTGCCATAACAGGGGCAGAACGTTCTGGGAAGGAGGGGACACCAAGTAAGAGGAGCACATTGCGAGACAGACGACACCTGCGATCCTGGCCGGGGCGTTCGTTCCCTGGCAGGTGACATCAGGCAGTCACCTGGCAGGTGACATCAGGTCAGAGGAGCCGCCTTCAAGCGGCCATCATCCGAGCATCCCCGCCACAAATGCCAGCTGATCGGCAAGCCATTCGCCGCCGCCGTCGTGTGCCAACTCGATCCACGAGCTCCGGTCCGTCCCCAGCCCGTCGCCAGCCCGTCCCCACCCGGTCCTCCCACTTCCTCTGTCGGCGGCTTCGCTTTGTTGTTGCAGGTGCCACTCGGGGCCACTCGACGGTCGGGTAATGATGACCTCTGCGTCGCCGCAGGCGGTGGGGGTGAGGCTGGGAGGGGGGGGGGGGGGGGGGCGAGGCTGTGCCGGTGCAGGGGCAGGCCCAACACCTGTGGGCTGTCAAGACGCGGCGGTCCGCGCAGGTGGGCAGGAAAGGGAAACCATGAACACTTATCTGCCCCACTTTGGCAGCGCGTTCGAGTTGTTGTGCTCATCACAAACATTGGCACTTGTTTGTGCTTGTTTGCATATGGTCGTTTGGTCTGCACTGCACCAGGTTTTGCAGCATTAGCGTTTCACCAGCAGCCAGTACTTGCAATTGCGCAGTAACTAGCGTTTGATTGGCGCCAGGAGCAAGACGCAAGACGCGTCAAAATGCTAGGGTGTGCAACCAAACGGTGTACAAACAAAAATCGCGAAACGCACGACCCACAGCTGACAATCAGCTCGTTCCCCGCCTGCGCCCTGTCCTCTGTCCTTGACCCTGGCATCCCCTGCCCACTGACCGTGCCGGGCCCAGCGCGTGACCCTGACGGAGGCTCGCGATGGGCCATCGGTGCCGGCTTGAGAGCCGCCGCGCCCGCCGCCGCCGGCCGGCGCCTGCCTGTCAATCACGCGCGCTGCGCCGGCCGGCGGCACAGTCTATCCCGCCGGCGGCTGCTCCTCCCCGCCCTCCCCGCCGCCGGCCGGCCGACGCGGCTGATCGGGCGAGCCAACTGACTGGTTTTGTTAGCCTGGCGTGGGATCGCCTGAGCTTGAGTAGCTCGGAACATCCCGCTTCAAGCGTCTTCTCTCCCTCTCTCGCACGGGCCAACTGCCTAACAAGACACGTGCCTTGGTAGATGCTACGGAATGTCCAGGAAAAGTCCTGATCATCCACAGGAATGTTGGTGGCAACTGGCGGCGCATTAAATACAATCCGCTCTCCGCAGAACCGTCATCAGGGACGATCTAAGACGCCGACCGACGTTATGTGCACAGCCAGGGTTGGTGAAGGTCGAAGCTCGCTATTTCGTCACCATGCACTTTGGGAACAGGGCCTAGCAGGGTCTAGCACAACCCTTTCACAATTAAGTCCAGATGCTCGCTGACCGGCCCGTGTTTTGCGTCCAGAATAAAACTCCCCGCGCATAAAGCAATCACCCGCCGTTGCCCAACCGTGGCTTCCACTCTTATTTGTCTATCAGTCGCCTTATGAAACCCGCTTCACGCCGGCATTGCATGCGTTTCGAAAGCGACTCTTTGCCCGCCACTGAATACGTCCGGGCGAATTGTTCCTTTATTTGGCGGCGGGGTCGGCCCGCCGCCCGGATGTGGGGGGTGGACGCCGCTCACGGCATCCATTCTTTCAGTTAGGGTTAAATCCAGTGGATGGCAGCGCTCGTACCGAAACCGGCAATCAATGCTGAATAATTACATGTCCGGCGCAGCTATTTTCCCACCCATTGACAAGGCAGCACGAACTTTGGCCGCGTCAACTGGGGCAGGTCCCGGTGTCGAGAGGCCGCCGTGCACCCCGTCCCCCTCCCCTCCGCGGCGAACCGAATCGATGTTATAGTCCGGAGGGCGCAGACCTGAGGGGGTCAGAGAGAAGAATGGAGGAGAGGAGAGAGAGAGGAGAAGAGAGAGAGAGAGGAGAGAGAGAGAGCGAGAGAGAGAGAGGAGAGAGGAGAGAGAGAGAGAGAGAGAGAGAGAGGAGAGAGAGAGAGAGAGAGAGAGAGGAGAGAGAGAGAGAGAGAGAGAGAAGAGAGAGAGAGCGAGAGAAGAGAGAGAGAGAGGAGGAGAGAGAGAGAGAGAGAGAGAGAGAGAGAGAGATAGAGGAGAGAGAGAGAGAGAGGAGAGAGAGAGAGAGGAGAGGAGAGAGAGAGAGAGGAAGAGAGAGAGGAGGAGAGAGAGAGAGAGAGAGAGAGAGAGAGAGAGAGCGAGAGAGAGAAAGGAGAGAGAGAGAGAGAGAGAGAGAAGAGAGAGAGAGAGAGAGAGAGAGAGAGAGAGAGAGAGAGAGAGAAGAGAGAGAGAAGGGAGAGAAGAGAGAGAGAGAGAGAGGGAGAGAGGGAGAGAGAGAGAGAAGCGTTGCGGTAGGAACGGAAACAGGAAGGAGCGTCTGGAGCCGCACTCCGGCTGCTTTGCACCAGCAGAACCACGCGGAGACAGCCAGGCAAACGGCTGGCGTTATGCATGGCGCCGATGACATGAGCCGCCGATGCGCTGCAGCGTTGCAGGCAGTTGCAGCCAGTCGAGCGCTCCCGGGAGGCTGCCGTGATCTGGGCGAGTAAATCAGCGTGTTGGCGAAAACGGCCGCCGCCGATGCCACCGGCGGTCGGAGCGCGCGCATGCCTGATAACAATCGACGCTTATCAGGCTCGTCCATCAACGTCCATGCAACCAGATCGCGTTTACCGTCCCGTGTACGTAATTCTGTCGTGCATGCTCGGCCGGCAACAACACCCATTAGCGCGTCCGAACCCACTCATTGTGTTCGGTGCGATGTTGGCGAATGACAGCCAGCGCGATATCCCGCGCCGTCACCGCCATGCCCAGCTCTCCCCTGTGCCCGCGCAAAGCCGCAACTCGGCCGGTTTCCTCGGTTGGGCGCCAAATTAACGCGGGCCCGAGCGCGGACGAGCGGCCGTGTAAGACCGGAGTCTGACGCGATTACCATAAGGTTCAGAATGTCCGCCCCCCGCGGCGGCGCCTGCCGTGACCGCGGCCAGTTTACGACCTTATTGAAGCGCTTTATGCGCGCATTGTGCACCGCGAAGCACAGGGTGGAGCTGCATCCCACCAGATGGTAAATTAATACTTTTATGATTGACTCGCGGCGGACGGTCGTGCCCAGAATCATCGGAGAGCATTTTAACGACGCCTGTTTGTCGGTATTGAATGGCACCGGCGACGAAGGGGGCGTGAGGGGGGGGGGGGGCATCTCCCGCCGACTGCAGCGCTCACCCCCGCGGTGGCCGCCGTCAGTACTAACACGCGCCAATTTCGCCCGCCTCCGCGCGCGTCCCGCTCAGCTCCGCTTCCGTCGAAAACAGCGCGTTTACGGACAGCCTTGAGCGCATGCAGCGGCGGCGGCTCTGATGCCGCCCGCCCGCTCAGCTGGCTCCGAACAAGCCGACCGTGGTCGCCAGCTGGCTGCACTGCGCGCACAGGGACAAAGGGCTGATCGCTCCATTTGTGGCTGCGCTATGGCGGCAATGTTGCGCCCATTCGACTGGCGGACACGCCTAGATTTGGCGAATTTTACGATCGTTGCAGGTATGCGGCGTTTTAATTGTTCCGCCGTCTGCGGCACAGCGCCGTTATTACGGCGGTTGTTTTAAACGAGCCCGCAGTGACGCGGACGGCGGCGTTTCGCCAGGGAGCCGGTGCCGAGGAGAGATGTCATTAGGCCTCCAGGAGCTGCCGTTAGGCCTGGCTACGGCGCTCCAGGAGCTGCCGTGGGACCACCCGCGACGCGCTGCACGGCCCGGCCGCCACCGGACCGTGCGGCGACCTTCCACCGCCGGCCGGTTTTCGGGTGAGGGACGAGCTCCAGGCGGCCCTGGCGCCGATGACGGCCGCGTCAGGCACACCTCAGCCTTGAACGCAGGCGGCGCAGGATCCGCCGCCACCTCCGCTTGCAGGGATTGGGACGACCGCTGAATCGGCGTCCGATGGCGCGTGCGGTGCGTCCCACGGTAAACACCGACGCGGGTCGGCCTCCCTGACAGCTTTGTCAATGGGAGGGCATGAGTCAGCGATTCACCGTGCATACGTGGTGAATCATCGAAGCTTCAGCAACCCGACAGAGACGCCTCAAGTTTCAACGAGTTGTCGTTGCCAGGGTGCGGCAAGTCGAGGCTCTGATCGGTTCTCTGTCCCGCCCCATCGACACTCCATGCCTCACCTCAGACCGGCCGCCTTACATCAGCCCCAGCTTCAACCAGACGGCCCCTCCCCCACAAGCCAATCTCCTCTGTCCCACTCCCCTCCCCTGCGACATCTTATTCCTGCCCACCCCTGCCCGCGACACAATCGCTGTCCCTGTCCGCCCCTGTCCTGTGCCCCAATCCGTGCTCCTGCCAGTCCCTGCCCTGTGCCAGCATCGGCTCACCTCGGCTCTGTGTCGGCCTCTATCGCTGCCCTGGCCACCCGGTGACAATCCCTGCCCCTGCCCTAGTTGCTGTCCCTGCCCTCCCCTGCCCCTGCCCCTGCCCCTGTCCCTGCTCCTGCCCCTGCCCGCACTGCCCTGCTGCCCGCGCTGCCCACGCGGCGGCGCCACAAAGCCGGCCATCCGTAAACTTCTGCGAAGCGCCGCCGCCCGGCCACCAGCTGCAATTTCTGCAATTTCTGCAATTACGGCGCTGGCGCGGCGAGTATACGAGCCGGGCGCGGCGGCTAATGGGGCGCGGCGGCGGCGGCGGCGGCGCTGCCGCGGCCGGCGCGCCGCAACCGCCGCCGTCTTCACAGGTGTGCAATTACGTGCGAGTTATCGAGCGGAGATGGCGGGTGAGAGATGTTATCAGAGCCGTCGGCGCGGCGCGGGACGCTGGCTGGACCCACTCGAGAGTGATATCGCATTAGCGCCGCCGCGTCAGCGTCGCTGACCGCGACACTTGAGCCGCGCCACCTGGCGACGCCAAGCAGGGAGCGACGGTTGGTGATTGGCTGGCGTCGGTTTCGTCTCACGCGCTAAACTTCTGACATGGATTAGCCTCCCGCCTTATGCGCCTTCCTTTTCAATAGGGAACGTCTGTCTTCCCAGTTTTAAAAGACATTCCCCGGATCGGGCGTCTCAATCTGTTCGGCCTTCACTCGGCGGTCGATCACATACGCTGCTATGTGCACGTGCGTTGCTGTCTGTTCTTGTGCCCTCCTTGGTGCGCATACTGACCCGCTCCCTCCCTCTCTCCGCGCCGTCGGCACCCTCGTGCGGTCCACGGGAAGTCGCTCAGCACGGCAGACGGCTGGCGTCAACACTTTTTATTCGGCCAGGTAATCTAAAACTTATCCTATGATAATATTGTTGTTCGGCAGCGGCGGCAACAAGAAAGATAATCCCCAGCCCGGCAGCGGCCGCCGGATGGGGTCAAGGCTCCTTCGCCAGGGCCACGGGAATGGGGGGGGGGGGGGGAGGGGGCGGAGCGAAGCGGGCAGATGCAAACAGATGCAAACACGCTCCATCGAGACGTAATGGCATTCTCTGGGCCCCTCGGCTCTCATGCGCGCGCGGCGCGGCGGCCGCAGCTGCCGACCGCCGGCGCCGGGGGCGGAGCCGACAAATCCGAGCGCCGGCGGCGCGTCGGTCGTCGGTCGTCGTCGTCGGCGGCGACGATGGCCGCCGCCGCTCATCTGCCGCCATCGAGCTCGGTGACGTCACGGCGGCGCGCGCGAGCGGAATCCCCCGCCGCGACCCAGTGACGTCACGGAAGCCCTGCCGTGTCCCAGTGACGTCAGGCAAGGGCAGCACGCGGTCGCGATTTATGGCGGCGTTGCGTGCGGCGACGCGCGATGCGTGCCTACAGGCGGCGGCCGCCGCCGCCGCCGCGTGCGGAGCCGCGCCGTGCGCCGCGACTGCCGCCGCCGCGCCGCTAATGGCACCGCGCCGCCACCACCGCCGCCGCCGCCGGAGACCACTCGTTAATCGGCGGCTGCGGCCAGCGGGCCATAATGAGCCGGTGTGAAACTGCGGCGACTTTACGACGCGCCTGACAACCGGTGTGAAAGCTAGACGTCTACCGGCTGCCCGCCGTCTACCGACAGACTGACCGCCGTCTGCCGACAGACCGGCCGGCACCCGCTTCGTCGGGCGCGACGTGCCCGTGCGGCCGCTACAGTGTGTGTTCGGCGTCCACTCGCGTCGCGCGCAGCCGCCGGCCGCGCGTCCACCCGGCGGCGACGATTCGACGGCGCGCGGCGCGGCGCGGCGCGGTGCGGCGCGCCATTTTTGCCGCGGCTAATCGCGGCTGTTTGACGGGACGTGATTGCAGAGACCTTGGACACGCTTACCGCGCGGCCGCCCTTAGCCGAGCCGTGTTGTTCCGAAAGCGGCGCAGACGGGCCGAGCGGCGCGGATGGGTCTCGCGGACCGGGGTCTCGCGGACAGGCCGACTCCGTCAGCGAGGCTTGGTGACCCGACTACAGCTGGCCGCGGCGGAGACCAGTGCCGGGACTAACGGCCGCTCACCAGTGGCGTGCATGGAAACAGGCGGTATGCCAACTGATCCTGCGCGGCGTGCGGCGCGGAGTCCACGCAGAATCCCCCGGCCAGACGGCGCTGGGTGCGCCCCTGGTTTCGACCCGGACGAGCAGACGGTCGGGCCAGGTGCGCCGGTCTGTAGCAGGCGGCTCGGTGGCCACGGCAACGAGCGTGCCGATTTTTTATGCTCCGTTCCCTCCCCTACCACCACCAACCACCGCCGCCGCCAGCCGCCGCCAGCCGCCGCCGGCCGCAACATCCAGGTGTGCCGATACCGACGCACTAGCTGGCTTAGCCAGCTAGCCCACTCGGCAGCCGGCTCACGGCGGCTCGGGGCGTGCTCTCTTCGGGTCTCGCGGGCGGCTCAGCGCTGGGACTGTCCGCACGTGCAAGAGCCCTGTGACGGGCCGCACGTGCATGATCACTGTGCAGAAAAAGAGCGCTTGTCGGCGCCGAGAAACGTGTCCGCTGTCACGCCGAGCAACCCCGACAAATGACGACGTTCGCCAAATGAGATAAAGGTGTGAGAAATGCTGGGATAGGTCATTAGACAGCTGTCGGAGCATGGAGTGACGAATCGTGTGCTTCGCGCCCTGATGAAGATTGATGAGTTGTTGCGACGTTATTATTATTCACCCCGGAATGCCGCAGACACGATTCGAAATCTAGGAAAATATTATGGCTAGCAGCACGCAAGGCTGTTTTGTGTAGGTTTTCTCTTTCTCCGTCGTATCCTCGTCGGTCGCGTCCTCGTCAGTCGTATCCTCACTCCCCCTCCGCAGCAGTCAACCGCGGCCCACAACACGCCTGCGCCGCCGACCGACTCACCGCGCTCCGCAGCAGCCGACCACGGCCCACGACACGCCTCTGCCGCCGACCGACCGGCCCGCGCTCCGCTCCGTTCACCATCAGGCTTTTTTTGGTGAACTCTCCGCCGAGACCAGGTGGTCCCGGCGGCCAGAATTACTTCATTACCGGTGCGATCGATCTGACGAGCCACCCCTTCCCCGGGGAGAGAGCCCGGGAGCGGCCGGCGACCACACACCCACCAGCGCCGCGTGCGCGGGCTGCGCAGCGTACCCTCACAGCTTCAGCCGCGGCGCAGGAGGCCCGCAGACCGGGGGACAGACTCGACGACTGCAAGCGGGCGCGAATGACTCGCGTTCGTGCGTGTAACGAGCACAGACGGCATTCGGCCACGCGCAGGGGCGCGCTTGGGTGCGGCTAGTCCGCGCCGCGCGCTTCAATTCCTGAAGCAAGGTCCCAGTGGTGCGCGTACATGCAAAAGCAGCCCAACAGACGCAGCGGGTGATTAGTCTAATGACGTGGGCCTACACAAGGCGCCGGCCGCACAACCCGACAGACATTTCTAATTTCCCATCTGACGTCGAAAATCAAGGTGGATGGCAAAAAGCCGGATGAGCTGCGCACACCCGGCAAAAAGGCGCTCAAAGTACGCAAAAACGAACTGACGGGACGCGGGTTTGGCTACGAGTGCCGCCGATGAAACGCTCGACCCTTCTGATGAGGAGGCCGATTCAGGCTGCTTGAACCGTAGGCAATACAGGCAACGATCACCTGCGAAAGCCTTCGGTCGAAGCGAGCTAAGCGAGAGCCAGCGCGGTGCTCTCAAATGGACGGGGACTGCTCGGATCATCAGGCCTTCACTTCGTCGGCGTGCTTCCTCTCTGTGATCGCGTCTATCTTCTTCAGCCAATCAGGGGTCATTAGGGAAGTGAGCGAGATCACCGATCGATCCGGCCTTCCGGGCCCGACCTGTCCGATGGCGGGTCGCCCGTTTGGGGGAGGAAACTGCATCACCAGGCAGGGCTCGGGGGGGGGGGGACCAGAGCCTGTCAGAGGGCGATACCAGCTCGACCTCAGCGATGTTTCACAGGTGCGTTGGTTGAAAAAACTGTCAATATCATGTGACATTCTGAAACTTCTGCCTACCCCTAACGGACAAATTAATTTCCACATGCACCCCAGCAGCGACACCGGTCGAGCTCACATGGGCCACGGGCTGCTCTTCCTGCTCGAACGCAAGGGCACCTTCCATGCCAATGCTTAATGCATCCGCCCTGTTTTCCTCATGCGCTTCCCCGAAGCGCGCTCGTGGTGCTTTGGTGGTCGGGGTCTCGAAATAAAACTATGGCTCACCTCTCACGAGCGGCAGAAGCTCCACCCTAAAAATAACGTGCAGGCTGCCCAGCCGTGAGCTTAGCGAAGCCGCTCAACGGATTAAGGTTTGCCAGCGCCTCTGAAAAGCCGCAAAAGGACCGATCACCATCGGGTCCGCGCGCCAATGGGCTTGTCGAGCCAGCCTGGGAGGCTGCGATGTCCAGGCTCCGCACCACATGCCTGGACGTGTCCTGGAAAGGAGCTAGCTCCCTGGATGCTCTTGCTGGGGACCCGAGGATCGACCAGCGACGGGATGACTACTCAAACGAGGGACAGTCAGAAACATCGTATCCGCCAGATGCAGATGCCAGATATGGTCATGCCAGATACGGATGTCTGACATCTTCAAGCTGGATGTGGTCGCGCATAAAGTCACGCTCCAATAATTCGGCAATGCACGTTTCTCAGAGCGAAACGGTGGCGCTGGAGTCGGCGCACGGTTTCAGAGGTGGGGTCAAATCCGACAACAAAGCCTTCGAGAACACGTCACATGGCCAGACAGCTCGCTTGTCGACACTGTCAGAGTGTCAGCGCTGGGTCAGCGGTCCCGAGAACGTCCTGAGAACGTTCCGAGAACGTTCAACGCAGCCGGCGTAGCGGTGGGGCTCCAGGCCAAATCAGAGGCGCCACACTGTGCAGGACGGGCAAGACGGTGCCGGCCGCAAGCACCTAATCAGGGGTCACGCCGAGAATGGCATGTCCGGACCTGTCGGCCTTAAGAACCGGGGGTGCAGGGGAATACTGGCCCCCTCCCCGAGGCTTTCGAGGAAGTAAAGTTAAAATAATTAACGCTATGGTCTAGTTCGTTAAAGATAGATCGCAAATAGAGATTTGGCCGTCCACTATCTCCCTGCTCTTCCTCTTCTCAACCCCCCCCCGCCCTCTCCTCTCTCTCCTCTACCTCCCTCCCTCCCTCTCTCTCTCTCTCTCCTTCTGTCCTCTCTCTCTCTCTCTCTACTGCTCTCTCTCTCTCTCTCCCTTCTCTCTCCCTCTCTCCTCTCTCCTCTCTCTCTCTCTTCCCTCTACTCTCTCTCTCTCTCTACCATCCCTCTCTCTCTCTCTCTCTCTCTCTCCTCTCTCTCTCTCTCTCTCCTCTCTCTCTCTCTCTCTCTCTCTCTCTCTCTCTCTCTCTCTCTCTCCCTCTTACATTCCGGCGTCTGCGCCTGGCCACTTCTGGCAAGGGGGCTTAGACAGACTTCTGGCTCGAGAGATACTTCCTACACGGACGTCTGGCCAGGAGGTCCAGCCTCAGAGCACGCACGATCCGTTACGTCCCGGCCACGTCTGGCGCAACAGACCCGGACCGTTTGTCCGGACCACGTCTGGTCCAGACCTCCGGACCGCGTCTGGTCCGGCGCGACCGGCGCCGCTCCCACACGAGCCGGCGAGGCGAGCTCATGCGAGACGGACTGGCCCTCTGTGTCGGCGGCGTGGTCAGTGGGCGCCGAGGCGGGGTGGTCGGCAGCCGCAGTGGCCGGTGGTCAGCGGTCACAGTCGCCGCACGTGGGCCGCCACTAACGAACTGAGGTCGGCTTGCATCGGCAACGGCCGCCGGCGAGCCCAGAGGCGCGCAGGAATACAGGGCTACAGAGTTACATGAATACAGGGGCACGAGAGCCCTAGTTCAGGAGAACAAGTGTACAGGAGTATAAAGATACAGGAGTACAAGGACACAGGAGTACAGGAGTAAAGGGGTACAAGAGTATAGGGGTGCAGTGGTATAAAGATATAGGAGTACAAGGACACAGGAGTACAGGAGTGCGTGAGTACAGAAGTATAGGGGTGCAGGGGTACCTCTGGAGTCCCGTGTACGGCAGTGCAAGGGGCACAGAAATGCAAAATAACAGGAGCGTAAGAGTGCGGGAACCATGATCTCAAGTGCAAATGGAAGATGCTCCCCTAGCTGTTTTGTATCTATCATAACGCTCATGGCGTTGCAAGTAATGAAGTGTGCCACAAAATCGCCATGGGCTCCAGCTTTTGACCTGCAGCGGAGGCGTTGGCAGCAGTACAGGCGCCAGAGCTGTCAAACTGCCGCTCGCTGCTACGCTGCAGATATCAGACTGCCGCTCGCTGCTGCGCTAGAGCTGTCAGTCTGCCGCTCGCTGCTACGCTAGAGCTGTCAGTCTGCCGTTCGCTGCTGCGCTAGAACAGTCAGCCTGCCGCTCGCTGCTGCGCTAGAGCTGTCAGTCTGCCGCTCGCTGCTGTGTTAGAGCTGTCAGTCTGCCGCTCGCTGCTACGCTAAAGCTGACAGTCTGCCCCCCGCTGCTGCGCCAGAGCTGTCAGTCCGCCCCTCGTTGTTGCGCTAGAAGTCAGCCTGCCGTTCGCTGCTGCGCTAGTGCTGTCAGTCTGCCGCTCGCCGCTGCTATGGTCCGCCACTTTCTGAAACGTTCCCTCACCTAAGTGTTGTTTACTTAGGCAACTACTAGAACTGTCGCAATGCTCACAACTCCCAGACTACCGAAGCGCTTCAGAAAGGAAGAAATACAGACAAGGCAAGTTTGAACGGTAAGCTGGCAGAAATTCTACAGTTTAGTCAAATAATTTGTCATTGCGTGCACGCCTGTCACCGCTGCCGGCAGACTAACGTGCCACACGCGTGGTCTGGCGTTCCGCTCCCAGTTGGTATTGCTTACAAACCAGGTCGTGCTATGAAGAGGGGTGTAGGATCACGTTCAGCTGGAGGGGCGCGAAAAGCTCAACACTCCCATATTGACAGGGATCTCCCCAAACCTCACGCCCCGCGCTCAGGAACAATTCTGGCGATGCGGGCAAAAACAAACCGATCATGAAATGCCATTTCATTTTTTCTCCAAATGTAAAGATGCAACCGAGCCAAGCACAACATGAAGCTTGCGACAGCGCTTGCGGTACACAAAGCTGGTGGAACGAGGACGGAACCGTAGGCCCAAACTGGTTTCGCGAAATTGCACCCCTGGCCTTACATGCGAGTTATGGGACGTCTCGCGCTACTGAAACAAGCATTCCAGCAGATTCCTCCGTACTGAAACGATGCAATCTCAATACAATCCTCTTAGCGAAGGAGTGGTCAAAAATAAACTTGAGGTGTCCAGATTCCATCTAAAGCACGAGCCTACGACAAAACACACGGCACCTTAGAGACGTTTTGAGGTGGCATTGCTATTTTTGCTGGTGGATTACTCACAGTCAAGTGTATTAAAAGACCAGCGCCAGCTGTGCTATCAAAACTCAACGCTTATCCTGTGTACCAAGATGACTACTGTGCAAAGATTTAACCTGTTTGAGTTTCATGCCTGTCTAGAAGAATTTCAAAGCACGCGAGTCACCTGAGCCAAGCGAAATCTCTGTGTTGAAACCTCAACCAGCATTGCTCATGAAAAACTCATTAATCAAAAAGCAGTTGCAGTTCTTTTCCCCATTTCTAGGGGGCCTCAACGAGCCACTAATATGCCATCCCACAAATGCAAGCGATACACTTGCATCACTTTCTGTTTTGTTTTTCTCCGCTGGTACAATTTGTAGCGGCGAGCGTTGGGCGTGAAAGAAGTGGCTGGTAACAGTACCAGTGCTCCTGGCCACGGCGAGTCGACACCAGCAACTTTCTCCCCGTGTCGCTGGTTAGTGGTAATCCAGCGTTCGCTTGCACCATTTTCGTTTACAACATTCTTCGGGCTTCTGGTATTTGCACGTCGTGAATACTAGAAGAGGGTGCGCGGAACGACTAGGTTATGAGCGCCTATTACCCGCGTTCTTATGCCACATTAATCCTCTTCAGGGTCTGGAGCATCAGTATTTGCTGGAACCCGGCCACGACATCCAGTTATATTTCTAAGAGCCCAGCAGTTTTTACCGAAGCAGAAAAAGCTTGTTAGATTTTTTCCCCACAGCGATCAGATGAATTTCCTTGCATGTGATTCTTTGGACCACACGGACATAGCATGTGACGGGGAGTCCTAGAAACCAGCTTCCTAAATAAAGCGAGCTGTTCGAGCCAGTTACACCATGCGGTTCGACCAAGTTGCCGGGCGTGCGCATGATGACACCACCAATCGTGGAGCCTTCTCACACACTCATCAAAGTGCAATTCAAACTATGGCGAATGGATCCCAAGGACCCGCAAGCCAAGGCCCGTGCTGACCTGACCTTTCCTCTAATGGGACTGTTCGCATGCGTTCTTCACCCCACTCCGCGTTCTCCACCGCTCCGTGCAGAGCCTTTTTAAATAGCTTTATCGGACAGCAGGCCCTGTACGCCACAACTCTTGTCATATTAAAAATGCCAATTAGGCACAAATCTGCATTAGCTAGAGGGCTAGGCAAACAGACGGGCCGGTCCAAGCCAGTGTCAACATTTCGCCACTAGCCGCATTACATAATTTATACCTCGCATCGATTGGCACTAGCAGATACCATCTAGCGTTATGCTTCATCCATATTGATTTGCCTGTGGGACGGTTAATTACTGGGGTCGGGCGCTTAAGTCGTCTGTGCCCGGTCCGGCAGGACCCAAAAGCGACCCCACCTCTGTTTCCGGCCTGGGGGCCCTAAGAGGACCCGGGGACCCTAAGAGGGTCCGCCATTATGCTCCCCATGTATGATCTCATTGCAAACGGCGTCAATTATGAAGCCGCTCTAAGTCGGTAGCAGTTTTGATGTGCATTCTTGTTCAGGGAATGCCCACGGAAATGATCTCTAAAGCCCTCTCGCATATGCAGGAGTATCTGGAGTAATAGATAATTATGGTTTGGTATTCATTACTTCGGGAACGATAATCACTATTCAGTATTTTCAACAGCTGGTGCTCCTCCACCTTGTACGCCTCCTCAAAATATGATTATTGTGTTGTTCCTAGTAAATGTACAGCATGCCACGTGGAATCATATTACGGAAGAGGATTTCAGCAGCTGCACAACAGATGGGCGGAGCCGATGTTGCTAAAACGAGCCAGGCTGGTGGATATTTCGAAGACTTTTTGAAATTGTTTCATGCTGGGAGATGTTAAGATGTTGCCTTAGTTTTGAAATCAGGTCATTAACTGAAATTCTTGCAGTTGTTCCCGCAGTTGGCGACTCGTCAAGCAGGTGCTAACATTTATTAACCCTTAGTCGGGCTCAGACGTAGTCAACTGACGGCCTTTGAACAACTTCTGACAACAAAGGATTTTCCTGCCACAAGCCTTTTTACCTGTGTTTGCATTTGGAGCGGAGCCATTATTTAATCGCAGGGAACGAAATACGCCAAGGAACAAGCCTCACTTGTTCAAACAACCGCGGACAGCCAATGAAAAATAACCGACAAGCCCTCTGTAGCTGCAAATTTAGTGAAACCGTTCCGCAAGACGACTCTTCTAAGCCGAGGTGCCCGGGCCCAGATTTACAGGCGCCGACCATCGATTGGTGGAGGAGAAGAGGCTCGGCGACGGCCGCCCAGCGCCGGCCGGAGAATTATGATGTCGGCGACTCAAAGATCAATACGCGCCGTACCTGGCGCAGCCCTCGCGCGCGCGTATGCCGCCGCGCCACTGCCGCCAAGCGGGCGGTAGGGGCGGGAGGAAGATGGGGTGGGCGGGGGGGGGACAACGAAAAAAGCCAGCAACTTATGGGATGGACGTTTTGCGAGACCGATTTTAGGGGACGTCTTAAGATATGCATCATACGGGGATCGTTCCCCAATTGCGTGCAAGAATCAAACCTTCCCATACCCTTAAGTCTCGCAATCGACCCAGAGCAGGTCCAATAGCTTTTTCAAAATGCCCATTAAGTGTGGAGGCGCGGAACTAGTTCGCTTAGGATCGTCATGAAGAATGAGTTCAAAGCCTTGCCTGGTATGTTACATCGTCAACCATGGCGAGCTTGCCGCCTTCCTAGAGCTAAATAGTACAGTACTTGTTGTGTCGCCTGTTTTCACTGTCACGGAAAGCTGGCGGTGTGAAAGTCACGTGTTGTGCAAGGACCACTCGTGTATAAATTCCAGAGCGGTCTCTAAGAATTAGTCTAACGACCAACGCTTTTGGGTCTCAAGAGTCACTTAGTTACTCGCCAAGCGTCTGTCCAGTTTTACTGTACATAACGGCGCAGAAACCGAGCAAGGGGGACGGTAGCAGCCCCTTAACTTGGACCCATCGAGTTTCTCATGTAATCCAGTACCAGACCTAGCATAAGGTGCTGCGAGCCTGCTTGCCCAAAAGAGCGCCAAATGCCTCACAGAAGCCCCATCGCTAGCATTTCAGCTCCCTGGACTCTACGCGAAACCCGCGTACTTTTCATTTTTCTCAGCCCAGTCCGACAGCATTCCATTCCTTCTTTGCGGCTCATCAATCACCCGAGGCCCAGAAATGTTCCGCCGTCGCAACCGGTCAGCCGGCTTCCAACCCGGCGACGTCTCCGGCGGCTCTGGCTCCGGCTCCGGCAGACGCTCGATGCCGGCCCGGAGCCTGAGCCGGATCAGAAATGCATCGGGCCATTGAGACGGTGCTGGCCGGGGCCGCGCCGTATTGACTTTCCGCCCGCTTTCAGTTGGATCGTAAAAATCTGAAGTTGGTGGACGGCGAAAATGGCGCACCTCTGTGCCAGGCGCGGCGGCCGTCTCGACGCTGCGGCGGGCATTGGCGCGTTCAGGTCTGAGTCAGTGGAAGAGAACCATAGACGAGTGGTCAACGCCGCGGGGAACGGTGTTAAGCTTTGAGGCACTTGCACGTATTTGTCGAGGCTGAGTTGGAGAATTTCACTCACCGGTTATGGACTTTCAACCAACAAGACCCTGGTTCGTCGATTCAACGCTGAGCTGAGAATGATGGGATGATCATGCGCATGCTCAGATAATTTGGGATCAGGTCACGCACAGTTCACTCATTCACAGATCACTCAGCACAGTTTTGATACTTCTAGCGAAACCAATGTTTTGCGCAGTTTGCGATGCACCGGTGGGCTGTGCTGGAATCATCAATCGAGATGTTCGCAATAACGTGATTTATTTGTTGCGAAGTTCCAATTTGTCGTGTTTTAACACCTTATCATCGAGGCCGGCAATCAGTTGCACAAAGAATCACCTCATCAGATGGTATCACAGCATGATGCATTTGGGTTCTTCGACGCTTTGGCGTTCAAATGTGACGTCTTAATCGCTGCTGGTGAATCAAATTCGAAGTTTTTACTGGTACAACGTCATTTCTGACGCCTTTTAATTGAGGAACATGACTTGCAGAAATCACAGTTTATTATGTTGGCATAACTTTCCTGATCACGGTAGACAAATACAAGACCAAATACCAAGTTAAGTCAATGTTTCTTGCATTCAGTTAGCCTCTAAGATGGAGATATATCCATGCTTGTGACAGCTAGGGCCTTGGAAAGTGTTGTTCAACGCTTGAGTTCCCTGTACGGAACGGGTGCAAACATGGTGCCGTCATTGTACAGCGTGTTGATGCTATAGGTGTGCTGTGTATTGAGACAGAGCTTTGATTTCTGTTGGCGCATGGGGGAGCATGCCCATCCCTGTGCTTTTTTCCTGCCCGTGCCGCATTTTGAGGCTTGGACCCCCGAGCTCAGCTCCCCTTCCCTCACCCCCGCCGCTTTCAAACATACTTCACTAAGCCCCGCCCTTGCCCATGTATGTTCTTGGTCGATTTTCTGAGATGCACACCTGTTGGAAAACCAAAGAAGATAGTCCCGTACGGATCATACACGACAATTTTTATTTCCCAGTGAAAGTTACCGCGCAGATCAAAGGGGCTCCCAATTGCCGGCCGTCCCAATACAGGCACTTATGGATCTGGCGATGAGTTTTAAGCGTCGCTGTAATCCGATTGGGTGCCACATGCAACGACCGCTACGTGGAAATGATCATGCAATCCGCCTCGCGATGGAGCAATCCAAGCTTAACACCGTACCACTCTGACCTGTCCTCCTTTGTGACGTACACGCGTGTGACGCTCAGCACCTTGGAACGTGATGCCGACAGGGCTCTGTTGCCCCCCCCCCCCCCACACACATTTTGCGGAAGGTGGACGTTGAGACCATCATGATGCACGGGAAAGACTTGATAATCAGTTTTGTCGTCTCCCCAATTTTTCTAACATCCCAATGCCTTCACAGCGTGGTATGCAAGCAAAATTCGCATCCTCTTTGTGTACGTCCCTCTTGGGCACGAAGTTTCAACGGATCAATGTATCCATCATGCTCGCGAAATGTTCCAGGCGTGAAAATAAATGCATACATGTTAAGACAGAGAACACGGCCTTGACACCTTACCCCAGCAACGTGTCACAGCCATCCAGTACGTCACAGCAGCCATCTAGTACGTCGCGGCAGCCATCCAGTACGTCACAACGGCCAGCGTCTTAAGATTGGTACTAGGAAGACAACACTCGATCTAGCTGTCTGAGCCGGTGCCTAGGCTCGTCCGTCCGATGCACATTTGTGAAAACCATTTAGTCAGCACAAACACAAACCACTTCCAAAAACATCTCTTCCTGCTCGGCAGATTCTACCCGACCAGCATCTGCGCGACAGAAAGCAGAGCATCGCGTACCAGACACCCGGCGCCCAGCACCCAGCGCCCGTCCTGGGTACCCGACACCTGCACGGCGGCACCCAGCACCCAGCGCCTAGCCTCGGGGCACCCGTGCCGCGGCGCCGGCCGGACCAGCGTACTCCGCGGCGCGAGCGCGTGGCCCGGTTCTAACGAGCGACAGCTCGGGTGGGCCCAGCCTCAAGTTATTTCCGAGCGTAATCAAATCAAAGTGTATGACCACTAAATTGGCGGCGGGTCATGCGGTCTCACGCAATCGGGGCATCGCCGCCGCGGCGTGGGTGGACCGGGCCCGGCGCGCCCCGCGCCTCCGCGCCAGAGACTTTCTCCGACGCCGCGGAGAGGCAGCAGGAGAGGAGAGGGAGGGAGGGAGGGGAGGAGATGTAGGGAGAGGAGAGGACAGAAGAGTGAGGGGAGAGGAGAGGAGAGGAGAGGAAAGGAGAGAGAGGAGAGGAGAGGAGAGGAGAGGAGAGGAGAGGAGAGGAGAGGAGGGAGGAGAAGGGGAGGAAGCATCTTCCACCTTGTGAAAGCAAAACAGGTGGTAGGATAAAATGACCTTCCGAATGGTTTTTGATGTGCTCTTGCCTCTCTCATGCGTACATGAAGTTCGTTTTAAGTCGTCGACAATGGAGCGTGAAATATGTGTGGCTTAATAGCAGAAGTAGTCGATGTACCGACCCGTCCCAGTGAGTCACTCGCCGCTTTACACAAGACCAACACGAACAAAATCACTAGAAAATTCCACTTATTCGCCAACTCTTACAGAGGATTTAAACTTTGCACTAGCACGCATCTGTCGGCAGCAACCTCAACGCGGGCCACCAGCCACTGACGGACTGGGGAGCGAGCTGGCGACCAGCCGTCTGACCTCTGCCGGAGTCACAGTCAGGTCAGCTGACCGCCATCAACAGTCCGGCGCCGGCCTTACTGCCCGCGACATGCGATCGCCACTATCTGTTGCGTGCCGCGGAGGATGGACTCGGGCCACCCCCCCCCCCCCGCCCGAGAGGTGCAGGGGGGGGGGGGCACCTGGACACGTCTGGATGTAGGTCGGCTCCGGGAGACACAGTCGCAGCTGGGCCCCGGGTTAAAAGGGTTAAGTGAGTCAAACGGCCGGGCGCGGCAAAAAACCTTCCGCGCCGACAAAAAAGGCCTAATGGAGTGAAAAATAGCCTTTCTCGTGCGGCGCGCAGGACATATGGTAACAAGTAATTAGTGGCTATATTCATTAGCCGTCCCCGACGGCAGCACGGGCACGGCGGCTACTGGAAATCGTTGGCGCGCGCGGCGGGCAGGACACGGCGGCGGGCGCGCGAGGCGGACAGGACACAGCGGCGAACGGGACACAGCGGCGGGCGCGCGCGGCGGGCAGGACACAACGCCTTGTTAGCTGGCACGGGCCCGAGGCAGAGTTTGACGCCGCGTAGGCCGCCGCCGCCGCCCGCAGCAGCGGCGGCAGCAGCAGCGGCTGGCGGCGGCGGCGGGCGAAGGCTGGCCCTGCGGTCAGGGAAGCCTGGGAGAAAGGGTACAGATCCGCGCGGCGAGGACTTTCGCGTGCTATGGTCAGGCGCCCGAGCCAGGCGGCTTCCGCAGGCAGGCTTACCGCTGTCTAGGAGAGAGCTAAACTGAGAAAACACGCCGCTAAAAACCGGCATTTTGAAACGTCCACTCGCTCCCCACAAACGCCCCGCGCGCCAAATGGAGTAAGGTCACAGAGCTTATAACCGACACACAGCTGGCCCAAGCAGGAGAGCCAAGATCACCACAAACTACACTGCCGAGTCGCCGCGATGCACCAGGCTCTCAACGCCAGGGCGTGCCGCACACCACCGCCGCCAAGACATCGCAGCGCCGTGCGCACGTCCCCGGACCGTGCGCACGTGCACAGCCGTGCACGGCCGCGCGTTGCACGCCGCTGCAGACGCTGCGGTTTGCCGCATGTCGGCGGCGCCGCCGCGCGCTCGTCAGCGGCGTTTGTTTATGCTGCTTTATGGGTTCGGCTGGGATGCGTTTGCGGTGGTGGTCGCTCGCGCGGCGTTTCAAGCGCGGCCAGTGCGCCGTAGGGGCGCTGCGATGGTTGGTTGATTAGTTGGTTGATCGGTTGGTTGTTGATCGGTTTTACCCTTGGTTGGCAGAGCTGCTGCTGTGTCGGCGGCCCAGACGCGGTTGCAAGGCGAGCCTATTTTCGTTTTTCATAATTTTCGTCGCGTCGTTTTTTCGGGTTTGGAGTTTGCCGATGTAAACAGAGGCTGTCTCGGAAGCGTCACGGCTGCGACTTCGAGGGCTTCAGCCACAGCTCGAGCAATAAAGATGTATTGGGAAACGGCAGGTTTCCGTCGTGGAACAGGCCCGCACGTAATGAACGGTTATTTTGTGGGAAATACCAGGCAAAGGTGGTGTTTGGAATAATTTGCGGTGAGCTCCGGCAATGCTTAGTTTACAGACTCTCGTCAGAATATGCTTCCTACATGTGAAAGACTGCAATAAAGCTATTGGGCCCGGGGAGGGAGCGACGTGTTCACTCGTTCCAGCATTAGGCACAGAGAAATTGACTTAAATTAGAAAGACGTGGAGCAAAAGTAACAGGCAGCTGCAATGGATTATCGCATCCTGCTTGAATTATCGCCCAGAAATTGGTGTCATGTTCAATCATCGCGGAAGGCCATGCGCTGCTGTCGTCATGTAATCATACAATCTTGTCCCGTTTCACGTTTGCAGTCTGTGGCTCTCAGAACTACAAAACAAAAGTTTTTCGTTGCTTGACAGTGGATTAGATCTCGGTGATGGGAGTCGCCGACCTAAACTTTACACGATTAACAAACGTGGCGGGGCACCTTATTATAAACACCCCCATATTTATGCAGGTAAGTACGACACATTTCAGTTGCGTAATGCTAGACCATCTGACATATTTACACCATTAAATAACCACGGTGGTCTAACGTGTTTGCAATGTTAAAGAGGCGTCTTCGGCTTTTTATTATTGGCGCTACACCGGAACTTGTCAAAGGGGTCTACGAGCCAAAATAAACTCCAGCCAGCTAGGAGAATTCACCCACTAAAAAATGTTCCACTCTGTGAAACCTATCATCAAGCAGCCTTCAGATAAAAAAGCTATATCGCTGGCAGACTACCTGGACCTGATGCTCAATGCCTTTCCTTTTCGTGCGGTTCCGGCTCTGTTTGACTCCCCCATTTAAAACACTCCACTTCAACGTCCCAGAATCCCCAAGCCAGCAACGCAGAACCTGCCACAGCCCCTCGCATCTCATTCCCTTCTCAAAAATCCCCAAAGCCCGACTCCAAACGCTCTCCCCGCGGCGGCGCGCTCGATGCGCCCCCGACGCGCGCGCGAGACGCCGCCGCCGCCGCCGCTGCCGCCGCCGCCACCGCTGCCGTCGTGTCCGGTGCCAGCCGCCGACCGGACGCGTCGCCGTGACGCCGCATGTCCGCCAATGTCACGGCCGACAACTCGTCGGACCGGCGGTCAGTCAGCGGCGGCCTCTGCGGTGGCGGCCTGGTTCGAAACCCGTCTCGGCCGGCTGTCCGGCCGGACGGGGCTTCGGGGCCGGTTCTGCCGCCTGCCGCTCCGCTGACCGATATATCCGGATGCTCGGACTATCATGAAGTCCGCTGGGATCAGCGGGGTCGCAGGGCTTGCGGGGTTCAGGGGGTTGTAGGGCTTACGGGGTTCAGGGGGGGTCGCAAGGCTTGCGGGGTTCAAGGGGGGTCGCAGGGCTTGCGGCGTTCAGGGGGGGGGGGGGGCGCAGGGCTTGCGGGATCCAGGGGGGGGGGGGGTCGCAGGGCTTGCAAGGTTCAGGGGCGTCGCAGGGCTTGCGGGGTTCAGAGAGGGCGCAGGGCTTGCGGGATCACGGGGTTCGCAGGGCTTGCGAGGTTCAGGGGGTTCGCAGGGCTAGCGAGTTGACGTGGTTCGCGAGATCTCGGCGGTGAAAGTAAAAATAATATAGCAAGACGGTGTTTAAGAAGATCTGGGAAAGCTCACTCGAGCCACAGGAACCCACAGATCTCAAGCAATTCAAAAAAGTTCTGGGTGTGAATGGGTTCATGCGGTTCACGGCGCTTGTGTAACTCACAGAGCTCACGTATTCTAAGGAAATGGTATGAAGCTCACAGACCTTAATGGAGTCACAGAGCCAGGGCCACTCACGACGCCCAAGAAGACCACGGAGCTCATGAGGTTCATCGAGCTAACTGTTCAGGTCAGAAGGATCGCAGAGACTTTCGTAGCTCATCCAATACATAGCGGTCGCGGCTCCTAGCCCATGAAACACGACATGACCAAACACAGAGGCAACTCCGCAACAGTGACATGAAAAATATCTTGCCAGCCTGCCAATGTGGTCGTAAGCTCCGGAGATCGCTGTGGGCGCACATCCCCACATGATATCCGTTTTGCCCCTACCACAGATGCCAGCTGCTGCGGCTTGGCCGTGCTCTGGCGCCGATCCGCCGACAATGTGGCGACCGACAGCGCGCATCACTCCTCCTCCCAAAGCGAGTCGTGCCCGACACGCCCCACGCCGAGGTCTGCGAGCCCCGCCTGACCCGGGGCCGCGGGGGGGGGGGGGGCGTTCCCAGCGTGCCCTCCCACGGCCGTGACACGGGCCCGGTGCGGTCTCCGTGTGTGTGTACCCAGCGGCGTGGCCCTGGCGGGGAGGCCAGCAGAGCCGGGCCGAGCCGGGCCGACTTTGCCGAGCCCGCCGCCGGCGCTCCGGGATCAGGGCCGGGCCTGGTGGCTACTGGTGGCTCCTGGCGCCGCGTCCTGGTCTGCTTGCCAGCCCCCTGAAGCGGGCTAGATGAGGAAACATGCCGGGTATTCCCTCGCGGTAGGTGTGAAACGACTGGACTTCACCCGCGCGCAATCCTGAACTCGTCCCGACGCGCCTATGACTGGCCCTGCGGTTTACATTATTTCCCACCGCTCCCACCTCCTGTCGCCGATCCTGAAGCGGACTGTCCCGCTGCCGCCGTGCAAACTCTGCTGACTATCGTGCTTTAACGCGACTCGCCCGTCCTGGCCGTCACACACCGGCCGGCTTAAGCGCGGCAGTGATTCATTGACGGGGACACCAGCCGCGACATGGAAGCGTGGCAGCCGGCGCTGTTCAGCTTGTGCGGTACGACGTACGGTGTACGGTGTATGGTGTACGGTGTACGGTGTACGGTGTACGGTGTACAGTGTACGGTGTACGGTGGTCACACGCAACACGCAGGAAAGTCTAGCAGGGCTGATGCGCGCGCCACTGCGCGTGCGTCATGCTCGACCGTGTGACGGCGTGTTGGTGATCAAGTGTCTGCGGCCAGGCGGTTTGTACGGCTCAAGCATGAACACAACAACGCTCTGAACGACGAGCGTGCCCGGCGCCGGTAGACAATGTCCAAACTGTGCGGAACAGACCAAAACTGGGGCGGAGAGAAATTCGCTAGAGCTTACTTGAATCTGACTGTCACCAAATATACTTTAAAGGGAAGCAGCGATCAGTAGAAATGCGATTTAGCACAAATGCAATTTAGTCGAGTGCGGATGATCGGAAAAACGAGCACGTCCAAGTGCGTATAAGGGGGAGACACGAGGCAAGAAGAGCAGCAGCCGCCTGCCGGCCGGCTGCCCCGAGCCGCGAATCCCGACCAGCGTGAGCAAGCAAGAACGACGGCTCCGAGCCGTGCAGGCGCACCAGCAGAGCAAGACCACCATTCAGAGACAAAGCCGGGAAGGCCGGCTTGGGACAACTGCGCGGCCGCCCGCCGCATCCGCAGGCGGCAATTGCATGGCAACAAATTGCATCGCAGCCAGCAATTATCAACTGCAGCTGCATGCTCATGCCGGCGACGAGCATTGGTGCATGTAATGCGGGCGGGGAAAACAACTGAACACAGTTATCTTGTGTGCATAAGTTCGGTTGCATGTTAATTCGTAAGTGGTTATTATTTGTTGCGTCGCGTTGCTTGCATAGGAGTTGAAACGCGGCCTATGCCCCAGTGCGGTGCGAGTGTGCTGCGATATCGAATGTGTTTGCTTGGAGGCACGGCTTGTGCTCTCGGCATACCCGGCCACGCGGCCGCTGGCGACCAACGCCTTTGGACGAGACGTCAGCCCGGTGTTGTACGCCCCCTTCCCTCCTCTTCCTCTCCGTCATACTGCATCCCACCCTGCAGGCGCGACCCTGCACAACCGGCGTCCCACGCGGGCCTTGCCATCTCAGGAGGGATTCCTCGCCTGTCCACCCGCAATACCTGGCATCTTGTCGCATACGCAACCCAGCGCGTTCACCATTGCGGGGAAGCTCTGTTGGTGCCTGGCTCGTCTCTTTCCGTGCGAAGCGGAGAGTCTGATGATGAGTGTTCCCGAACGCTGGAGGCCCGTCACCTCCGCACGGCCCCATCCCCGTGCGCTTCCTCCACTCCTCAACGGGCACCCTACGCACCCCACGCACCCCACACACCCCGACAGCCGGGCACCCCGCGCCCTCCTCGTCCCTTCCGCATACCGCACCCGGCAAGTGCGTGCAGGCGCCATGAAATATGCAGCCGAGTCGGACGTCAAACGCGTCCGCTGGCCGGCGCCAGCACGGCACCCGGCCGCCGCCGGCCCGTCGAGTCCGACGAAGCGCCGCGCGGCGTCCGCTGTCGTGTCGGCGCCCATTCCACGCGCCCGACACGCTGCCGGGTCACGTGACCGCCGCGAGATGCTCGCCGGTCGCCGCGCGGCGGCACTCACCTCTTGCCGTTGCGCCGCCGCCGCTTGGTGGCGTAGACGGTCCCAATCGGATTCATGCTGCAGTGGCTCAACATGCCCGCGTGGTCACAATGTTCACCAGTCTGCGGAGCGCATCGCACGCTCACCACACTGAGGATCGCGCCCGCCACGAACGCGCCACCCGGCCTGCTCGGCGTTGATTGATAGAGGCCGGCGTGGAGAGGCCAGCCCGGCGAGGCTCCGCCCACCGCGCGGCGCCGACCAATCAGCGACCGCCGGCCGCGGACACCTACTGCGGGCGGCGGCGGCGCGCGGCAGCTATGGCGGCGGCGGCGCGGCACCCGCCGCTTGACCGGGTCACCGCAGCCGCGTGACCTTGACCCTGGGAGGGCGGCATCGCCGGCGGGGGCGGGCAGGGACAGCCGGTGCCCCGCGGCGACCGGCGGGCGCGGCGCGGCGCGCCTTGAGAATCGATACGCGCAGTCAGCTGACTACCACCCGCTGCCCCTCCCCCTCGGGGGTCGTTCGAGGGGCGCCGCCCAGGTGTCAGCAGCAGAAAAAGAGCCCGCTTCACACCGAGTTGGCGCTGGCGCGGACGCCATTGAAAGGGGAGAAGGCCTTGTCCCGTGCTAGTGGCTAGTGTGCCGGCGCCCCATCCACACATCGGCAAGATTAGATGTGCGAAATGGAAACACGCTAGTCATTCCGTGCCATGTTAAAGCTTTTTGACAAGTAATTTTCTTAGGAGCTACATCTGGTACCCTCTTGTCATGGTTTTAAGCTAAAAATAGGTTTCGGGGAAGGCAATACGGCGTTAAGAGGGACAAACGCAACACGCAGTGAGGGAGAAGGAGCTGGACGTGGCTGAGAATTTGGAATATCGCTTTTTGTCATTTTATGGCATGCCTGTTGATCTCCATGGAAACCCTATTGTAAGACCAATCGCAGAACATTGACGAAAAAAATGACTGAGGAGGGTCCGCTAATAACGTGAAGCCGTCAGTACAAAACAGTGCTGCCAATCAAGCTCATTTTTTAATTGCAGGTCACCTGCCTGACATTGGTTTCAGTCTTTTGACGCCTGCTGTGCGGTCCACGTCTGATGAAGCTGTCGACTCATGCGGATATGGCATGTATATGGCATGCATATACATATGGCATGCATGTGGCATGCATATGGCATGAGACACCGTCTGGGTGTCAGAGGCACCCGCGTATGCCACAACCACAGACTCCACAAACTCTCCAGTTCACCAACGCCAACACCCCGTCCCTCTGCGCCGTCTTGAGAGGCGTGTTGCCGGCACCACGGAGCTCAGAACCGAGCTGACTGACCCGAGGTCACCCGCTTACACCCGAGCTGAAGAGTGCGAGCGCCCCTCATTCTGTGGTTGTCGGGAGGAGGGGGGGGGGGGGGGGGGGGCGGCGGTAAGTCGGCGCCGGCGCCAGCCGACACCAAAGGCGCCGCCGTCGCCCGGTTAATGAGTTTCCAACTGGGCCGACGGCGGCGGCGAGCCGCTCCCGACACGGCCGGCAACGGCGCAGCGCGCGGCCAGGGGCGCACCCAGGCGGGGTCACCGGGGGTCACCTGCCGTCGGCCAGACCCGTCACAGGTCAGTGCCGCGGGCACACCCTGCACGTGGGAGAGAGAGCAGCAGCTGAGGGAGAGAGGGAGAGCGCGCTGCTTTGGCCCCCGCCTAGGACTTCCTGGCTCCGCCGCTGCCCGGAGTGACGGCGGGTTCTGGGAGCGTAGGCCGGCCGCGGCTGCTGCCGATTGTGTGTCACTGCAGTGACAGGTCACTGGCAGCGTCTTCCGGCCGCAGACCGGCGGGGCAGGTCTGAATCCGGGCCGGGGTCCGATGTGGTCCCCAGCAGTGGCGGGGGGGGGGGGGGGGGCGGGCGGGGGGACCTTGCGTGCTCTCGTCACCTTGAAGGCAGGGCGGCGCAGGCGGGCGGCAATTCAGTTTGACCTGATGTAGTGGCTCGAAAGCGCTACGATAGCAGGTCAGAACCATCGGTAAGGTATTCTTCCGGTCCGCATCACCTGCTTGAACCCTGGATTGCTCATATCCCCCCCTCCTCCAACCTCCTCAGATGTCCAGCCCTGGCGGCGACACCGAAGCAGAAGCTTAACGGGACGAGAAGAGCCCACTGTGACGTCATACCGTGCACCACGCTCGACAAATGTGAGACGTCACACTCTGCACCACGCTCGACAAAGGGATCCCGAGCCTATAGATAAGCACAAATCGTCGGTGCGAGTTGATAAGCAGGTGGCATATAAATCAATGAATGTGGCTGAGCCATTGTATGTTTAAGATGCCAATATATGGACAAATATAATGCGATCGAGTTAAAGGTATGTTTTACACAAAGCCATAATTGCTCGGCATTACTGCTCTTAAACCAAATGCCTAGTCATATTGCTCAGGTTAGTTAGATCTCATCCAACAGATGCAGCAGGCTGAAAATTAAATGCAATTATAAACCGTGAAAGTAAAGGCCGCCGCCGCCGCAAAATGCCTCCTTCCCGACGTAAATTTTATCCAATTGCATGGTGTGGAGTTCATTATTGCAATGTTATGCCACATCCGTTCACCGACTATTTACTCGTTACCGAGAAATGACACTGACACGGAGTGACCGAGGGAAACAACGTCAGCTCATCGCTCAGGCACAGTCGTTTATCGCCAGCGTGGTGTGAGAGCATCGGATTAGGCTTTGTCCAACATTAGCAGGGCTGGATCACCCAGGATTGTGGAAAATAAACCTGCTACGTACGATGGCTGGGTGCTCCTTCAGTTGTTTATCTGATGCAACCAAGAGAAGTCTTCGGCTTGTGGTTTCGGGGGATTTTGAGTTTGCATGCTGCTGGTGCACTCTTGACCTTGAACACTGCTGGAAGTGTTGCGTAGGCTCAGAAAATACGTAAGTGTTTGCTAGATATATTCTTTGGACCAATGCTCTCTGATTTACTCCATACTGCCAGGATTTTCTTATCAGTATGACGCAACATATTCGATAAAGTTGCCGGCTTAAGATTAGCGTATTTGTAAGAGTGAGATTGCGGGGCAGTCTTCCACGATCACACTCAGCCTTTCCGATCAAACAAACTGACCGATAACTGAATTTAACAGAAAAAAGGCAAAGAAGAACGAAGTGTCTGAGCCACGAAACGCAAATGAACATTAGAAGCTGTAATTGCCTGACAAGCACATTTAACACTACATCGCAAAAAGCACATGATGTATCCTACCAGTTTCATACTAAAACAAAAACTTCATCTTGGATACAATGCATTGTGAAATGTCTCGCAGCCTTGCAAGGAAAGACAGCTCTGCCAAGCTTGCAAAGTCATTTGAATAGATTGACATCCCTCCGTATCAGTCAAAACCAAGAACCAATCTTCCTCCCTATTCGAGGCCGGGGACATTAAAAACAGCAATCAGTAGTGCATGGCCGAGCAAATGCCACCCATTGTCACCGGACCATCCGGCTGATAAGGCTGCCAGCACCGGTGGCGACTGACGATAAAAAACAACACTGCATCACCAATGACCAAAAATGCCCCAGCAGGACGTCGGCTGTACATTCCAAGGCTCGACAGGGCACCGACCTGCTTGGCGGCGTTCGGGCAGCTGGAACTCGCCATTGTTTCCTACGGAACGTGGCGCTTCAGCTTCGCCGCGCAGGGCTCTCCAAATACGACAGGAGCACGGGCGATCACTTTCCTCGTGTTCAAAGGCCCGCTCGAGCGGTGACGTCACCTGCTGAAATCAACACGGCTGGAGGAGGTCAGACATCACCGGCGCGGCCGAATCACGTCGTAATCTTCAGGGCGCCCGCCCGCGCTCACGCCCACTCCTGTCCTTTTACACCAAAGCTTCTGACAGAGAGTTAGAGATCGGTGTGGTACCTTCCTCACTGAGCTTCGCCCCCCCCCCCCCAAGAAAATATTGTCTGCCCCGCTTCAGACCCCCACTCAGCTCGTATTGACATGGACGTAAGAGCAAGGGAGCCAGGGGACAGAGAGTCATGCCGCCTTTTGGGGGTGTTTAAAATTAACCCAATGGCGACGCATAAGTGGCGAAGCGTGAAAAAAAATCAAAGAAGAATTTACATGAACCATACTCCCTTCCCCCCCCCCCCACACACAACAAACAAAACGGGCGCACACACACACACACACACACACACACACAACACACACACACACACACACCACACACACACACACACACACACACAAACACACACACACACACACACCACACACACACACACACACCACACACACACACACACCACACACATCTCTCTCTCTCTCCTCTTCTCTCTCTCTCTCTCTATCTCTCTCTCTCTCTCTCACTCTCCTATCTCTCTCTCTCTCTCTTCTCTCTATCTCTCTCTCTATCTCTCTCTCTCTCTCTCTCTCTCTCTCTCTCTCTTCTTTGAGACATTCCTCTGCCTATGC
>NW_023596448.1:26536430-26546530 GCF_011947565.3 Pollicipes pollicipes | reverse complement strand
TATTGCTTCACCGGCTTAACTTGTACCGACACCGTATTACTTCACCGGCTTGAACTGCACTGACAGTGTACTTCAGATCGCATCGCTTACATGCCCACTTGAGGCTGAGCGGATGCAGGCGACAGCTCTAGCCAACCTACTGTATTCAAAACTGTTCTGTCTTCGCTGATGAAATAACGTAGAAGAGATTGCCAATCATTGATTCGATAGCGTATTTGAAGTTGCAAGCTACGGCATCGAATAAGCCGCGGACCACGTGACATTTTTCAACATGGTCTCTGTGGTCTATGTACAGGCCAGGCGCTAGACGAGACCATCAATCTACGAACAGGAAAACTTGGTCAAGATAGAACTCAAACAGATGATAACGTTGGAGAATGGGAGCTTCTGGAGCTTAGAGCGCAAAATTTCGTGGAAATGAAGCTTGCTCTGAATTCCCCGTACATTCCGAGGTGAATTAATTTTCCACAGTGATTGAGTCGGGAACGGTTCGGCAAGGAGCCAGAGGACGTGTGTGATATCTTGTTGTACGTGCAATGCAATCTCCAGTCGCAGACTGTTCCGGAAGGCTTCTTGGAGAGTCTCCAGCCGCTAACACCAGAGACTTCAGTGGGTTGGCCAACCCACACGAGTGTAACTGTTCTTTGACTTGCGGCGGTGCATACGTCCCAAAGGCCCCGGGAAGAGGCAACCAGGTTTTTCAACACCGTTGTTCCCATGATTGACTTATGTTGAGCTTCTACGAAAAGCAGCATGGGCGCTCGCTCATCCTCCAGTTCTATGCCTATGGCTCAAGCCTCGCCTGCATGGCTGAATGGCGCCCTTGGCTTTTGCCGATTTTTATGGGAGTTTGGAGGGTGCGGTCTCGGTGTTAACGGTGTTAAGTGTCTTTAGACCTGTAGAATGTTATGGTTTAATGACATGGGGTTTTCAACGGCGACGTGCAGAAGCAAAACTATTATGGTCACTGAAGCCATAGGTTTTGCGCTAATGGTATGCATCGGTCACGGTCGGAGAAACCTTCACAGTAAATTGAATTACATACGTTCAGTATACTCCTGGAAAGAAAAGAACATAAAAATGCCACCATAAATCGAGGAGACCAGGATGTTAACAGATGTTGTTAAGCACATCTTAATATTTCTACGCTTCGAGCACTGCCCCTGCTTGACCAGTGAGCCGTCGCTAAGATAGATAGACCAGATAGACCCCCTGTTGGGCACCGCAGCCCCCCGGCCAAACAAGGGGCCTTATCGACTCAGGGGCTCCGACCAGTGCAAATCGCGGGCCCCGGCCTGCTTGGGAAATGGACCCTCAGACCCTGACAGACACGGAGCCGACTGCTCGGTACTGGTGGTGTCTGACCGACGAAGAGTCCCTCGTCAATTCAGTGGGCCCAATCGATACAAAGAGCCCTCTGACGGACATCTAAGGGTCCGGTCAGCTCTTTGGGCCCTTAGCTTGGGCCCTTAACTTGTGTCCCTAATCATCGGTCTAGATGTTCCCTTTCCTCGGTACCTAAGGGTGTGCCATGCGCCGCTTGGTGCCCCCGTCCTTCCCCCTTGCGCCCCTGGGTCCACCCTTAAAATTTAACTTCAATGTGTTCATACTCCAAGCTTCCAAACAAAGTCTGAAAAATTTAATTATAAACTGCGTGATGTCTATCCATTTCGTGTTTAAATTTGTTACAACGCTGAGATAATTGTTGTGGCATTTACAATCGTTTTTCTTTCAAACCTATTGTTCAGTGGTTTTGTGGGATAATACAAGCTTTCGCCAGCAACGTTTTTGCTTTAGTATGCTTATCCCATTAGGGCCAGCTAATTTTTCTAAGAGCTGAGGGGAAATCGGATCTCAAATAAAAAGCTTTTTAATAAAGCGTTCTGCAATATTTCGACTTAGCATAAGCAGACCACATGCGGGACCCTTTCAATGTCTCAGTAAGGCTTCTTCGCATTGACCGCACGCACGTAGTGCGAGTTGACTCACCTGGCGAAATCCGGGCAGGCTCTGTGTGAAAGCTCACTTCTCTGAAATGGAATGCCGTTGGACCAAACCTTCAGCAATTACTCCCCCCTCCCCCATCCACCTACACACAGCCGTGACAGACAGAGGATTTTCTACCGACAGCTGGTTATTTTGACATGTAATGCTCAGGAGCACTCAGGACTTGCAACAGGTCATGGGAGGTCATTACAGGTCATTCTCTGTCATCACAGGTCATTCTCTGTACTGGAGTCGTGTCATCACTGAAAAGCTCCCGTAGATAGGCGGAGCTTATTCATGCATCACTATGCTATATGCTCTGTGTGGGAGTTGTGTCGTCACTGAACACCTCCCGCTGATTGGCGGAGCTTATTCATGCATCACTATGCTATATGCTCTGTGTGGGAGTTGTGTCGTCACTGAACAGCTCCCGCTGATTGGCGGAGCTTATTCATGCATCACTATGCTATATGCTCTGTGTGGGAGTTGTGTCGTCACTGAACAGCTCCCGCTGATTGGCGGAGCTTATTCATGCATCACTATGCTATATGCTCTGTTGAGTAATATATTACTGCACCATAGTTACAGCGGCTCGTAGCTTGGGCCATGAAACTGTTGATCAGTGATCCGTTAACTACTGAATCCTGTATTGGCCTTGCGATGTGTGTAAAATAAATGGTATGGGTCACATCAGACGGAAGAAGCTCATGGCTATTTGAACTTGTCGTCATTCCTGACGTTATATCTCTCACCTAACATAAGCCAGACATGCCTCTAGCGGCAGCGGGCGTCAGTTGACCATGCCTCGGGCTGCCTTGCCGCGGCTCGACGTCATGACGTTAACAGAGTCATGTGTCATGAGCACGTGGTCCTGCCACACAAGTATATATCATTGTACTCATAATTTAGCAGTAAATGTGTCTGTTTAGTTGTCGTGTCGCTGCAAGGCATAGTCTCGTACATATGAACATGGCAAGCTGAAAAAATTGATTTTCGGGGAAAAATGACGTCCCAGAGGACATAATGGGATCAGTTATTGATTCAGCAGCACAAATTTCTTACCGATCGCAAGTTCTCGTTGAGGTCAATCGAGAGGTGTGTTTCTTTGCCATTCTCTACCGTTCTCGATTTCGAAACGAGAAGAATGGGTCGCACCGATTTCCCCCCCCGTACCCCCTTTTTAGTCCGCTTTATGAAACACGGCAAGTTAGCGCGAGGGTTAATAAACCGAAGGTAACGGCTAAACAACGTTAAGAATAAATGCCGTTGTGATGAAAGTATCCAACATTTATGAATGCGGCATGAAGCATCTGTTACAGTCAATGTAATCAACGTTTGCTCTGTAACGTTGCTTGCCCAGCTCCTCTTGGTACATTCAAGGGCGACAACTAAGCAGAACAACCCTTAGCTGGTATACCTTTCCACAGCAGGAAAATAGAGCCGCATTTTAGGTGTTTTTCGGTTTTAAGCCTGGTTCTGGGTTTTGATGTCGTGCATTTAACGCAACTCGACCATGCCGTCTCATGCCTTCGCTTCGCGTCGCCTCATGCCTTTGCTTCGCGTCGTCTCATGCCTTCGCCTTGAGTCCTCTCATGCCTTCGCCTCGCGTCGTCTTATGCCTTCGCCCCGCGTCGTCTCACGCCTTCGCTTCTGGTCATAAATAGCACCTTAACACTGATTCCGCTATCCCTTTGAACTTGCCCCGAGTTATCCCCACACCACTTTCTTCCGTGACAGTGCCATCAGCTTCAGGGTGTGCGTGCGATGCTGAGGGTAGCTGGAGGTCAAGGTCACCGCCCGTCCCCGCTCTGCAGCTGTCGTCCACGCCGCCACTATCTCCATCGCCCGGGAACCGCTGCCCTAGCGGGAAATCCTTCAGAGCGAGACAGGGGCGACTAAGAGCAGCGTCCGGTTTCAGGAGTGTCGTGGATCAGAGCCTCCCTCGGCGTCCGGTTTCAGGGGTGTCGTAGATCATATCGCACGCCTGTCCCTTGCGCCTGTGCTGCATTAAGAATGGCATTCCTTGCGGGTAGCCAAAGATTCCTCGGACGACTACGTGGAATGAAGCGTAGATGTAGCACAGCATTAGATCATGCTCCATCGCGTGACATCGTGGACTTGTCCCAAGCACGCTTCGTTCCGAGACGGGCATTCATTAAGCCTTTTGCCTTCGTGTTCTGTTTACGGTATGAAGCTGAGCTCCGCGATGCCAAAGTGACGTCACAGGGTGAAGGTCTCTGTAAGTTCAGTGAACCATGCATTTCGGGAATCACCCCAGCTTAGAGGGTGACCCCATCATGCGCAGCTGTCCTGCAAAGCTGCACCTTTGATCGGCTGTCAGCTGGCACTCAGCCACGATGAAAGCTGAAGCTGCTTTGTCCAAGCCTCTTAAGCTGCCGGATCGCAGAATAGATGACCTTTTCGGGCCGAAATACAGAGGGTGGTCGAAGGCGAAGGTCCTGGTGTGGATTACGCTTGTTTGGGTGGAACTTGTTCGTTTTGGACTGGGGAAAGCGTCAGTTTATGGCGTCGTGTAAATAGTCTCCTCGTGCAGCAAAATAAAACGGACGCAGTTCAGCGATGGTTTCCAGTCTAAGGTCATCCTTTCAAGCCCTTTATTTATTCTCATGAATTTTGGCCGTGGAGAGAGGCAATTAAGAAGCTGAAGCTGCTTCGTTATGGGCAGTATACTTTCTGCTTATCTTATTAGTTGCAGAACAATCAAACCCTAACCAGACATTATGTCTTTCCTGGCTGACTAACATGGCAGTATGTTTTGCAGAGTGCGTCATCATGTCACACAAATGCCAGGCGCAGCAGTCAGAGTCAGTTGCAGGTATGCATGGCCACCTGTTTCCACGACAGGTTTGGTTATTTTCGTGACGGCGACCCTTGAAGCACAACCAATCACAGCGCCCGCTCTTGACGTCGGTGGCTGGCGACACGTCATCTGCCCGTAGCACAGTCGCAGCAGCCGTGACGCCTTATGCACAAACCTAGACAACGCGGCATGCAGCACGGCACGTCCGCGCGCGTGCGGACATCCCCACACCAACCCGCAGGCGCAGAAGCGGCACGTCCCATCCGCGCCCGCTTCTTCAGCGTGGGTGTGAACAGGGACGACCGCCGGCCGGCCCGGAGCGCATGCGTGCGTGTTCGGCCCCGGTGCGTGACGAACGCACCCCCGGCCCGGCTCGAGCACGGGACGCACGGGACGGCGCCGCGGCACGACTCGTGCTACCGTGAGCGTCCCGTGACTGCGGTACGTTTGTGCTGTCTAGGTCACGGGTAGTGCGGGAAAGCTGTAAACAGACAACAGACATGACTGTGGTGTTCATGACCGCGTGCGATGTGAAGAGAGGAGAAAACGTCTTTCGTCGGATTTCTGGTTTGGAATAGAAGTTGTTCCGACTGCTTAGGGGTCTCTTGTAGCAGAAGGTATCGTGCAATACTCTTTGGCCATAACGGTAGATAGGGACAGTGAATATGTCTTACGTGTCGTGCCTGCTGTCCATAATCCCCACCACCCAGTGTGCAGTCCCACGGTCAGTTATGGTTCGACATGATGATGGGCACCCCGGAGAGGCAGCGGGCACTGATCCTCAGATATCGGGGAGGTGCTAGTCGCATCCTGACCTGGGAATGGCTCGCATACTGAGGTCTCTCCCTCGCACACCACAAACGCCTATTGACACACCCGTCCCCGCCAATTGGTGTCCCAAGCACTCCTGAGAAGCTGACTCTGTAAAGCGGGACCTCAGCGGCATACAAACGTCACGGTCTTCACGACGCGGTCATCACGACAAAGTGAACGCTCACGTCCCAGCTCACCGTTAACGTTCCCGTAACAGGTTAACGTTGATGTCGCACGTTAGGCGACAAAGCAGCCACGATCATCTGGTTTGTTTGGAGGCATGCCACAGCCGTGAAATGGCCGAGTATCCCGCACCGGCTTTTGGTAGATTCGATACATTTGGTATGGTTGGTAGCATGCCATCACAATCTTCTTAGGGACCCCCGAACCACCTAAGGACCAGTCCTAGTCGTTTGATCAATCAAAGCCCGTCACAGCCAACCGTTGCTGTATTTGCCAACACCTGCAGCATTCAAGACCACCAGCATCGCGACTTTCCTTGGAATCCGACGCCAGTGAATATTTCCTGTGACGGAGATTGAACCCCAGACCCTTCGATCCGAGGAGCGTTGCCTGGGATCACGCGGGCTCTCACGCCGTCTACCCGCAGCGACCCCTTGTTGACCTGCAGAACGCCAGCGCCGCACACCAGTCAGTCAATCCGCACGCGCCCCGCCTGTCAATCAATGACACCCCCTCCCCCGCTCCCGGTGACAGGGGCCGGGGCACGTGTCCGGGGTGAGGTCAGCCCCGGCTGATTACCTGGCCGGGTCGCCGTCGGGGAGGGGCGTGCGGGGATCGGGGGAATGGCGGGGCCCGCGCAGCGGAAATTGGCACCGAGAGCCGGCTGGACATGGCACGGGAGCCCCGGAAGTGAGCGCCAGGGGCGCACGTGGGAGATTAGGAAGGGGTGCAGGTCGAGGGGGTAAGGGGGAAGGACGATGGTGGGGGGGGGGGAGGGGGAGAATGGGCGCCTGATTTAGTACTTGTGTGGTGCATTGGTGTGTTGCTATGTACGCATATAAGATGATGGGTATGCCCAGTGAATGCGCATGTTATGACAGATTTCGACTTGAGCTTTCCGAGTCCATTTGGACATCAGGCTATCTGCCGTCAATGCTATGGATACGATGCTATGTGGGTGCGTGTAAAGATGAAGTGCAGCATCCTGGTGTTCTTGGGATGTCATCAGAACGGGCTGGTGTGTATCTGGGTCGTGATAGCGCCATTGACTGGGCGGTTCCGCCCGCCGCTCTGCCACTCCAGTCCCGCATCACTCCAGTCTACAATGACTGCTGGACCCGGTTGCAATAGGGTATAAGCCCCGGCGTCCGTGCATGGGCGCAGCCATCCTGAACCTTGAGAGCAGTGGCGGTTGGATGTGTGGTTATTGGACCTGTGTTGGTCATGGACCGTGGACAGTTCTACGAACGCGCTGATACGCCCTCCGTTGGTAGCCAGGGTGATGCTTGTTCATGCTGTGGCTGGTGCTGCACCAGCAGTGTTAGGTCTCATCGAACTGCACGGGATGGAGACGAGTGTGTGTCTGACGTTACTCATACAACGCTGGAGTGAAAAGACAATATGTATACATGATGTTCGATGCTAGAAGCAGCTGCACAGTTCAGTCATAGACACCATTCAGCGCTCAACGTCAGTAGCCAGGCGGCTTGTGGTGCGGTGAAAAGCACTCTGTCGTTGAGCTTTAACATGCGACTAAAATCTCTAAATGCCATTAAGCTCAGTCTTAGCTGTTTCAGCTTGCCTCAGCGCGGCACACGTAGCAAACATCACCCAGTCCTAGAACACAACGCAACATCACTAGTAAATGACACTTATCTTGCACTACCGCCCGGCGCAGTTCCGCTGCGCTGATTGGCTGTCCGGCGCCGTCCGGTGACAGCTGGCTCGAAGTACCCGACACTGACACTGACACCACTGAAGCACTGACACCAAACACCACCACCACACCACCAAAAGAAGCACTGACACCCGACAGCGATTGGCGATTTGGCCGGCGCCGGATCGACAGCGAGAAAGCTGTTCGCACCATCCCCACCCCCGCTCCAACTCTTGGTCTTCCCAACACAAACCGTCAACTCTTGCTAGCCGTCTAGCAACTCTAGACTAGAAGTCTAGAAGTCAACTCTAGAAGTCTTGCAACTTCTCAAGTCGTTTAATGCGTCCGGTGTCTGTCGATCCACCCTCCCCACCGACTTGGCGAGCAGCACCGGCGTCAACGATACAGAAAATCCTAAAGTTTGCGGAATTCGTTCGCTCCGGCGCGGCCGCACGGCAGGGACCTCACATGAGTGACCCTAGGTTTCAGCACCCCTTGCCTAGCCCAGAAGAGCGAGCGGACGATACATCCCAGACGTTCCCTGTGACGCCGGACACGTGACAAGTCACGTGACATGTCGGAACGGCCACGTGGGCATGCCGTTGTCCGTCGTCCTTGCGCGCGCGCTGGGACGGAGTCCTGACTCATCTGAGGTGTGCCCTGCAATGTGACTGGTGGGAGTGGCTCCGGCGAGGAGGCCCCCCACGGACTGGACGGGGAGCTTGCTGTCACAGACAGATACCGCCGGAAGTGGGAGATGAGAACAGTGACTGCAGAACAGCCTATTGCAGCTCGCACACGTCTGGCACATGCGCATAGGCAGAGGAATGTCTCAAAGAAAGAGAGAGAGAGAGAGATAGAGCAGAGAGCTAGAGAGATAGGAGAGAGAGAAGAGAGCAGAGAGAGAGAGAGAGATGGAGAGAGAGAGCCGAGCGAGAGAGAGAGAGAGAGAGAGAGGAGAGGAGAGGAGAGGAGAGAGAGAGAGAGAGAGAGAGGAGAGAGAGAGAGAGAGAGAGAGAGAGAAGAGAGAGAGAGAGAGAGAGCGAGAGAAGGAGAGGAGTGTGTGTGTGTGGTGTGTGTGTGTGTGTGTGTTGTGTGTGTGTGTGTGTGTGTTGTGTGTGTGTGTGTGGGTGTGTTGCGTGTGTGTGCGCCCGTTTGTTTGTGTGTGTGTGGGGGGGGGAAGGGAGTGGTTCATGTAAATTTCTTCTTTGATTTTTTTTCACGCTTCGCCACTTATGCGTCGCCATTGGTTAATTTTAAACACCCCAAAAGGCGGCATGACTTTCGTCCCCTGGCTCCCTGCTCTTACTCCATGTCAATACGAGCTGAGTGGGGGTCTGAAGCGGGGCAGGACAATATTTTTCTTGGGGGGGGGGGGGGGCGAAGCTCAGTGAGGAGGTACCACACCGATCTCTAACTCTCTGTAGAAGAAGCTTGGTGTAAAAGGACAGGAGTGGGCGTGAGCGCGGGCGGGCGCCCTGAAGATTACGACGTGATTCGGCCGCGCCGGTGATGTCTGACCTCCTCCAGCCGTGTTGATTTCAGCAGGTGACGTCACCGCTCGAGCGGGCCTTTGAACACGAGGAAAGTGATCGCCCGTGCTCCTGTCGTATTTGGAGAGCCCTGCGCGGCGAAGCTGAAGCGCCACGTTCCGTAGGAAACAATGGCGAGTTCCAGCTGCCCGAACGCCGCCAAGCAGGTCGGTGCCCTGTCGAGCCTTGGAATGTACAGCCGACGTACTGCTGGGGCATTTTTGGTCATTGGTGATGCAGTGTTGTTTTTTATCGTCAGTCGCCACCGGTGCTGGCAGCCTTATCAGCCGGATGGTCCGGTGACAATGGGTGGCATTTGCTCGGCCATGCACTACTGATTGCTGTTTTTAATGTCCCCGGCCTCGAATAGGGAGGAAGATTGGTTCTTGGTTTTGACTGATACGGAGGGATGTCAATCTATTCAAATGACTTTGCAAGCTTGGCAGAGCTGTCTTTCCTTGCAAGGCTGCGAGACATTTCACAATGCATTGTATCCAAGATGAAGTTTTTGTTTTAGTATGAAACTGGTAGGATTCATCATGTGCTTTTTGCGATGTAGTGTTAAATGTGCTTGTCAGGCAATTACAGCTTCTAATGTTCATTTGCGTTTCGTGGCTCAGACACTTCGTTCTTCTTTGCCTTTTTTCTGTTAAATTCAGTTATCGGTCAGTTTGTTTGATCGGAAAGGCTGAGTGTGATCGTGGAAGACTGCCCCGCAATCTCATTCTTACAAATACGCTAATCTTAAGCCGGCAACTTTATCGAATATGTTGCGTCATACTGATAAGAAAATCCTGGCAGTATGGAGTAAATCAGAGAGCATTGGTCCAAAGAATATATCTAGCAAACACTTACGTATTTTCTGAGCCTACGCAACACTTCCAGCAGTGTTCAAGGTCAAGAGTGCACCAGCAGCATGCAAACTCAAAATCCCCCGAAACCACAAGCCGAAGACTTCTCTTGGTTGCATCAGATAAACAACTGAAGGAGCACCCAGCCATCGTACGTAGCAGGTTTATTTTCCACAATCCTGGGTGATCCAGCCCTGCTAATGTTGGACAAAGCCTAATCCGATGCTCTCACACCACGCTGGCGATAAACGACTGTG
>NW_023596448.1:26492617-26535781 GCF_011947565.3 Pollicipes pollicipes | reverse complement strand
CCCTCCCTCTCCTCTCCTGCTGCCTCTCCGCGGCGTCGGAGAAAGTCTCTGGCGCGGAGGCGCGGGGCGCGCCGGGCCCGGTCCACCCACGCCGCGGCGGCGATGCCCCGATTGCGTGAGACCGCATGACCCGCCGCCAATTTAGTGGTCATACACTTTGATTTGATTACGCTCGGAAATAACTTGAGGCTGGGCCCACCCGAGCTGTCGCTCGTTAGAACCGGGCCACGCGCTCGCGCCGCGGAGTACGCTGGTCCGGCCGGCGCCGCGGCACGGGTGCCCCGAGGCTAGGCGCTGGGTGCTGGGTGCCGCCGTGCAGGTGTCGGGTACCCAGGACGGGCGCTGGGTGCTGGGCGCCGGGTGTCTGGTACGCGATGCTCTGCTTTCTGTCGCGCAGATGCTGGTCGGGTAGAATCTGCCGAGCAGGAAGAGATGTTTTTGGAAGTGGTTTGTGTTTGTGCTGACTAAATGGTTTTCACAAATGTGCATCGGACGGACGAGCCTAGGCACCGGCTCAGACAGCTAGATCGAGTGTTGTCTTCCTAGTACCAATCTTAGGACGCTGGCCGTTGTGACGTACTGGATGGCTGCTGCGACGTACTAGATGGCTGCTGTGACGTACTGGATGGCTGTGACACGTTGCTGGGGTAAGGTGTTAAGGCCGTGTTCTCTGTCTTAACATGTATGCATTTATTTTCACGCCTGGAACATTTCGCGAGCATGATGGATACATTGATCCGTTGAAACTTCGTGCCCAAGAGGGACGTACACAAAGAGGATGCGAATTTTGCTTGCATACCACGCTGTGAAGGCATTGGGATGTTAGAAAAATTGGGGAGACGACAAAACTGATTATCAAGTCTTTCCCGTGCATCATGATGGTCTCAACGTCCACCTTCCGCAAAATGTGGGGGGGGGGGGGGGGCAACAGAGCCCTGTCGGCATCATTCCAAGGTGCTGAGCGTCACACGCGTGTACGTCACAAAGGAGGACAGGTCAGAGTGGTACGGTGTTAAGCTTGGATTGCTCCATCGCGAGGCGGATTGCATGATCATTTCCACGTAGCGGTCGTTGCATGTGGCACCCAATCGGATTACAGCGACGCTTAAAACTCATCGCCAGATCCATAAGTGCCTGTATTGGGACGGCCGGCAATTGGGAGCCCCTTTGATCTGCGCGGTAACTTTCACTGGGAAATAAAAATTGTCGTGTATGATCCGTACGGGACTATCTTCTTTGGTTTTCCAACAGGTGTGCATCTCAGAAAATCGACCAAGAACATACATGGGCAAGGGCGGGGCTTAGTGAAGTATGTTTGAAAGCGGTGGGGGTGAGGAAGGAGCTTCCCTCACCCCCACCGAAAGGGGAGCTGAGCTCGGGGGTCCAAGCCTCAAAATGCGGCACGGGCAGGAAAAAAGCACAGGGATGGGCATGCTCCCCCATGCGCCAACAGAAATCAAAGCTCTGTCTCAATACACAGCACACCTATAGCATCAACACGCTGTACAATGACGGCACCATGTTTGCACCCGTTCCGTACAGGGAACTCAAGCGTTGAACAACACTTTCCAAGGTCCTAGCTGTCACAAGCATGGATATATCTCCATCTTAGAGGCTAACTGAATGCAAGAAACATTGACTTAACTTGGTATTTGGTCTTGGATTTGTCTACCGTGATCAGGAAAGTTATGCCAACATAATAAACTGTGATTTCTGCAAGTCATGTTCCTCAATTAAAAGGCGTCAGAAATGACGTTGTACCAGTAAAAACTTCGAATTTGATTCACCAGCAGCGATTAAGGCGTCACATTTGAAAGCCAAAGCGTCGAAGAACCCAAATGCATCATGCTGTGATACCATCTGATGAGGTGATTCTTTGTGCAACTGATTGCCGGCCTCGATGATAAGGTGTTAAAACACGACAAATTGGAACTTCGCAACAGAAAAATCACGTTATTGCGAACATCTCCATTGATGATTCCAGCACAGCCCACCGGTGCATCGCAAACTGCGCAAAACTTTGGTTTCGCTAGAAGTATCAAAACTGTGCTGAGTGATCTGTGAATGAGTGAACTGTGCGTGACCTGATCCCAAATTATCTGAGCATGCGCATGATCATCCCATCATTCTCAGCTCAGTGTTGAATCGACGAACCAGGGTCTTGTTGGTTGAAAGTCCATAACCGGTGAGTGAAATTCTCCAACTCAGCCTCGACAAATACGTGCAAGTGCCTCAAAGCTTAACACCGTTCCCCGCGGCGTTGACCACTCGTCTATGGTTCTCTTCCACTGACTCAGACCTGAACGCGCCAATGCCCGCCGCAGCGTCGAGACGGCCGCCGCGCCTGGCACAGAGGTGCGCCATTTTCGCCGTCCACCAACTTCAGATTTTTACGATCCAACTGAAAGCGGGCGGAAAGTCAATACGGCGCGGCCCCGGCCAGCACCGTCTCAATGGCCCGATGCATTTCTGATCCGGCTCAGGCTCCGGGCCGGCATCGAGCGTCTGCCGGAGCCGGAGCCGAGCCAGAGCCGCCGGAGACGTCGCCGGGTTGGAAGCCGGCTGACCGGTTGCGACGGCGGAACATTTCTGGGCCTCGGGTGATTGATGAGCCGCAAAGAAGGAATGAATGCTAGGGTCGGACTGGGGCTGAGAAAAATGAAAAGTACGCGGGTTTCGCGTAGAGTTCCAGGGAGCTGAAATGCTAGCGATGGGGCTTCTGTGAGGCATTGGCGCTCTTTTGGGCAAGCAGGCTCGCAGCACACCTTATGCTAGGGTCTGGTACTGGATTACATGAGAAACTCGATGGGGTCCAAGTTAAGGGGGCTCGACTATCGTCCCCCTGGCTCGGTTTCTGGGCCGTTATGTACAGTAAAACTGACAGACGCTTGGCGAGTACTAAGTGACTCTTGAGACCCAAAAGCGTTGGTCGTTAGACTAATTCTTAGAGAACCGCTCTGGAATTTATACACGAGTTGTCCTTGCACAACACGTGACTTTCACACACCGCCAGCTTTCCGTGACAGTGAAAACAGGCGACACAACAAGTACTGTAATATTTAGCTCTAGGAAGGCGGCAAGCTCGCCATGGTTGACGATGTAGCATACCAGGCAAGGCTTTGAACTCATTCTTCATGACGATCCTAAGCGAACTAGTTTCACGCCTCCACACTTAATGGGCATTTTGAAAAGCTATTGGACCTGCTCTGGGTCGATTGCGAGACTTAAGGGTATGGGAAGGTTTGATTCTTGCACGCAATTGGGGAACGATCCCCGTATGATGCATATCTTAAGACGTCCCCTAAAATCGGTCTCGCAAAACGTCCATCCCATAAGTTCTGGCTTTTTTCGTTGTCCCCCCCCCCCCCACCGCCCATCTTCCTCCCGCCCCTAACCGCCCGCTTGGCGGCAAGTGGCGCGGCGGCATACGCGCGCGCGAGGGCTGCGCCAGGTACGGCGCGTATTGATCTTTGAGTCGCCGACATCATAATTCTCCGGCCGGCGCTGGGGCGGGCCGTCGCCGAGCCTCTTCTCCTCCACCAATCGATGGTCGGCGCCTGTAAATCTGGGCCCGGGCACCTCGGCTTAGAAGAGTCGTCTTGCGGAACGGTTTCACTAAATTTGCAGCTACAGAGGGCTTGTCGGTTATTTTTCATTGGCTGTCCGCGGTTGTTTGAACAAGTGAGGGCTTGTTCCTTGGCGTATTTCGTTCCCTGCGATTAAATAATGGCTCCGCTCCAAATGCAAACACAGGTAAAAAGGCTTGTGGCAGGAAAATCCTTGTTGTCAGAAGTTGTTCAAAGGCCGTCAGTTGACTACGTCTGAGCCCGACTAAGGGTTAATAAATGTTAGCACCTGCTTGACGAGTCGCCAACTGCGGGAACAACTGCAAGAATTTCAGTTAATGACCTGATTTCAAAACTAAGGCAACATCTTAACATCTCCCAGCATGAAACAATTTCAAAAAGTCTTCGAAATATCCACCAGCCTGGCTCGTTTTAGCAACATCGGCTCCGCCCATCTGTTGTGCAGCTGCTGAAATCCTCTTCCTAATATGATTCCACGTGGCATGCTGTACATTTACTAGGAACAACACAATAATCATATTTTGAGGAGGCGTACAAGGTGGAGGAGCACCAGCTGTTGAAAATACTGAATAGTGATTATCGTTCCCGAAGTAATGAATACCAAACCATAATTATCTATTGCTCCAGATACTCCTGCATATGCGAGAGGGCTTTAGAGATCATTTCCGTGGGCATTCCCTGAACAAGAATGCACATCAAAACTGCTACCGACTTAGAGCGGCTTCATAATTGACGCCGTTTGCAATGAGATCATACATGGGGAGCATAATGGCGGACCCTCTTAGGGTCCCCGGGTCCTCTTAGGGCCCCAGGCCGGAAAACAGAGGTGGGGTCGCTTTTGGGTCCTGCCGGAACCGGGGCACAGACGACTTAAGCGCCCGACCCCAGTAATTAACCGTCCCACAGGCAAATCAATATGGATGAAGCATAACGCTAGATGGTATCTGCTAGTGCCAATCGATGCGAGGTATAAATTATGTAATGCGGCTAGTGGCGAAATGTTGACACTGGCTTGGACCGGCCCGTCTGTTTGCCTAGCCCTCTAGCTAATGCAGATTTGTGCCTAATTGGCATTTTTAATATGACAAGAGTTGTGGCGTACAGGGCCTGCTGTCCGATAAAGCTATTTAAAAAGGCTCTGCACGGAGCGGTGGAGAACGCGGAGTGAGGTGAAGAACGCATGCGAACAGTCCCATTAGAGGAAAGGTCAGGTCAGCACGGGCCTTGGCTTGCGGGTCCTTGGGATCCATTCGCCATAGTTTGAATTGCACTTTGATGAGTGTGTGAGAAGGCTCCACGATTGGTGGTGTCATCATGCGCACGCCCGGCAACTTGGTCGAACCGCATGGTGTAACTGGCTCGAACAGCTCGCTTTATTTAGGAAGCTGGTTTCTAGGACTCCCCGTCACGTGCTATGTCCGTGTGGTCCAAAGAATCACATGCAAGGAAATTCATCTGATCGCTGTGGGGAAAAAAAGCTAACAAGCTTTTTCTGCTTCGGTAAAAACTGTTGGGCTCTTAGAAATATAACTGGATGTCGTGGCCGGGTTCCAGCAAATACTGATGCTCCAGACCCTGAAGAGGATTAATGTGGCATAAGAACGCGGGTAATAGGCGCTCATAACCTAGTCGTTCCGCGCACCCTCTTCTAGTATTCACGACGTGCAAATACCAGAAGCCCGAAGAATGTTGTAAACGAAAATGGTGCAAGCGAACGCTGGATTACCACTAACCAGCGACACAGGGAGAAAGTTGCTGGTGTCGACTCGCCGTGGCCAGGAGCACTGGTACTGTTACCAGCCACTTCTTTCACGCCCAACGCTCGCCGCTACAAATTGTACCAGCGGAGAAAAACAAAACAGAAAGTGATGCAAGTGTATCGCTTGCATTTGTGGGATGGCATATTAGTGGCTCGTTGAGGCCCCCTAGAAATGAGGAAAAGAACTGCAACTGCTTTTTGATTAATGAGTTTTTCATGAGCAATGCTGGTTGAGGTTTCAACACAGAGATTTCGCCTGGCTCAGGTGACTCGCGTGCTTTGAAATTCTTCTAGACAGGCATGAAACTCAAACAGGTTAAATCTTTGCACAGTAGTCATCTTGGTACACAGGATAAGCGTTGAGTTTTGATAGCACAGCTGGCGCTGGTCTTTTAATACACTTGACTGTGAGTAATCCACCAGCAAAAATAGCAATGCCACCTCAAAACGTCTCTAAGGTGCCGTGTGTTTTGTCGTAGGCTCGTGCTTTAGATGGAATCTGGACACCTCAAGTTTATTTTTGACCACTCCTTCGCTAAGAGGATTGTATTGAGATTGCATCGTTTCAGTACGGAGGAATCTGCTGGAATGCTTGTTTTCAGTAGCGCGAGACGTCCCATAACTCGCATGTAAGGCCAGGGGTGCAATTTCGCGAAAACCAGTTTGGGCCTACGGTTCCGTCCTCGTTCCACCAGCTTTGTGTACCGCAAGCGCTGTCGCAAGCTTCATGTTGTGCTTGGCTCGGTTGCATCTTTACATTTGGAGAAAAAATGAAATGGCATTTCATGATCGGTTTGTTTTTGCCCGCATCGCCAGAATTGTTCCTGAGCGCGGGGCGTGAGGTTTGGGGAGATCCCTGTCAATATGGGAGTGTTGAGCTTTTCGCGCCCCTCCAGCTGAACGTGATCCTACACCCCTCTTCATAGCACGACCTGGTTTGTAAGCAATACCAACTGGGAGCGGAACGCCAGACCACGCGTGTGGCACGTTAGTCTGCCGGCAGCGGTGACAGGCGTGCACGCAATGACAAATTATTTGACTAAACTGTAGAATTTCTGCCAGCTTACCGTTCAAAACTTGCCTTGTCTGTATTTTCTTCCTTTCTGAAGCGCTTCGGTAGTCTGGGAGTTGTGAGCATTGCGACAGTTCTAGTAGTTGCCTAAGTAAACAACACTTAGGTGAGGGAACGTTTCAGAAAGTGGCGGACCATAGCAGCGGCGAGCGGCAGACTGACAGCACTAGCGCAGCAGCGAACGGCAGGCTGACTTCTAGCGCAACAACGAGGGGCGGACTGACAGCTCTGGCGCAGCAGCGGGGGGCAGACTGTCAGCTTTAGCGTAGCAGCGAGCGGCAGACTGACAGCTCTAACACAGCAGCGAGCGGCAGACTGACAGCTCTAGCGCAGCAGCGAGCGGCAGGCTGACTGTTCTAGCGCAGCAGCGAACGGCAGACTGACAGCTCTAGCGTAGCAGCGAGCGGCAGACTGACAGCTCTAGCGCAGCAGCGAGCGGCAGTCTGATATCTGCAGCGTAGCAGCGAGCGGCAGTCTGACAGCTCTGGCGCCTGTACTGCTGCCAACGCCTCCGCTGCAGGTCAAAAGCTGGAGCCCATGGCGATTGTGTGGCACACTTCATTACTTGCAACGCCATGAGCGTTATGATAGATACAAAACAGCTAGGGGAGCATCTTCCATTTGCACTTGAGATCATGGTTCCCGCACTCCTACGCTCCTGTTATTTTGCATTTCTGTGCCCCTTGCACTGCCGTACACGGGACTCCAGAGGTACCCCTGCACCCCTATACTTCTGTACTCACGCACTCCTGTACTCCTGTATCCTTGTACTCCTATATCTTTATACCACTGCACCTCTATACTCTTGTACCCCTTTACTCCTGTACTCCTGTGTCCTTGTACTCCTGTATCTTTATACTCCTGTACACTTGTTCTCCTGAACTAGGGCTCTCGTGCCCCTGTATTCATGTAACTCTGTAGCCCTGTATTCCTGCGCGCCTCTGGGCTCGCCGGCGGCCGTTGCCGATGCAAGCCGACCTCAGTTCGTTAGTGGCGGCCCACGTGCGGCGACTGTGACCGCTGACCACCGGCTACTGCGGCTGCCGACCACCCCGCCTCGGCGCCCACTGACCACGCCGCCGACACAGAGGGCCAGTCCGTCTCGCATGAGCTCGCCTCGCCGGCTCGTGTGGGAGCGGCGCCGGTCGCGCCGGACCAGACGCGGTCCGGAGGTCTGGACCAGACGTGGTCCGGACAAACGGTCCGGGTCTGTTGCGCCAGACGTGGCCGGGACGTAACGGATCACGCGTGCTCTGAGGCTGGACCTCCTGGCCAGACGTCCGTGTAGGACGTCCGTGTAGGAAGTATCTCTCGAGCCAGAAGTCTGTCTAAGCCCCCTTGCCAGAAGTGGCCAGGCGCAGACGCCGGAATGTAAGAGGGGGAGAGAGAGAGAGAGAGAGAGAGAGAGAGAGAGAGAGAGAGAGAGAGAGAGAGAGAGAGAGAGAGAGAGAGAGAGAGAGAGAGAGAGAGAGAGAGAGAGAGAGAGGGAGGTAGAGAGAGAGAGAGAGAGAGAGGGCGGGGGTGAGAGAGGAAGAGAGGGAGATAGTGGACGGCAAATCTCTATTTGCGATCTAATCTTTAACGAACATGACCATAGCGTTAATATTTAACTTCCTCGAAGCCTCGGGGAGGGGGCCAGTATCCCCAGCACCCCCTGTTCTTAAGCCACAGGTCCGGACATGCCATTCTCGGCGTGACCCCCTGATTAGGTGCTCGGCCGGCACCGTCTTGCCGTCCTGCACAGTGTGGCGCCTCTGATTTGGGCCTGGAGCCCCACCGCTAACGCCGGCTGCGTTGAACGTTCTCGGAACGTTCTCAGGACGTTCTCGGGACCGCTGACCCAGCGCTGACACTCTGACAGTGTCGACAAGCGAGCTGTCTGGCCATGTGACGTGTTCTCGAAGGCTTTGTTGTCGGATTTGACCCCACCTCTGAAACCGTGCGCCGACTCCAGCGCCACCGTTTCGCTCTGAGAAACGTGCATTGCCGAATTATTGGAGCGTGACTTTTTGCGCGACCACATCCAGCTTGAAGATGTCAGACATCCGTATCTGGCATGACCATATCTGGCATCTGCATCTGGCGGATACGATGTTTCTGACTGTCCCCCGTTTGAGTAGTCATCCCGTCGCTGGTCGATCCTCGGGTCCCCAGCAAGAGCATCCAGGGAGCTGGCTCCTTTCCAGGACACGTCCAGGCATGTGGTGCGGAGCCTGGACATCGCAGCCTCCCAGGCTGGCTCGACAAGCCCATTGGCGCGCGGACCCGATGGTGATCGGTCCTTTTGCGGCCTTTCAGAGGCGCTGGCAAACCTTAATCCGTTGAGCGGCTTCGCTAAGCTCACGGCTGGGCAGCCTGCACGTTATTTTTAGGGTGGAGCTTCTGCCGCTCGTGAGAGGTGAGCCATAGTTTTATTTCGAGACCCCGACCACCAAAGCACCACGAGCGCGCTTCGGGGAAGCGCATGAGGAAAACAGGGCGGATGCATTAAGCATTGGCATGGAAGGTGCCCTTGCGTTCGAGCAGGAAGAGCAGCCCGTGGCCCATGTGAGCTCGACCGGTGTCGCTGCTGGGGTGCATGTGGAAATTAATTTGTCCGTTAGGGGTAGGCAGAAGTTTCAGAATGTCACATGATATTGACAGCTTTTTCAATCAACGCACCTGTGAAACATCGCTGAGGTCGAGCTGGTATCGCCCTCTGACAGGCTCTGGTCCCCCCCCCCCCCCCGAGCCCTGCCTGGTGATGCAGTTTCCTCCCCCAAACGGGCGACCCGCCATCGGACAGGTCGGGCCCGGAAGGCCGGATCGATCGGTGATCTCGCTCACTTCCCTAATGACCCCTGATTGGCTGAAGAAGATAGACGCGATCACAGAGAGGAAGCACGCCGACGAAGTGAAGGCCTGATGATCCGAGCAGTCCCCGTCCATTTGAGAGCACCGCGCTGGCTCTCGCTTAGCTCGCTTCGACCGAAGGCTTTCGCAGGTGATCGTTGCCTGTATTGCCTACAGTTCAAGCAGCCTGAATCGGCCTCCTCATCAGAAGGGTCGAGCGTTTCATCGGCGGCACTCGTAGCCAAACCCGCGTCCCGTCAGTTCGTTTTTGCGTACTTTGAGCGCCTTTTTGCCGGGTGTGCGCAGCTCATCCGGCTTTTTGCCATCCACCTTGATTTTCGACGTCAGATGGGAAATTAGAAATGTCTGTCGGGTTGTGCGGCCGGCGCCTTGTGTAGGCCCACGTCATTAGACTAATCACCCGCTGCGTCTGTTGGGCTGCTTTTGCATGTACGCGCACCACTGGGACCTTGCTTCAGGAATTGAAGCGCGCGGCGCGGACTAGCCGCACCCAAGCGCGCCCCTGCGCGTGGCCGAATGCCGTCTGTGCTCGTTACACGCACGAACGCGAGTCATTCGCGCCCGCTTGCAGTCGTCGAGTCTGTCCCCCGGTCTGCGGGCCTCCTGCGCCGCGGCTGAAGCTGTGAGGGTACGCTGCGCAGCCCGCGCACGCGGCGCTGGTGGGTGTGTGGTCGCCGGCCGCTCCCGGGCTCTCTCCCCGGGGAAGGGGTGGCTCGTCAGATCGATCGCACCGGTAATGAAGTAATTCTGGCCGCCGGGACCACCTGGTCTCGGCGGAGAGTTCACCAAAAAAAGCCTGATGGTGAACGGAGCGGAGCGCGGCCGGTCGGTCGGCGGCAGAGGCGTGTCGTGGGCCGTGGTCGGCTGCTGCGGAGCGCGCTGAGTCGGTCGGCGGCGCAGGCGTGTTGTGGGCCGCGGTTGACTGCTGCGGAGGGGGAGTGAGGATACGACTGACGAGGACGCGACCGACGAGGATACGACGGAGAAAGAGAAAACCTACACAAAACAGCCTTGCGTGCTGCTAGCCATAATATTTTCCTAGATTTCGAATCGTGTCTGCGGCATTCCAGGATGAATAATAATAACGTCGCAACAGCTCATCAATCTTCATCAGGGCGCGAAGCACACGATTCGTCACTCCATGCTCCGACAGCTGTCTAATGACCTATCCCAGCATTTCTCACACCTTTATCTCATTTGGCGAACGTCGTCATTTGTCGGGGTCGCTCGGCGTGACAGCGAACACGTTTCTCGGCGCCGACAAGCGCTCTTTTTCTGCACAGTGATCATGCACGTGCGGCCCGTCACAGGGCTCTTGCACGTGCGGACAGTCCCAGCGCTGAGCCGCCCGCGAGACCCGAAGAGAGCAGCACCCCGAGCCGCCGTGAGCCGGCTGCCGAGTGGGCTAGCTGGCTAAGCCAGCTAGTGCGTCGGTATCGGCACACCTGGATGTTGCGGCTGGCGGCGGCTGGCGGCGGCGGTGGTTGGTGGTGGTAGGGGAGGGAACGGAGCATAAAAAATCGGCACGCTCGTTGCCGTGGCCACCGAGCCGCCTGCTACAGACCGGCGCACCTGGCCCGACCGTCTGCTCGTCCGGGTCGAAACCAGGGGCGCACCCAGCGCCGTCTGGCCGGGGGATTCTGCGTGGACTCCGCGCCGCACGCCGCGCAGGATCAGTTGGCATGTCGCCTGTTTCCATGCACGCCACTGGTGAGCGGCCGTCAGTCCCGGCACTGGTCTCCGCCGCGGCCAGCTGTAGTCGGGTCACCAAGCCTCGCTGACGGAGTCGGCCTGTCCGCGAGACCCCGGTCCGCGAGACCCATCCGCGCCGCTCGGCCCGTCTGCGCCGCTTTCGGAACAACACGGCTCGGCTAAGGGCGGCCGCGCGGTAAGCGTGTCCAAGGTCTCTGCAATCACGTCCCGTCAAACAGCCGCGATTAGCCGCGGCAAAAATGGCGCGCCGCACCGCGCCGCGCCGCGCCGCGCGCCGTCGAATCGTCGCCGCCGGGTGGACGCGCGGCCGGCGGCTGCGCGCGACGCGAGCGGACGCCGAACACACACTGTAGCGGCCGCACGGGCACGTCGCGCCCGACGAAGCGGGTGCCGGCCGGTCTGATGGCAGACGGCGGTCAGTCTGTTGGTAGACGGCGGGCAGCCGGTAGACGTCTAGCTTTCACACCGGTTGTCAGGCGCGTCGTAAAGTCGCCGCAGTTTCACACCGGCTCATTATGGCCCGCTGGCCGCAGCCGCCGATTAACGAGTGGTCTCCGGCGGCGGCGGCGGTGGTGGCGGCGCGGTGCCATTAGCGGCGCGGCGGCGGCAGTCGCGGCGCACGGCGCGGCTCCGCACGCGGCGGCGGCGGCGGCCGCCGCCTGTAGGCACGCATCGCGCGTCGCCGCACGCAACGCCGCCATAAATCGCGACCGCGTGCTGCCCTTGCCTGACGTCACTGGGACACGGCAGGGCTTCCGTGACGTCACTGGGTCGCGGCGGGGATTCCGCTCGCGCGCGCCGGCGTGACGTCACCGAGCTCGATGGCGGCAGATGAGCGGCGGCGGCCATCGTCGCCGCCGACGACGACGACCGACGACCGACGCGCCGCCGGCGCTCGGATTTGTCGGCTCCGCCCCCGGCGCCGGCGGTCGGCAGCTGCGGCCGCCGCGCCGCGCGCGCATGAGAGCCGAGGGGCCCAGAGAATGCCATTACGTCTCGATGGAGCGTGTTTGCAACTGTTTGGATCTGCCCGCGTCGCTCCGCCCCCTCCCCCCCCCCCCCCCATTCCCGTGGCCCTGGCGAAGGAGCCTTGACCCCATCCGGCGGCCGCTGCCGGGCTGGGGATTATCTTTCTTGTTGCCGCCGCTGCCGAACAACAATATTATCATAGGATAAGTTTTAGATTACCTGGCCGAATAAAAAGTGTTGACGCCAGCCGTCTGCCGTGCTGAGCGACTTCCCGTGGACCGCACGAGGGTGCCGACGGCGCGGAGAGAGGGAGGGAGCGGGTCAGTATGCGCACCAAGGAGGGCACAAGAACAGACAGCAACGCACGTGCACATAGCAGCGTATGTGATCGACCGCCGAGTGAAGGCCGAACAGATTGAGACGCCCGATCCGGGGAATGTCTTTTAAAACTGGGAAGACAGACGTTCCCTATTGAAAAGGAAGGCGCATAAGGCGGGAGGCTAATCCATGTCAGAAGTTTAGCGCGTGAGACGAAACCGACGCCAGCCAATCACCAACCGTCGCTCCCTGCTTGGCGTCGCCAGGTGGCGCGGCTCAAGTGTCGCGGTCAGCGACGCTGACGCGGCGGCGCTAATGCGATATCACTCTCGAGTGGGTCCAGCCAGCGTCCCGCGCCGCGCCGACGGCTCTGATAACATCTCTCACCCGCCATCTCCGCTCGATAACTCGCACGTAATTGCACACCTGTGAAGACGGCGGCGGTTGCGGCGCGCCGGCCGCGGCAGCGCCGCCGCCGCCGCCGCCGCGCCCCATTAGCCGCCGCGCCCGGCTCGTATACTCGCCGCGCCAGCGCCGTAATTGCAGAAATTGCAGAAATTGCAGCTGGTGGCCGGGCGGCGGCGCTTCGCAGAAGTTTACGGATGGCCGGCTTTGTGGCGCCGCCGCGTGGGCAGCGCGGGCAGCAGGGCAGTGCGGGCAGGGGCAGGAGCAGGGACAGGGGCAGGGGCAGGGGCAGGGGAGGGCAGGGACAGCAACTAGGGCAGGGGCAGGGATTGTCACCGGGTGGCCAGGGCAGCGATAGAGGCCGACACAGAGCCGAGGTGAGCCGATGCTGGCACAGGGCAGGGACTGGCAGGAGCACGGGTTGAGGCACAGGACAGGGGCGGACAGGGACAGCGATTGTGTCGCGGGTAGGGGTGGGCAGGAATAAGATGTCGCAGGGGAGGGGAGTGGGACAGAGGAGATTGGCTTGTGGGGGAGGGGCCGTCTGGTTGAAGCTGGGGCTGATGTAAGGCGGCCGGTCTGAGGTGAGGCATGGAGTGTCGATGGGGCGGGACGGAGAACCGATCAGAGCCTCGACTTGCCGCACCCTGGCAACGACAACTCGTTGAAACTTGAGGCGTCTCTGTCGGGTTGCTGAAGCTTCGATGATTCACCACGTATGCACGGTGAATCGCTGACTCATGCCCTCCCATTGACAAAGCTGTCGGGGAGGCCGACCCGCGTCGGTGTTTACCGTGGGACGCACCGCACGCGCCATCGGACGCCGATTCAGCGGCCGTCCCAATCCCTGCAAGCGGAGGTGGCGGCGGATCCTGCGCCGCCTGCGTTCAAGGCTGAGGTGTGCCTGACGCGGCCGTCATCGGCGCCAGGGCCGCCTGGAGCTCGTCCCTCACCCGAAAACCGGCCGGCGGTGGAAGGTCGCCGCACGGTCCGGTGGCGGCCGGGCCGTGCAGCGCGTCGCGGGTGGTCCCACGGCAGCTCCTGGAGCGCCGTAGCTCGTAGCTCAGCTCCTGGCCTAATGACATCTCTCTTCGGCGCCGGCTCCCTGGCGAAACGCCGCCGTCCGCGTCACTGCGGGCTCGTTTAAAACGACCGCCGTAATAACGGCGCTGTGCCGCAGACGGCGGAACAATTAAAACGCCGCATACCTGCAACGATCGTAAAATTCGCCAAATCTAGGCGTGTCCGCCAGTCGAATGGGCGCAACATTGCCGCCATAGCGCAGCCACAAATGGAGCGATCAACCCTTTGTCCCTGTGCGCGCATTGCAGCCAGCTGGCGACCACGGTCGGCTTGTTCGGAGCCAGCTGAGCGGGCGGGCGGCATCAGAGCCGCCGCCGCTGCATGCGCTCAAGGCTGTCTGTAAACGCGCTGTTTTCGACGGAAGCGGAGCTGAGCGGGACGCGCGCGGAGGCGGGCGAAATTGGCGCGTGTTAGTACTGACGGCGACCACCGCGGGGGTGAGCGCTGCAGTCGGCGGGAGATGCCCCCCCCCCCCCCTCACGCCCCCTTCGTCGCCGGTGCCATTCAATACCGACAAACAGGCGTCGTTAAAATGCTCTCCGATGATTCTGGGCACGACCGTCCGCGGCGAGTCAATCATAAAAGTATTAATTTACCATCTGGTGGGATGCAGCTCCACCCTGTGCTTCGCGGTGCACAATGCGCGCATAAAGCGCTTCAATAAGGTCGTAAACTGGCTGCGGTCACGGCAGGCGCCGCCGCGGGGGGCGGACATTCTGAACCTTATGGTAATCGCGTCAGACTCCGGTCTTACACGGCCGCTCGTCCGCGCTCGGGCCCGCGTTAATTTGGCGCCCAACCGAGGAAACCGGCCGAGTCGCGGCTTTGCGCGGGCACAGGGGAGAGCTGGGCATGGCGGTGACGGCGCGGGATATCGCGCTGGCTGTCATTCGCCGACATCGCACCGGACACAATGAGTGGGTTCGGACGCGCTAATGGGTGTTGTTGCCGGCCGAGCATGCACGACAGAATTACGTACACGGGACGGTAAACGCGGTCTGGTTGCATGGACGTTGATGGACGAGCCTGATAAGCGTCGATTGTTATCAGGCATGCGCGCGCTCCGACCGCCGGTGGCATCGGCGGCGGCGTTTTCGCCAACACGCTGATTTACTCGCCCAGATCACGGCAGCCTCCCGGGAGCGCTCGACTGGCTGCAACTGCCTGCAACGCTGCAGCGCATCGGGCGGCTCATGTCATCGGCGCCATGCATAACGCCAGCCGTTTGCCTGGCTGTCTCCGCGTGGTTCTGCTGGTGCAAAGCAGCCGGAGTGCGGCTCCAGACGCTCCTTCCTGTTTCCGTTCCTACCGCAACGCTTCTCTCTCTCTCTCTCCCTCTCTCCCTCTCTCTCTCTCTCTCTCTCTCTCTCTCTCTCTCTCTCTCTCTCTCTCTCTCTCTCTCTCTCTCTCTCTCTCTCTCTCTCTCTCTCTCTCTCTCTCTCTCTCTCTCTCTCTCTCTCTCTCTCTCTCTCTCTCTCTCTCTCTCTTTCTCTCTCTCTCTCTCTCTCTCTCTCTCTCTCTCTCTCTCTCTCTCTCTCTCTCTCTCTCTCTCTTCTCTCTCTCTCTCTCTCTCTCTCTCTCTCTCTCTCCTCCATTCTTCTCTCTGACCCCCTCAGGTCTGCGCCCTCTCCGGACTATAACATCGATTCGGTTCGCCGCGGAGGGGAGGGGGACGGGGTGCACGGCGGCCTCTCGACACCGGGACCTGCCCCAGTTGACGCGGCCAAAGTTCGTGCTGCCTTGTCAATGGGTGGGAAAAATAGCTGCGCCGGACATGTAATTATTCAGCATTGATTGCCGGTTTCGGTACGAGCGCTGCCATCCACTGGATTTAACCCTAACTGAAAGAATGGATGCCGTGAGCGGCGTCCACCCCCCACATCCGGGCGGCGGGCCGACCCCGCCGCCAAATAAAGGAACAATTCGCCCGGACGTATTCAGTGGCGGGCAAAGAGTCGCTTTCGAAACGCATGCAATGCCGGCGTGAAGCGGGTTTCATAAGGCGACTGATAGACAAATAAGAGTGGAAGCCACGGTTGGGCAACGGCGGTGATTGCTTTATGCGCGGGGAGTTTTATTCTGGACGCAAAACACGGGCCGGTCAGCGAGCATCTGGACTTAATTGTGAAAGGGTTGTGCTAGACCCTGCTAGGCCCTGTTCCCAAAGTGCATGGTGACGAAATAGCGAGCTTCGACCTTCACCAACCCTGGCTGTGCACATAACGTCGGTCGGCGTCTTAGATCGTCCCTGATGACGGTTCTGCGGAGAGCGGATTGTATTTAATGCGCCGCCAGTTGCCACCAACATTCCTGTGGATGATCAGGACTTTTCCTGGACATTCCGTAGCATCTACCAAGGCACGTGTCTTGTTAGGCAGTTGGCCCGTGCGAGAGAGGGAGAGAAGACGCTTGAAGCGGGATGTTCCGAGCTACTCAGCTCAGGCGATCCCACGCCAGGCTAACAAAACCAGTCAGTTGGCTCGCCCGATCAGCCGCGTCGGCCGGCCGGCGGCGGGGAGGGCGGGGAGGAGCAGCCGCCGGCGGGATAGACTGTGCCGCCGGCCGGCGCAGCGCGCGTGATTGACAGGCAGGCGCCGGCCGGCGGCGGCGGGCGCGGCGGCTCTCAAGCCGGCACCGATGGCCCATCGCGAGCCTCCGTCAGGGTCACGCGCTGGGCCCGGCCCGGTCAGTGGGCAGGGGATGCCAGGGTCAAGGACAGAGGACAGGGCGCAGGCGGGGAACGAGCTGATTTGTCAGCTGTGGGTCGTGCGTTCGCGATTTTTGTTTGTACACCGTTTGGTTGCACACCCTAGCATTTTGACGCGTCTTGCGTCTTGCTCCTGGCGCCAATCAAACGCTAGTTACTGCGCAATTGCAAGTACTGGCTGCTGGTGAAACGCTAATGCTGCAAAACCTGGTGCAGTGCAGACCAAACGACATATGCAAACAAGCACAAACAAGTGCAATGTTTGTGATGAGCACAACAACTCGAACGCGCTGCCAAAGTGGGGCAGATAAGTGTTCATGGTTTCCCTTTCCTGCCCACCTGCGCGGACCGCCGCGTCTTGACAGCCCACAGGTGTTGGGCCTGCCCCTGCACCGGCACAGCCTCGACCCCTCCCCCCTCCCAGCCTCACCCCCACCGCCTGCGGCGACGCAGAGGTCATCATTACCCGACCGTCGAGTGGCCCCGAGTGGCACCTGCAACAACAAAGCGAAGCCGCCGACAGAGGAAGTGGGAGGACCGGGTGGGGACGGGCTGGCGACGGGCTGGGGACGGACCGGAGCTCGTGGATCGAGTTGGCACACGACGGCGGCGGCGAATGGCTTGCCGATCAGCTGGCATTTGTGGCGGGGATGCTCGGATGATGGCCGCTTGAAGGCGGCTCCTCTGACCTGATGTCACCTGCCAGGGAACGAACGCCCCGGCCAGGATCGCAGGTGTCGTCTGTCTCGCAATGTGCTCCTCTTACTTGGTGTCCCCTCCTTCCCAGAACGTTCTGCCCCTGTTATGGCAGCACACCCAGCTTCATGCTCATTTGCGGTGTCTTGAAAGCTCAGGTCAAACCGCGATCGAACCCTGGTCAAGCCCCGGTCATGGCCGCCGTCGGCAAGGGCGGATGAAGCGTTGGGTGTCGGGGAGATTGTAAGTTGTCAGCACCGCAGTCAGGGATTGGTAACAGTCTCAAAACCGAGCTTGGAGGGAGCAATTTGTGCGTTTTTGCCTCCCGGGGCATCCATGCTCCAGTGGCCTCCCCTGACTCCGCCCCTGTCCGCCGTCTCCGACGCGACGCGCCTCGCGTGCCGGGTGGCCACCAGGAGACGCCGACGCCGGCGCGGGGCCGCCGCCGCGTTAAATCAGCCGGTTAGAGCCGATTTAGCGGCGATTTGAGCGCGGAGGCGCGTCGCCCGGCCGCCGGCGGCCCCGTCGGAAACGACGCGTCCAACGACGGTGCCGACGATGTAAGCCGGCGGGCGCGCGCCGGCCTGCGCTTGACTGATGGTCTGCTCGTTACTCACATTTGATCGCCGGCACCACCTAATTTTATTGGGCGCAGCGCACGCGGTAATTGTGCAGTTGCATGCCCGCAGGCGTTTTGTTTGGCAAATTTTCGATAAGACTGAAGTGTGATTATTCACTCGCGGCTGGGGCGAAAGAAATGCGCCATTTTCGTCGGCTGCCGCGGCGGCGCGCGGCGGTCATTGCTCGTATGGCAGCTGTAAGCCGGCGAACGAGGCCTGTTTAGAAATATGGCGGCGCTGGAGCCCCGCCGGGATGCCGCTTTGTCAGGGTGTCGCGGATTTATTTGTGACCACCGAGCAGTGCAGCGTTCCGTGCAAGGGCGCCATGAACGGGCTTGCTGACGCCGCCACAGCCACGTCCTGGGCTCACCGGGGGCGGGAAGTTCGAACAAATGACGGGAAGGAGTTGTTTACTCGCCGTTGGCGGGATGTGTTGGCGCACGCTGCGAATGGTTTCCGTTGGTAATGAGTCAAGATTAACGTTTGCTTATTCGCTTTTAAGCTTTCTTATTGTTTTCCTAGCCACGAGTCTGCATATCAAGCTGAGAAATGCAATCATTTCGTGCCGCTTACGGAAGACAAGGCTGAGCTCGAAAATGACTCCGCGATAAGAAATAAACCGGCAAAAACAGATATACAAAAACATCCCTGTATTAGACAGAGGGACAAGCAAGCAATCAACCTGCGCGCTGCTTTCAGGTATTTTGTGCGAATAATCAGGTGTTTTCACACACGTACCCACAAGTATATGGGGCAACGACCAACGTGGCTCACTTTCATAGCCAAAGACACTGATATTCCCCCAGACATCTGGAGCAGTCTTGTCCAGCAATCATATGGCTCTGCCGATCGCTTGTCTCACCGCTGCGGCTCCCCCGTGTGAATTCTGCTATTTTTACCTCGGCAAGCGAAACAGGACAAGCGTTTTTCTCACGCATTCACAGCATTCGATTCGAGTGTATGCTTTCTCAGAGAGTTCCCTGACCAGTTGTATTGCGGGTTTGATCAGCGAGCCCAGCTGTCAGCCGGAGCCGATTTAAAGCCTAAAAAACTCCCTCTAAAAAACTCACACACTCGAGCGCTTATAGCTGCGTGTCCGTATAACTCCATGCGGCGTGATCTGTGTGACATGTTTTAGTTCCCCATGGACTTGACCGCATGGCCGTTCCAACAGGCTCTGTAGGAGCCCGATACAAGTCGGCACGCTCTGGCTCGCTCCGTCTGTGATTATTTCCAGTGTTGAATTCAGCAGCGTTCAAATGTGATCGCCTTCGCAATGTTTTGCCAAACACCACACTGGCCACCGTCCGCCTGCCCAACTGACCGTCTCCGTCCGGCCTGCCCGCTCCGGCGGCTGTTGCCTGCCCAGCCGGGTCCCCCGTCTCCGCGCGGTGACCCGGGTCGTGCGCGCGGGGCGGGCGCCGCCCTTCCCACCGTCCTCCCCGCCCCTCATCAATCCAGCACTGACATCTTCATCTCATCACACACACACAGGCGCGCGCGGCCGGCCCATTATTTTCCCATTGTCATTCTCCCGGGCGGCCGGCCCGACCGCCGCCCACAACGCCTGCGCCGCACCAGGCTGAATGGACCGGACCGGACCGGGCCGGACCGGGCCAGACCAGACTGAATAGACCGGATCGGACCGGACCTGATCGGACCGGACCGGACCAGGCCAGACTGAATGGATCGGATCGAACCGGACTGAATGGACCGGACCAGACCGGACTGAATGGACCAGACCGGACCAGACCAGACTAAATGGACTGGACCGAACCGGACTAAATGGACCGGACCGGACCGGACCGGTCCATAGACTGAGCTCGATGCTCCCAATGTAATCCATTGCAGCAAAAACGCTCTCAAGATTGGTCCAGAGCAGTGTACAACATTTCACCGCGGTTTAGTATGCCATGGGGAATGTCGCATGCATGGGCGGATCTGCAGCTTCTCAAATGAGCATTAGACTCGGCATTCCACGAACCCCACTGAGTCCACCGTGAGCCCATTATCACACTTGGCCCATAAACACACAAACACGCCACCGACATACAGAATATGCTTATCACGGGCATTTCCGAGCGCGTGGCGTTGGTTTTTTAGCAAAAACTCGCGCTCACCGTGACAAACGCGGCCCAAGCCCAGCACAACGCCGCGACCGCCCCTAAACCGCAGCCAGCCCACACGGGCCCGTCCTCCCGGCTGCCCCCTCCCCCCGCAGTCAGCTGATCAGTGTTTACTAACGCGCGTCTCTCGATCAGCATCGTGCGCTCGGGGCATGGCCGTCGGCCTGTTTGTGTGTGCGAGCCGCGCGCCGCCTTCGCACCTGCCCGGCAGCGGGGGTCAACAGCGGCCGCAGCCGAGGCGGCGCGCCCGCTCCGAGAGCCGACTGGGCACCACGACTCGGTCGGCGACGGCGTCTCAGTCGGAGGGGAGCGGGCGCGCGCGCTGTCGGGCGGTGGGGAGGTGGGGACGTGCCGTGGCGGTGGGGCGGGGCCGTCGGGCACGTGGCGGGAGCCTGGGGAGTGCCACACGTGGCGTAGGACACGTGTCGTGCGTTGGACAGAACGAAGCCTCAGCGATGTTGTCGGTGGCAAAAAACGACGTTACGGGATTGTTCGGCATGTCGCAAACCAACATGTTTGATGCGTGCGTGTTCAGAACAGTTGTGTTTTGAATTCGCGTGTCATGTTAAGAGCGGATTCTTTTGTGTGGCGTGATGAAACGTGAGAGCCACAAACGCATCCCATTGCAAGGTCCATCACTGTATGAGCTGCAATGTTTACAGACAATTCAAATGTGTCAACCTCAAACCGTGCCAGATAAATTTCACACACAAGCTGGCGGAGATCCGATCCGAGGAATTCAAAGCGTGAGAATACGCTAGCCAATCACGGACGGCACATCCAGTCCGGCGCCTGTGAGGCAACTTCGGCGACAGGGGAGACACGCTTTACACATGGAGACGACACGAGAAGCCCTCCGCGTCACGTGACGCCAGCCGTTACGTGACGCCGGCCGTCACGTGACGCCGGTCCACGTCGAGCGGCGCCAGCCCACTTGCGCCGCATGGCCGAGGCTCGGAAAGAAGGGCGGCGGACGCCGACGAAAGTGGCCTGCTGGAGCCGATGTCACTCGACCGGGGAGAGAGCTGACCGCTACCGTTCGCACAGCGGAACGGCACACGGCAGTCATCAGCGAAATCAATCAAATCACGCCTGACCAGGCCCATCCGCCCACACCACGGCGCGCGGCTAAAAACCCGCACGCGGATCCGTTGGCTGGCCGATGATGGACGGGCTGCCAGGCCGGTCAGGGTCATTTTTTAGCCGCCTGGCGGGGATGATGGCCGGCCAATGGCTGATTGGAGGTGACTATCTCTGTCCTGTTATCATTCACTTTTTCCCGGCGGCGCTCTTGTTTTTACGCCGGTCTAAGCATTCGAAATTGCCCGTAAAAGTATGTTATACGCGTGGTAACGGTAGGGTGGCGTTTGACAAAGGCCGTGTGCGCCGCCAGCCTGCGGTCAGGCCCGGCCTGGGCCCGGGTCTGGTCGGGTCTGGTCCCAGGTCTGCCGCGCAGACAGACGCCTCGCTCCCACGGTTGTTGGAACTCTGAGCACCGGGTGCGCGACATTAACATTCACTCATTGAGCGCAGGAGTATGAGGCGGCTGCTGTGACTGGAGCGAGACGGCTACGGTTCTTCGAGTACTCGGCACTTTGATCAGTGCCGCGCCGCTGGCAGTCCCGTGGCTGAGCGGCGAGGCTCACAAGGGGCAAAACAGTATCATCCCCCGGGAGAAATAACGGAGAAATGTCTCCATTTCCTGACGATGGCCTAGGCGTTGAACTGGCCCACCACGGCTAGCTACGACCTGCGGTCGTGCCTTCCAAATGCCGTCCCTGCCTGCGCCTCTGCCGCCCAATGTCATCCGCTGCGGCTAGTGTACGGTTTATGTTGAAAATGTCCTTAGCTGTACTATTGCAGACAGTAATTGCCCCGGTAATGACGGTAAATTAGCATTGCCGGGCGCAGCGTGGTCGCCGCCGACACCGCCTCGTTGCCGGGGGAGGGTGAGAGGGAGGGGCGGAGGGTAGGGGCTCCGGTGGCGGGAACCGCGCAGCTGAGCGTGCGAAGCGGTGACCGCCTCTCGCGAAGCGGGGACCGCCTCTCCAACCAGGGCGCCGGAACGCCGGCCACGAGCGCCGGACCGTCCGCTTGCACGGCGAACGGCGAAAACGGCGCGACTGATAGCGCCGGGTGTGCCGCAGCGTGTCACGCGGTGTTTAGTGAGAGCCATTGCAGTTTGTGTAGTTTGATCTTTCGGTTTTCATGTTACGCAAAGTCTCGGCCATTTTCGCTGTCACCATGCTCACACAGTACTTCTTCGATAGCTCCGTCCGCACACAGTTTGATGAGGTGCTATAATACGTTAATTAACTCCGCTGGGGAAGCGGTCTCGGCAGTCTCAGCATCGTCTGGTTCTCTCCCACGTCATCTGTTCTGCAGCCAACCGCGGCCAGATCAGCCGCGACCACATCAGTCACCTTTATGACCTGTGCGACCTCCCAGAGCCCGGCGGCCAGTCAGCCTTCCACAGCTGACCCCACAGACAACGACTGCTTCCCGACGACCCAGCACGCGCTATTGCGTCGGCAAAATAATTACCGCCCGCTCCCCGCCGAGCGGCGGCCACGTCCCCTCGGACCCCCCCCCCCCCCCTCCCCATCCCCCTGCGTTGGCAGTTGACAGGCACGAGCTACCTGGCGCAGTTAACGACTGGATGGTGGAGGAGCGACGGGGAGGAGGCAGGGTCGGCGGCTCCCGCGGCCTGGCCAATCGATGCGGGCCGACGAAGGAAGAGGCACAAACGTCGTGATCACTGCGAGCCGGCGCCGGCCCGGGGGAGGGAGGGGGGGGGGGGGGCAGGGCGGAGAACGAGAGCGAGCGGCTCCATGCCGGCCTGACCACCAAACGGCTCCGTCGACGGGGGATAAACAGGGCAGGTGAGGTGAAGGTGTGGGGGAGCGGAGGGGGCACGGGCAGCGTGACCCGATCACCGATCAAAACAGGGGCTGGCCACCGCCGCCACCACGCAGGCCGCTGATTAAATTAACAGCGGCCGCCGGCCAGAGAAGGCCTCCGAGCCGCCGCCGCGTACGCTGGACGCCGTCCATAATTGATGAGAGGGATCGATGGTGCTGGCGGGCACCTGGCCGCTCATCTCCTGTGACGTCACTGGCGGTGCTGGTGACGTCACGTGGGCCGCGCGAGGCTCGCCGCTCGGCCGGGGTCGTCGGCGCAGCGTGGCTGACCTCAGGCGCGGAGCCAGCGTCGAATATTGGGAGCGAGAAGTTTCGAATGCCGCGGCAGGCCAGACGACTGCGCAAAACCCAAGCTTTTGGAGAGATAGTGTCTGTTACACGTATGTCTTGGGAGATTTCTATGTAGTTTGTCCCCCTGGGTGCGTCACCAGCTGACCCGAGCGTCACAGAGAGGGTCTGTCTGTGGACAGGCGACTCGCCGCTGCTCGCCGCCGCTTTGTCCGCTCGGATTACCGCTTTGTCCGCTCGGATTCCCGCTTTGTCCCCATGTGAATGGTCGTTTTGTCCGTGTGGATTGTAGCATTGTTGGCGGTGATGTTGGCAGCACGGGTGTGACTCGCGCTACTCGTAGGTCGCTGATGCACGGGCAGGTGGTGCAAGTATTGGGCGACAGCTGCAATGCCGTCTGTGTTATGCATGGGTTGGTGCACATGATGTCATACATTCGCGCTGCGAGTGTTGGATAGTGTTGCTGCAATTAATGCTGAATGATGCTCCCCCATCGGAGGGATACCTGTTATACTATGGATGAAATCGCTTGCTTCAGTATGAAGCTCTATAAAGTGAAGCTACCGAACTTTGAATGTGAGCAAGCAGCCAACCTAGCGACTTCCCCGTCAGCTAAAATGTCATCCGTTGATGCCAAACGGGTCAGTAGCACCCAGAACACCTTCCCTGACCGGGTCTGCTCTCACTCCGCACTGTTCTACGAGGCTGCACGCTGCGGCTGACCCCCTGCCCCTCCCCCTCTCCGTTTGATCGTCCGCCGGTCCGGACGATAAGCGGTCACTTCCAAACAGATGACCCTCCGCGGGGGGGGGGGGGGGGCAACTGACCGCCGGATCCCGGTCGACATTTATCTCCGTAATCGGGCCGTGTTTCGACAAGCTCAACAATGCCGTCGGCTGCGCGTCCCCCGCTAATGGGGGCGCAAGGGGGAGGGGGCGGCGGGGCCGGTGGTAATGGCTCGGCGCCGGGCAGTCAATTGTTTCAATAGACGCCGCGCGGCCGCCGCGCGCGCCGGAAGCGGGGAGCCGTGATGACACTGTGACATCCCCAGGGAGCGGCGGGGGGGGGGGAGTGGAGGCGGCGGCCGATTACGGCGCGACTGGTACACTGGTGAAACGGCCCCAGGCTTAGAGGCGCTGGGCTTGAGCCTTCAGACGAACCGAGCATCGACTTTGCAATTGAGATGTTTGTGGTGTCTACGGTGTGTGAAACGGAGGCGAACATTGTGGTGAAATGTAACTCGATAATTGGGGCCGTAAGTGTGGGATTACAAGCTGATTCCGCTGAGTTATGCTGCTGCATGAGATGGGCGACAATCTGGAAGACTGGGGCGCCTAATCACCGCCGAGAAAACGCTGACTAACCGTGAACTCGTTCCCCGTCCCGCCATTTGTTTTATTGTACGAATCATTGTCTTCTGACGGCTCATCTTCATCTTCAGAGCCTGTGTCATCTGCGCCGACCGATCAGCATTCTGGCATGGTGTCCGTGGCTATCTATGTTTCATTCAAACACGTTGTTGTCTCTGTTCGCCATCTCATCTCATCCACACATGCTCTTGCCCGTCTCCCCTGCGCCTCGGCCCCGGCTTTGACCGCGCCGCTCTCCGTCCGCAGCCTGAAGCCACAGCCAGCCGACTCGAACGCGAAAAGCAACCCGAGCAAGCGGCACCGCCTGCGGCTGAACGCCGAGCTGGACACGCTGGCCAGCCTGCTGCCCTATGAGCAGAACATCCTCTCCAAGCTGGACCGGCTCTCCATCCTACGGCTGGCCGTGGCCTACCTGCGCACCAAGAGCTACTTTCAAGGTTAGTCCCGCGGAAGAGGTGGGAGGTGGGGGCTCGCGGGGTACGTGACAGAGAGAGTTGGAGAAAAGGACCTGCCTGACATGAGAACATGCTCGGCCTGCTCGGTGTCCACCAGCGTGACGTAGCTGAATCCCTAATGAGATGCGGAGAAGCTCGGCCTGCTTTTGTCGGCGATAATACATCGCTGCGCCACTTTGACTTCAGACAATGCAAACCTATCCATCGCGATACAAATACGCACCATAGCGCTCTTATGTTCAGTGTTCAGTGTGCAGGCATTCAGTTACCTAAACCCGTGCTCCATATATTTGCCGTCGCCTACTCTGGGCTCTGAGAGGTCATCGTCGGTCTTGTCTTCGGTGCGGCCGGGGCCGACACGCCTCCCCCACCCCCCCCCCCCCTCGCCCCCGCCGGGGGCGTGGGACTGCGGTGGGCGCGGCCCGCGCCGCCGGCGCCGCGCGCGCGCCACGTCCGCCGCCCGCCGCGCGCGCGGGCGGCGACGCGCGGCGCGCCCGTGCATAATTCGGTGCGAGCGCCGTCGGCGGCCGGCCTCCGCCGCAACTGGGCGAATTAGGTCTGATGCCGGCAAGTGTCGGAGGAGGATTTGACCGCGATCTGAGAGGCCGCCGGCGTCTGAACCAGCCGCCGCCGCGCGAGCCGCCCGCGTGGGGGGGAGGGGAGGGAGGCGAGACGAAGGCGTGCGCCGCGAGGGGAGGAGTACGTCGGCGAGACGGGCAACGGAGAGGACTAATCGCCGCCCTTTACTGCGCTCGATAATCATCATCACCGGACAAAAAGCCTGTGCGTCGCCGTCGCCCGGCACCCCCATTCGGAGGTGCAGACGCAGCCGTGCCTTTATGGGGCACCGAGCCCTCCCGGTGTAATTGTGGCGGGTTTTGTGACGGTTTTTGCGCCGTCCTGCGCCGGGTCAACATCGGCAATGGAGTGACAGTGGTGGCGGCCTGAGGTCACGGGCGCTGACCCCGGCAGACCCGCGACTGAGGCCGGGTTGGACAGCGTCGCGGCGGCTGTCGGCTTGATGTCTGAGCCGGCGAGGCTGGTCCGCGCGGCCGGGCTAGGGAGGTTTATTGCTGGAGGGGAGCGGCAGCCTCTCCACCGCTTCACGACAAAGTGCGATTGGATGCAAATACTGGCCGCCTCACGGAAGACGGCGGCGAACGTGTCGTGAGCGGCATGAGACAGTGGCCGGCGGCGTCCACATCTGCAGCCATTCAACACGCCCCATTCTCCGGCGTCTGCCGCCGCCAGTTCCGTGCCAGATTCTGTCGCCGGACTTTCTCGGCGCCTGCTCGGGCTCGGGGGCGGCCCGGGCGCCGGTCATCCGGACATGGAGCGCTCCGCCGTCGCCGCGGTCGTACGGCTGCCAGGTCCTCGATCCGCCACCCGTTTTCTGCCCCTCCCCTCCGCTCACCCCCCCCCCCTCCACCCCCATCCTGGGTAATCTTGCCCCGGGCACAGACCGGTGACCCCAGCCGCTGGTGGCTGACGAACGTCGCGAGGCAGAGTAGCTCCTCGTGGTGAATTGAGACTGCTTTGGAGGTGAGAGTCGGTGGAGATTAGTAAATAAATTCTAGTGACCGCTGGCGGCCTGCGACAGTTTTTGGATGTCGAAAATACTCGTGACATTTGCATGAAAGGGACTCACGGTCCTGAGTATCCATGATACTTTCATACAGCCGTTGCTGACTGTGGACACCGTTTAGATGCAACTGTTGACATGTCGTGACGATTGGCTGCGCAGCCTTCACCAACGCCGCCTCCCCATGCGGCTCCCTGACGTCTCTTGAGCTCCTAAGGCAACTCGGAGTAAGCACTGTGGCAAGTGGCACAAGGGCACACACTAAAAGGAACACTCGGGAGCGGATGTATCTCTAAAAGCACTTTTAAAGGCCCTCCGGTTTTCCGGAACCGGTGGGTTGAGCCAACCGCGAAGAGGTAGTTGGCAAGGGGAAGCGAACAACAGGAGGAGAGAGGCAGCGAGCCGAGAGAGCCAGTGAGAGGAAGAAGTCGGCGGGAGGAGGGAGGCGGAGAGAGAGAGAGGAGCGGGAACGTTACGACGGACAGTGACCCAGCTGGGGGGGTGGCGACGACAAGAATGGGAGCGACGAGAGCGGGGAGGGGTGGTGGAAGCCGGCGACGCGAGAGGGATGGGACAGAGGGAACGGACGCGCCGGCCGGGAGCAGTGGAAGGCAGCGGAGGGAGGCGGCGGGAGGCGGCGGGAGGCGGCGATAGCGCCGGTGGGAGGCGACCGGACGCCGGCGGCGGCCCGGGACGATCCCAATCGCCGACAGAGGATGACGGATCGGCCAGCGACGCCTCAGTGCCGGCGGCGCCCGCCGCGCCGGACACTCGACCACTGTATTAGACCTCTATCGAAATATTATTATTGCCCCGGCGCTAATGGCCCCTCGCATCTGATACGGATGATTAATGGCGCCCGGCTTATGAATGGAATACCTGGCAATCGGCGTGTATCGGACTTCCGTTTGGGCGGCGATACGCAGCGGCGCCGCCACCGCCGCTCATTAAGCGGCGAGGCGCCTCAGCTCGCCTCGTGTTGTGACACGGCGCCGAGCCGGCGGCCGCTCGACGAGCGGCGCGCCCGGCACCTGACGGGACGGGACCGGTGTCCGCCGCTCACCAGATCGCATCAGCGCCCGCTGGCAGGGGGGCCGACGGCGCCCGACGCTGGGAGAGCGAGCTGCCGGTGGCGAGCCGCGCTGGCCGCCAGTGAGCGAGCGGATTTTTGTCCTGGCGCGACGTTAATTAACGGGCGCCAGCATCGTGCGGTGGCAGTGCCGCGCGCCGCTAATAGAAATTACCGCAATTAGACATTCGGGCCGGCCCAGGAGAAATGGCCGCTTTTGCCGCATCCGTTTGGTTTTTCTCAGCCGGCGTGGGGCTTGCGCTATTACCGCTGGCTCCGGCCGCACGCGGAGGGAACCGAACCCGGCGCTCTCCCAGGCATGTCAGCGTTCTCGGAAGCGGCGGGCCGCGCCGCGCCGTCAGCTGACAGCGGCAGTCGCGGCGCACTGCGGCGCGACGGTCTACACGCGCCGGGGACGCCGTGGTCTGGTAGCTTGCATTGGCATGTCGCAGTGCGTTGCCTGCGGGGCTGTGTGCGGCAGGCCGCGGTACGATGGCTGTGTGGCTGTGTGCGGCAGGCCGCGGTGCGTTGTCTGTGGGGCTGTGTGTGATAGGCAGCGGTGGGTTGCCTGTGGGGCTGTGTGCAGTCTTTGTGTCAGTGGTGAGCATCCACCAGCACCGCCGTGCTCATGAAATGTTCGTGGCCAAAAGGAGCGCGACACACCCGAAAGACACAGGTGGTGTGTTGCGAGGTTGACTTTTGGCTTAGGTGCGGGCAGCATTTACTGTTCGGGTTAGAAAACTCTCCGGTGTCGAAAGGATACCACCGTCCGCCGGACAGTGCCCGCTGTCCGGCTGAGGACGCACCTGCTGTCCGGATGGCGACTCGTCCGCTGTCCGGGTACGGACATTGTCCGCTATGTGCCCGCGGTGGGCACGGTTCAAAGGGTGACAGCGCATATCAGTCATCGGTGAATAGCGCTCCCTCGTCGCGCGCGGCCCTGCTCTGATGACGGTTATCAATGGGGCAGCTGAATGACCTGTTTCGCCGGAGCGAAATGTCATTAGCGACATTGATTCATCGGGCCCTTAAAGGTGAGCAAGGCTCAGCGTCCTCGAAAAGCGTGGCTGCGGCGAAGCGCGGACGAGGCACGCCTGTGAGGCGCGGTCTAGAGACGAGCGGGCTTTCGTGGCACAGGGCGAAGGAGCGAGGCCAGCAGGGAGCTGGACCCTGGAGCGACCTCGGGTCCCGGCCGAGCCACCTCCTTCCAGCGGTTGGTGGGCGCGAGGCCGGGCAGGGAGCCGGGCCCCGGAGCGAGCTCGGGTCCCGGCCGAGCCACCTCCGTCCGGCGGCCGCAGCGTGTCGGCCAGATAAGACGACAGCTGTCGGGCCGCTGCTCCGGTGGCCATCTGGCTGGGAAGAGAGGGTGGCGGAGACCGGACCTCCAGGGGGCTCCCAGCCGGAGACGTGCAGTCGGGCGCCTGCTGCCATGGCCTTGGCTGTAGATGTGTCGCTGCACCGTTGGGTGTGCGGCTGGATACCGCTGGCTGTGGGTACACCTGGATACTGTCCGATGCAGTCTGAATTCCGCCAGATGTATTTCAGTGCGCCATCAAATTTACGCTCACATACCGCCCGCTGCTTGCATGCTGGCATCCCGGCACATTCGTAATCCGATGTATGCATGCTTGGTCGCCGCCGTGTGCCATCCGGCCCTCCGTCACCCACATACCTGTGTGCCAGCCCGGCCCCGGTTCACTCCAGCCCACCCCACCCGCATTGCTCCCTCGATTGGGTGTCCGCGGCGCGAATCGATTCTCCACGGCAATTACGGCGCACATCCCGCGACGCGCGGCAGCTGCGCCGTGCAATATGCACAGGTGAGGCGAGCGCGACGCGGCGCGGCTAATTGTGGCGCGGCACAATGGCGGCGCGCATCCTCCGGCGCGCTGACGGATCGATGCAATTTCCGGCCTGCAGATGGCCGCTGGCGGCCGGCCGGAAGGGTGCGCGTTGCAGACCGGTAATGCCCGCCCAGAGGACTTCCGGGCGGAGAGGAGCCGCCCGCCCGTCCGCTCGCCCATCCGCCCACCGGCCGGCCGACGCTCGCGTCTTGTCCGCCGGGCCGAATCCGCCAGAGAAAAATGGGCAGACAAGCGGTCGGTAGGTAGCTTCGACGTGCTTCCTGTGCCCTAGCGTCACACGTGGAAGGCGACAAGATTTCTGCAAGATCGGCAGATTTAAGAAGAGTAGTCAAAGCAGTTTGGAACAGAGTAATCGGTATTGTCCATTCCTGCTGGCCAGCTGAGCCTGGCGTTTCCAGCCAAAGATCACCCCGCCTTCGTCACTGCCTAATTCTCACCCCTGTTCTAATATCTTTCCTCCTATGCCCCATGCCTCCCCGACATATTTACGCCCTGACAATCGGCAGTCTCAGTAACGGACACCGAACTGCGTGAGCGCATCGTCCGGTCACCACGAGGGTGGGCAGCCGGCGACAGCACGCTCAGCCAAGATGCCGGCCGACCTCAGCGGCCTCGCTGACTCCGCCGCTGCGTCGAAGCCAGGCCACGTGCCCGCGGCGGCCACGCCCCTGCAGCGGCATGATGCCGGCGCACGCCGCGGCACGGCCCCCGAGGCGTGTCGTGGCCCAGCTGATGTTCAACACGGGCCGGGCCGCATTTTTGCGCGTGTTGAGGAAAGAGGAAAAGCTCGATTACCGCCCTGCTGGAACCACTCAGTAAAAATCTTGCGACATACCCGTTGCGAACGGCTAATTGTCAAAGGACGTTCGCCGCTCAGTGAAGGTCTGGCCAGCGAGATAGCGATCTCCTCGAGCCGCATATAGAGCGACGATTTTTTTCCTAGCCGCGGCCGACGGCGGGCGTCGGTCATTTTTGGCATCACCCGCTCGACGGCGACGATTCTTTCAGGGCACTTTCCTGGTGCGCACCGGGTTCCCGACGGCGGCTCCTCGGCGGCCTTAATACGTAATGAGGCGGTCCGGGCAAGAGTGCCTGGCACAGCGACCGGCGGGCGGACCGATTTCATCGGAAACTTGTGACAAAGCACGCTGGGGAGTCGCTCCGGTCGGGTCGATCGGCTAAAACTGGATCAGCTTTTAGCAGATCTGATTCCGGGCCGGTCTCTGTTGCCCGCCGTTGCCGTGGCAACGGGAATTGGCTACTTTTTCTTGCTGATCCCAGATTGTTGCAAGGCTGGGGGCACATTTCGGTCATTTGGGTGGTTGCTCTGTGGATGTGGTCGGATTGCTGGGCGATTAAGGAAATGTCCTCGATACTGACAGAATAGTATTTTCCGGTTATCAAATGCAGAGGTGACTTCAGAATCGTCCTTCGATCGAAAAAGGCCTCGGTAGACTTCATTTTTTTTTTATTAGTGGACAATGCCCAGCTATCATAACTTACATGCGGTTTCCGTCGCTTGGAGGCCAAATTTAAATGGAAATAAAACACTCTTGCATTATATCGATCAGTGTGCTGTGTCGAATAGCCAAGTGCCCACCTGCCAGTGGGCATTTGTACCATTTAACTCAACGAGCAACTTGCCACATCCTTACCTACAAAATGGTTAGAAATGACAGAGGAAAATCAAGCCGCTGCAATGCACGCTTCTGAGAACTAAATTGCGGGAGGCAAACATCACGCCCGTAGCTCCACATAACTCGACGTGCCTTCCTCTTCCTCGAGCCCATCTACCTGTCAACCTCCGAACCGACCAACGCTCCACCGCCTCCCCTCCCCCAGCTCCATCCCACCCTCCAACTCCGACCCACCTTTGACCCCGACCCACCTCACCACACACACGCACGACCGCGCCAGCAGCTCATCGCCTGCCATCCGGCCAAAATCGGCGCGCTCTGTCCCTGGGGTGCGGCGGGCTCGTGTACGCCGCTGAATAAACCATGGCGGGCGCGTGAGCGCGCCGGGCCGGCGCGCCGCCGCCCGTAGTGGCGCCCGTAGTACGGCTGCAAGGCTGACCTGCGTGCTAGCCGGCGATGATATTAACACATCGCGAAGGTGCCGTCCGTTCACATGCAAAGGGGCTCTGGCACGCCCGCCCGAGCTGCGGCGACGGCTCACGAGCTCACGGCTCATAGCTTATCGCTCACGGGCTCAAGGCTCATGGCTCACGGAGTCATGACCTCACGAGCTTGAGGGTTCATAAGCTCACGGACCACAGCTTGCGGGCTCGCGGGCTTACGGGCTCACGGCTCATGGCTCGCGGAGTCAAGGCCTTACGGGCTCACGAGCTCACGGACCACAGCTCGCAGGCTCACGGACTCACAAGCTCACGGATCACTGATCGCGGATCACGGATCACGGATCACGGATCACGGATGAGTGCACGGTCTTAAGGATTTACGGGCTCACGGACTTAAGACTTGCCGCTGCTTCGGTGATACTGATGCACGTAATCGTGGACGCATGGCCACGCGGGCTTACAGGGTCGCAAACCGAGGACACCAAGGTATCTTGAGGCTTTGAGCACATGCGCCCATAGGGCAATGGCTCCAGAGCTGACGGAAAACCGCAGGCATGGGCGCCGGGCTGATCTGTAATAATGATGGACAATCGCGGCACAGAAGCCGGTGACGTCTAGCGGTTCAGCAGGCGCACGATCCATGAAAAACCCAGACGAAGATAACGAGCCTCCCGACGGTCTCACAGAGGCTATTTCGATCAGGGAAAGGCCACAGCCACCTGCAGCAAGGACGCCGTAAACTGCTGGTCAACAGAACAGGGGCCTAGCTTTGCAAAATAAGTTTGCAGGTTGAGAAGGGAAGATCGCTTAACTCGCCCCTCCCCCTCCCCCATTACGCATTGAACGGGTTTCTCCTCGTATTTGACGCGCTTTCATATCAATGTTGGAAGGAGGACCCTCCAACTAGAAGACGACACCGTAGCCTGAACAGGATATTGATTTGATTGCCATCGTCGAGTCAGGTGCCGGCCGGGCCGTGCGGCAGCAGTATCTGGCCGGCCCGGATCGGCAGCGTCGTGTTCAGACGCGCCGGCGGAGGCGGCCGGCTCGTCAGCGGTGGGCAGACGGGTCCGGGGGCAGCGGTGCGGCCGCAGAGGAGTGCCTTTTTATCGCCGTCCGGCCCAGTGTAAATACGTCCCGCGCTGCAGTTCGCACTGCCTAGGCCTCCGGCCGGCGCCGCCGCCGGCGCCCTGCGGTAATTGCGGAAAATAACAGGTTCCCCGGCAGACGCGGTCGGTCGGCCAGGCTAAATTGCAAATCAAGAGGGTTTGAATTTACGAGACTATTTATTTTCATATTTGGGACGCTTTGATGTTGCATATGGGCGCGCGTTAGTGCGAGCATCCGTGAGCGAGCCGCCGTCAGCGGCGACGGCGCCGGCCGTGCCGCAGACGGGGCGACGATCGGCACCTGACTCGTCACCCTGGCCAGGTGCCATAAGCGGGCAGCTGCAGGAGCGATGCGATGATCTCCGTCCGGCATCTCCTGGCTCCGCGGCCCACTGAGGGCGGCTACACTTGCGCGGAGATCCGGCGGCCGGCGTGATTCTCCAGCAGCCTAATTATACGGAACACTCCGTAAATCAATACGTGCATCCAGCACGGATATTTCATGCTGCGATTACCCACTCATTACAAATGGCTGGTAGCCGGCAGAGCAGCCGCTGTGACCCAGCCTTGCCTATGCGGCAGCGGCCGAGGCGGCGCACCGCTCGCACGTGGCGCGGCTGTTGCCGCGCGGGCGCGCGCAACGTGGCGCACACGCCAGCTGTCCGGCCGCGGCCGCCGCCGTAACACCAGTAGTGCCGGGACGTCGTGATGGCCCCCATTGACCCATTATCCGGCGTAACGACGGCGATGCATGCGATGCCTGATTTAGCGCCGCCGCCATGCGGCCGCGCTGGAAGCTGGAGTGCCGAGGGCGCCGCGAGATGGGGCTGTTGAGTTACGGCCCACGACCGGCCCGCCGGCGGCCGGCGTCACCGGGCGAGCTGCAGACGGCCGAGCAGGATGTGCCCGCGCCGGCCGGCTTGAGGTGTTTAGGGGCCCCGTATTTCATGTGGCGTGCGGCGAAGGGGGCGGCGTATGCGGGCCCAGACACGCCATGGAGACCATCACGTTTGGCACGGAGCGTGATTGAGATGAACGGCCCGGCTTGGCTAGTTACGCGGTCCGCTCATGAAGTGCCGTAAGTGGTTCGCGGAACTGGACTCGAGAGTCGGGGGAAGACGGCTCGGGTGCCCGGCTTCCGAGGGTGGGGCGACGGACTCGTACGACGCGGTCAAGGCAGGACGCCGCTGAATGTTTCCGTTCCGCGAAGCGGTAATCGCTGCTGGGCGGCGTTTAAGAGGGCCGGGCGCAGTTTGAAGTTCAACTGCCGCATTGGCCGGCAAGTGCCGCCGTTGTGTACTCAACGGGCCGTTGACTCGCACGCTGCAGTCGACTCAGTGGGACGTGAAAACCTGGAGGCGTGGCGGCGCCGGCCCAGCCCCACCCTGGAGCCAACCGCGAGAGGCAGCCGGCAGAACGAGCGACCGCTCTCCGCAGAATCCACCGGGCGCCTGTCTGTGTGGTTGCTGTCGTCCGCCAAGCATGACAGCCTGCGCTCTGGGGCTGCCTGCCCACAGCGCCGCGAAGCTCGGATTCGGCCGACGTTCCCGGTCGGCAATACACGTTGCAACGCAACGCACCCCGACATCTCCCTCAACGCCATACCTCAGCGCCGACCCACGCAGCCTGGCCCCCATGCGAAAGCGGCGAAGCACGCCTGCACAGGCTGTAGGCAGGACAGCGCTGGCCATAGGCACGCCTGCACCGGCCGGAAACACGCCTGCACCGGCCGTAGGCACGCCTGCACAGGCTGTAGGCACGCCTGCACAGGCTGTACGTACGACAGCGCTGGCCCTAGGCACGCCTGCGCCGGCCGTAGGCACGCCTGCACAGGCTGTAGGCAGGACAGCGCTGGCCGTAGGCACGGCAGCACCGCGCGTAAGCACACCTGCACCGGTCGTAGGCACGCCCGTATCGGGCGTAGGCACGTCTGCACCGGGCGTAGGCACACCTGCACCGGGCGCAGGGTCGGCTCCGCCGGACGTAGACCCGGCTGCGCACTCCCAGCACGGCCCCTGCGCGGCCCTGCGCGGTGACCGCAGATAGGCAGCCGGCCCGCACCAATAATTATGGCAATTTATGGGTCAATAAAGTCCTAGCGGGCAACTACCCGTGTTGTGATGGACGGCGACGGCCGGGCGGGTCGCCCCTGCCCCTGGCCCGGAATGTGGTGCGTTGCCACTGGCGGCGCCGCACCGCCGGCGTCCATTGGACGGCTGCTGTTGTTGCATTTTTGCACCGCGTCCGCCGGATTCCAAGCCGCCATTAGCGTAATTGGCGGCGGCGAGAGCGCTCTCTGGCGAAGCCGGCCGACGCCGGCCGAGACGGCGCCTGACCTGGCCGGGGGCGCGGTCGGGGGCGGGTCAGGTGCCTGTCAGGGGCGAGTCAGGGGCGGCGGGCTCCTGCTGGCACGGTGGCTGACCTGGCAGGAGATGCAGCCAGCTCCGACAAGGGCGTGCGACCTCCACATGCCATCTTGGAAAGGCTTTGCTTTAGTTCGCCATGTCCAGGAACGTGACGTTTCTGAAAAGGGTTTGATAAGTTTGTCTTCAGCGAAACCTTCCAGCTGATTACTGCTTGCTATCACAGGCTGCCAGCGTTGCTTTGAGCGTCATAGGTCATTCGGACAAAATGGCTGAATGATAGGCTTCAGGAACCTTTCCAGATCCTCGGACGCCTTTCCAGGGGTCATCTGTCCGCGTGGCGCTCGCTTTCAGCCGTCTCGGCCGGTTCCGAGGTGCAGCCGGCACCGGCGTCTGACTGCCGTCTCGGCCGGGCCCAACATGCACCCGGCACCGGCATCTGACTGTCGTCTCGGCCGGCCCCAACATGCACCCGGCGCCGGTGTCTGACTGCCGTCTCGGCCGGCCCCAACATGCAGTCGTTGCCGGTATCTGACCGCTGCCCCGGACGGCCCCAAGATGCGGCCGGCGCCGGCGCCTGACCGGCGCGCGGCCCGGCCCGCCGCGAGGTGACAGCGTAGCACAGTAGCGCGCGCCGGCCGCCGGCCGCTCAACGGCGGCTGGACATGCGAGGCGGCGGCCGGGCCGCAGACGGGGCCGCCGGCCGGCACATGATTTACGGCCCGGCTGGGGCCCGGCGCGGCCCCGCGCCGCCGCCGCCGCCGCCGAGGGCCCGCGGCCGCGCCTCAAGGGGTGCTGGCGATGGCGAGCGTTGGCCGCTCGGCGGAGTTCGGGAGGTTGAGAGCTCGGTTGGGCCGGGCGGGAGCTCGCAGGGGGTGCCGGGATCTCCGAGGGGCTTGCAGGGCGGCGCGGGTACCGCGGGACGTTGTGCGACCTGACACGGTCTGGCAGGTCCGGCGGAACCTCGCGGGCCTCTGTGGTCCTCGTGGAGCCTGGTGGGTCATTGGGCGCCGCATGGTAACCCGCCGGTCTTCGCCGAACCTCACGGGCGACTGCCGTCGCGCTTCGCTCGCCATTGTCCCCGTCGCTGAATCGTCACAGGTTATGACTTAATCGATTTATAATGACTACTGCGCTAATTATTTCTATTTATCAGACGCGCTCGTAAAGTTTAATTCACTTTTTGCGGCGTGGCTGCACGTTGACGCACGGTTTTTGCATAGCGTTGTCCGCTCCCGGCTGTGCGGATGGCGCAGAGCCGGGCCTCGTTTGTTTCGGGCTTCCCGCCGGACGCTGGCCGCCGGGTCGGAGGCTTTATCGATATCGAGGAGGTGCGGCCGACCGAGTCGCAGAAGATGGGCGGCGGAAAGTTGGACGCAGTGCCGGCGTCGCCGACCGGACCAGAACTCTGGACTACACGTGAAGCGGCTCCACGCAGGCGGCGTCGACCAAGTCGTGCAGTGTAAATGTTCGACTGGGAGGCGGTCCATTTAATTAACTTCGTCGGGTCGTAAACTTTTACGAATCGATGACCGCTACGAGCTTTCGTGTTTCCTTTGTGTACGTTTACGCGGTGTGATTTATAAGTGCTTGGGCTGTAGCTCTGCTTTATGGCGCCGAGCCGTGATTACTATTGCTGGCCGATCCCTCAGCCGTCGTTCGGCTGTCGGAATGCCCCGCTTGTCCCAGTCCCGGGGTCTCGGGTTCGTCCCAGGTCCTCCGGCTCCAGACCTTAGGTAAGGGGAGAGGAAGGGGCAAGGGGTGGCTTCACCAACTAGACAAACTCGGTGTTGGCCGTGCGGCATTGCGTGCCAGGCCTTCACACCAGCGGAAATTTTCGACGTTCCTACGTCGCGGCCGCGCCGTTCCCCCTTGCCGCGCGCGCCGCGACTTTTTACTCGCTCCACGACCTATAAGCACGTCGTAACGACACCGCAGCCGACGTCACGCTTTGTCTGCGGCCGCGGGGGGCCGGGCGCCGTCACAGGCCACGCGGAGGGGGGGGGGGGGGCGGACCGGCGCCGGGGCTGCGCACCCCGCGGGGATCTGTCATCGCGCGCTGTCGGTGCCGGCGAGCGAGCAGCGGCGCGATAAAACCGCCATAAATAACCCGTAAATCATCAGGGTCGCGCTGTGATTACCGGCTGCTACTGTGATTTCAATGTTGCCAACTCACGGCCGTCGGCCGACTACAAACGGCGGCCGCCGGCGGCGCGGCGCGGCCGCTCTCAAGGCCTAGGCTTCCGGCCGGTTATTGCTCGAGTGCGAGGTGCCGGGCTGCGAGCTTTCGTCCGGGGGCGCCGGCCAGAGGAGGCGGCGGCGGGGCCGGGATGTGGCGCCTCGGTGGCCTCGGCTGACGTGGGTTGTGCCGGCGAGAGTTTCGCAGTTTTTTTTTTGGGGGGGGGACCATGTTTTACAATCGAGAGACTCACGAGAGGGTTCGTGCGAAGTTGATCGGGCAGTTCACTGCTGATAAAACGCTTTAGTGAGTGAGATGTGTAGCCGTGATGTCTTTGGTGTGCTGAAGTGGTTGAAAACTCGTCGCTTCATACCACTTAAAGGTAACTAACTACCTGGACGCAGCAGATGAGCATAAGCAACGGAGTCTCGTAAGGAATAGCCTACGGTCACTGAATGCCTCCCTCGGAAACTTCAAAGCGGCTCCTGGCGCGCACGAACAGACGCGCTCTCTCCGCGGGCACCTCCGCTCGGGGGATGCGCAGTGCAGTGGCCAAATCGCCGTCGACAGCGCCATAACAGATCGACATTAATTTCGCAGCCGTTTTACGACGGCGTAATCTGTGATGTTCGAGCCACGACCGGGCCGAGCCCCTCGTAATTTTGCGGCGCGGTGCAACGAATCCACCGCCCCGCGCGGGTCGAGGCCGCTAATTGAACCGTTGCGGCCGTTAGGGGTTAAACGAGTTGATTTAAGATGGCTGATCGCGGGTTCCCACGGGATGCTGCGGCCACTGTGCCAGAGCGGCGCATACAACACAGCCGATTACCGAGCTATGCGTAAGCTGGGAGTCGACGTGTGGCAGCCGCGCTGCAGAGGCTGATTTAGTGGCCACGATCACGGGATGTCGATCGCCGAGAGCCAGCGCGGAATTTGGCAGCCGCGCGCTTGCACGGAGCGAATAGCGCGGGGGCCAGGCGGCACCCTTGTGGACCACCCAAAGAATGCGCCGGCGGGCAGGGGGACGGATCCTTTGTCTCGCTCTCAGGACGGTGCAAAGTCTGGGCCGCGCAATTTGCATCGTGCAGAACGCATTGCACTAACAGGTTATCTCGTAGTTTAGGTCAAATGTGAGCCTGTGTGGCGGCTATGGGTCGAAATTAAGGCAATGAACGGTGGTAACGAATGCCTGGCAAAGCTTAGCACCTCTCTGAGATATGCCATGATGTGTGCCCACACTAATCTGACAAAGCGCTTACAGCCTGATTGCCTATGTGGAAAGCTGTCGAAAATGCATGGAGATTGTAAAATATCATACATTTCTGAGCTCTAAAAGGTTCTTATTGAAGCGACTGCAGCGGCTTTGAACTCCGCCGGCCGGCTGTCATTAGCACATGGTTGACGGCTCGCGCCATAAGACGTTCAGCCACGTCCGTCTTTTTTGACAGCTACGAGAAGCCCACAGAAATGTTCACACCACGGTTGCGTGGCAACGAGGCTAAAGCACGGCCATCGCTTCCTAAATGTCACAATAAACGGCGCAGTCCGTAGTTATTCGTAGATTAACAGCGGCGTTATTCACCTGCCTGCACCGTGTATTAAGCGGCAAATGGTCAAAATGCAGCGGCGAATTGTCTATGTTTTGCCCATGACTCGACTGCAGCTTGGAGCGATCGCTGCCAGCCATGTCCGCCGCAACGAAATCGGCCGCATTGTTCAGCCACTCGGTGGGTACGACGCGCCAACTGTCTCACCTCAGGAACTCTTTTTTAGAGGCTTGGCACTGCCGGAATACAGATCATAAAATATGGCCGTGGCTGCGGGCCCATTTCACATGTCGCTGCACCGGCGCGCCAGCCGTGATGCCAAGCGTTTGGCTGAGACATGGCCGCGTGGCTGCCACGCCATGTCTGCACGGCTCGTAATTCGATCGCATGCATCGGCGCGCGCAGCATTAAGTACGGCGTCATCGCGGCTGCTCGCGCACGGTTAGCCGGCGCACAGTAGCATGCGATCGTCGGCGTTTGGGGCTCTCCGCGCATTGTTGCCGGTGGGCGTCAAAGTCCTGCGTCGAATGAACGCTGTGCATGGGGCGCATGACCTGCGTGGGTGGCGGAACAGCGACGGGCGATACAGGGCGATGCGCAGTGGAATGGCCACGTGAAATACGCACTGTGAGGTGAATGCGCCATAAGAGGCAGTTCACATGCACAACCCAGAGGCAACAGGGCCAAACGACTGGCGCCAGCTGCTGGGCTGGGGCTGGGCCCGGACCAGCAGCTCGGAGCTGGGCCTGGACCAGCAACTCAGGGCTGGGCCCAAACCAGCAGCTCGGCGCTGGGCCACAACGGTCACCGCGCCTCCACCGGGGCTCGAACTCGCCCTCTCCGGACGGAGACGCGCCTGTGGCGGTGGCTTGCGCCCGACGCGGTGACTTTGACAAACGACGCGGCGTCGGGGCGCGGCCGGGCGTATTGTTTGCCTTGCGGCTGCTCTGTGGCGGCCCGGTCGGGACCGCGGTCTTTGTAGCGCGGCGCCGGTGGCCGAAAGCCGGCCTGTTTGCTCCTCATTATTTCAGGCCGGTGGCGCGGGTAATGCGCCTCGTAGATGTTCAAACAAAGAAGAGTCCACAGCGCAGCGACGCTGGCTGAGGTTTACGACGCCCGGCGACGCTCTGGCGGCGCTGCTTTTGAACGGCGCACGGGTTTTATTCGGCGGGGACCTTGCGTTCCTGATGTTCTACACAGCGGCGATAAAGCGGCAATTTATGACGGATTTAACGGAAATGCCCCCGTTTATTGCCGAAAATTGCAATCATGAACACGCATGCCGGCCATTGCGGCGTTACACTGGCCGCTCGGGTGCAATCGATACACAGCCGGCTGCAGCTCCACGGGGAAAACCGTTCCCACCTGAAAATGGAATTCCTGTGAAGGCTTAGACCGGGCTGGTGAAATTTTCCGGAAAGCTAGCAACCGTTTACCTGACGTAAAGACTACGATGCTTAGAAGGAAAACAGCATTTTTACGTTACCTTTATGGTTTGCCAGACGTGCATGTCCGTGATAAGCACACAAGAACGTGTGGCCCACGGCCCATTTCGCAAAGTGGCATTACTCATAGCGGGTAAAGGCGCAAAAGCGAAATCTATGTGACTAGGGCACTGGGTACCAACCAGCAATTGTATGAAATCAGGCAGGATAAGGGAATGGAATTTCGGGCAACTTTTTGTGCTCGACTCGTACATCACCGTTCCTTGACGCCGTGATGGCATAAACTTCAACCATGGACTTGCTCCATTTCGTTCTCCCCTTCTGCGTTGCCGGACACTCGTGCGGAAACTTCGACCGCCGACAAACGACTGGTCAGCATCGTTTGTCGCCCGTTCACCTCCATTACCGCGGCCTCCATCCATCCAACAGCGCGCTCCGCGCGCGGCGCCGGCGCAGACCACCCCTTTCCGGAGATAATGAAGACCACTTCGCGAGACGGGCCGCCACCCGGCCGGTTCCGTTTTTCGTCGCGCCGCCGATCGCGCGCCGGCGCCAATAAACCGCAGATTAGCCGGCGCGCCGCCGGATTCCGCGTGTCGACGCCGCGACGCTTAATCCGCGCGACGCGGCCATTCATTCGGCGCGACACGGCGGTTGCGCGCCGATCGGACAGGCGGCACGTGCCCCCCCCCCCCCCTCTCCCCGCCGCCGCGTCCGCCGCTGCAGCGGCGAGCTTGCCGCGGCGGCCGCGGCGAGCGTGAGGTATGACCGGTGGGGGGCGGCTGCGGAGACGAAGACGAGGAGGAGGCGTGGAGAGTGAAAGGAGGGCGGATGGAGTGGTTGGACTAATGGTTCGTGCGGTGGGCGGCGGCTCTGCCTGGTACGGAGCGTGTATCATGCATTGTGGCGAATTGGTGGTGTTTTTGGAACGAGGTGCACTCTTCATGAAGCGCTAACGATGAAGCTCATTCGTGTTGCACCCAGAGCCTGCGGGGGTGACTGGGAATCGAACCCGGGTCCCCACGTGGGAGCCCGCCGTCACTATCCCCCCGGTCATCACGCCCCCGAAATGGGTGCTTCTCCGAAACAACGTCCTGCCAGGGAGCCTCGTGGTGACCAGAAAACACTTAGGTCGGTCTGCACCAGTCGGACGGAGGTCTCGTCCGGTCCAGTCCGGACCGGACCGGACGAGACCATCTGGACGGCGGGCCACCTGGAGACTGGGCCATCTGGCCCGCCGCCGCCTCTCGCCCGTCGGCCTTTTTACCTCGGCCTTTTTACCGGGCCGTCGATTTTTCCGTGTTGCCCGGCGGCCATGCAAATGTTCTCCCGCCTGTCTCGAATTTCGCCCGCTCGTCCTCAGCGCCGCCCGCCACGGGCGGCAGCCACAAAAACGGCGCGGCTGTGGCCGGCGGCGTCCGCGCGCGCCGGTGGTACCCCTTGACCCCGCCGCCGGCCGGCTGGCGCCACCCTTGCATCATCTGCCGCTCCCTGGCGCCGATCGGTCTATCCGCGATGGGTGGGGCTCTCGGTATGTGGCGGGGATGGGGGGGGGGGGGGGGGGGGGGGGGGGGGAGCGACGAATTAGTGTTTTTAAACTTGAGTGCGGGGTGCTCGCGAAATGTGTGGAAAGGATCTGATTTTAACCTCGATGTGCCCTACGTCCATCTATCTTCACAAAAGTTAAAGTGGTCGTACCTACCAGCCGCGAGTTCGAACTCCGCTCGAACCGCCGTGGCTTCACACGCGCCCGGCCGACGCCGCAGCCGTCGGCGTCGACGGACCGGGCTATCGACGTCGGCAGGGCGTCGGATCGGCGTGTCGGCTCGCGCCCCGGCCACCGGCTGTAACATAAGCCCGGCGGGGCGGGCTAGGGCGACCTCGCGCCGTTTTTGCCGCAGGTTTTTGCGCCGCGGCCGGCGGCCGCGGCGGGCTTGAGTGTCGGCCTCCGTCGGCGGACGGAGGCAATTTTGGCGTCATCGTTTTTATCTCTTGCAGCGAGGCGTTTTGGAGAGGGCGGCGACTTTTGGATGGGGATTAGCGCTCGGTGGTGGTTTGGGTGGCGTCGGAGAGGCTGCAGGCGTGATTGAAGGCTGACGGAAAGTGGCTGGGTGGGCGCCTGCGAACGGTGATTGGGTGCGGGATCTCTTGTCCAGTTATGTTTCACGCGAGTGAGCTCTGCTCAGCTGCCCATATCGGCTCAAAACAAGCCTGCCCATCGCGGGCGATACGCGTCCCGAACCCTGACCAAGCGTTTTGTGTAAAAAGTGTTTTTCCACGCTCTTCTGCGCGCAATTTTGGTGATTTCGCTTCGATTATTTATGAACTGTGCATGCTTGCGGTCAGTTTAGATGTGCATAACTCCCGCCTATTGCGTGCCAACCATCTGATCTAATTTCCAGAGCCGAGCACGCAATGCTCGTCGGCTGTTGATATCGTGTATCCGACGCCGGTCGCTATTACATCCGAGCAAAACTTCCCGGATAAGGCCGAACTTAAACACACCTGCCTACACGCCAGTGGGTCTTCGTGTTTGACGATTATCAGCACGCATCAATCCGCTATTGATGTGGACTCTTCATGCAAAGAAGACCTGATGCGCCTCCCTGGGGCGCATCGGTGGCTTACCCTCCCCATCCCCCGCACACGCACGCCGCAGGCCCGCATTTCAGTTACCGAAACCGTTGTCATGGTTGCACGTTGGTAATAACGAGCAAATAGGCAATGCGCCTGAAATAAATGACGCCATTGCGAGCATTCATCACGTCGCGGTATTTTGAATTTCTGCGCTGCGTGGAAACGCCTCGCTGGAGTGGTCCAACCCGCAAAAGCGACCCAGGGAGTGTGCCTCTTATTTGGCGTTCGCATGTCGCGTGGCCATATTTTTCGCGGCTTCAGCCCTGTGTTAGTGTCGGTAATCATTGTCGGCCTGCACTGGGCGCTATGTACGCTCTCAGTATTTCTTTTCTAATTCCAAAGGGCC
>NW_023596448.1:26466407-26491614 GCF_011947565.3 Pollicipes pollicipes | reverse complement strand
GTCAGCCTTCCACAGCTGACCCCACAGACAACGACTGCTTCCCGACGACCCAGCACGCGCTATTGCGTCGGCAAAATAATTACCGCCCGCTCCCCGCCGAGCGGCGGCCACGTCCCCTCGGACCCCCCCCCCCCCTCCCATCCCCCTGCGTTGGCAGTTGACAGGCACGAGCTACCTGGCGCAGTTAACGACTGGATGGTGGAGGAGCGACGGGGAGGAGGCAGGGTCGGCGGCTCCCGCGGCCTGGCCAATCGATGCGGGCCGACGAAGAAGAGGCACAAACGTCGTGATCACTGCGAGCCGGCGCCGGCCCGGGGGAGGGAGGGGGGGGGGGGGGAGGGCGGAGAACGAGAGCGAGCGGCTCCATGCCGGCCTGACCACCAAACGGCTCCGTCGACGGGGGATAAACAGGGCAGGTGAGGTGAGGGTGTGGGGGGGCGGAGGGGGCACGGGCAGCGTGACCCGATCACCGATCAAAACAGGGGCTGGCCACCGCCGCCACCACGCAGGCCGCTGATTAAATTAACAGCGGCCGCCGGCCAGAGAAGGCCTCCGAGCCGCCGCCGCGTACGCTGGACGCCGTCCATAATTGATGAGAGGGATCGATGGTGCTGGCGGGCACCTGGCCGCTCATCTCCTGTGACGTCACTGGCGGTGCTGGTGACGTCACGTGGGCCGCGCGAGGCTCGCCGCTCGGCCGGGGTCGTCGGCGCAGCGTGGCTGACCTCAGGCGCGGAGCCAGCGTCGAATATTGGGAGCGAGAAGTTTCGAATGCCGCGGCAGGCCAGACGACTGCGCAAAACCCAAGCTTTTTGAGAGATAGTGTCTGTTACACGTATGTCTTGGGAGATTTCTATGTAGTTTGTCCCCCTGGGTGCGTCACCAGCTGACCCGAGCGTCACAGAGAGGGTCTGTCTGTGGACGGCGACTCGCCGCTGCTCGCCGCCGCTTTGTCCGCTCGGATTACCGCTTTGTCCGCTCGGATTCCCGCTTTGTCCCCATGTGAATGGTCGTTTTGTCCGTGTGGATTGTAGCATTGTTGGCGGTGATGTTGGCAGCACGGGTGTGACTCGCGCTACTCGTAGGTCGCTGATGCACGGGCAGGTGGTGCAAGTATTGGGCGACAGCTGCAATGCCGTCTGTGTTATGCATGGGTTGGTGCACATGATGTCATACATTCGCGCTGCGAGTGTTGGATAGTGTTGCTGCAATTAATGCTGAATGATGCTCCCCCATCGGAGGGATACCTGTTATACTATGGATGAAATCGCTTGCTTCAGTATGAAGCTCTATAAAGTGAAGCTACCGAACTTTGAATGTGAGCAAGCAGCCAACCTAGCGACTTCCCCGTCAGCTAAAATGTCATCCGTTGATGCCAAAACGGGTCAGTAGCACCCAGAACACCTTCCCTGACCGGGTCTGCTCTCACTCCGCACTGTTCTACGAGACTGCACGCTGCGGCTGACCCCCTGCCCCTCCCCCACTCCGTTTGATCGTCCGCCGGTCCGGACGATAAGCGGTCACTTCCAAACAGATGACCCTCCGCGGGGGGGGGGGGCCAACTGACCGCCGGATCCCGGTCGACATTTATCTCCGTAATCGGGCCGTGTTTCGACAAGCTCAACAATGCCGTCGGCTGCGCGTCCCCCGCTAATGGGGGCGCAAGGGGGAGGGGGCGGCGGGGCCGGTGGTAATGGCTCGGCGCCGGGCAGTCAATTGTTTCAATAGACGCCGCGCGGCCGCCGCGCGCGCCGGAAGCGGGGAGCCGTGATGACACTGTGACATCCCCAGGGAGCGGCGGGGGGGGGGGGGGGGGGAGTGGAGGCGGCGGCCGATTACGGCGCGACTGGTACACTGGTGAAACGGCCCCAGGCTTAGAGGCGCTGGGCTTGAGCCTTCAGACGAACCGAGCATCGACTTTGCAATTGAGATGTTTGTGGTGTCTACGGTGTGTGAAACGGAGGCGAACATTGTGGTGAAATGTAACTCGATAATTGGGGCCGTAAGTGTGGGATTACAAGCTGATTCCGCTGAGTTATGCTGCTGCATGAGATGGGCGACAATCTGGAAGACTGGGGCGCCTAATCACCGCCGAGAAAACGCTGACTAACCGTGAACTCGTTCCCCGTCCCGCCATTTGTTTTATTGTACGAATCATTGCCTTCTGACGGGTCATCTTCATCTTCAGAGCCTGTGTCATCTGCGCCGACCGATCAGCATTCTGGCATGGTGTCCGTGGCTATCTATGTTTCATTCAAACACGTTGTTGTCTCTGTTCGCCATCTCATCTCATCCACACATGCTCTTGTCCGTCTCCCCTGCGCCTCGGCCCCGGCTTTGACCGCGCCGCTCTCCGTCCGCAGCCTGAAGCCACAGCCAGCCGACTCGAACGCGAAAAGCAACCCGAGCAAGCGGCACCGCCTGCGGCTGAACGCCGAGCTGGACACGCTGGCCAGCCTGCTGCCCTATGAGCAGAACATCCTCTCCAAGCTGGACCGGCTCTCCATCCTACGGCTGGCCGTGGCCTACCTGCGCACCAAGAGCTACTTTCAAGGTTAGTCCCGCGGAAGAGGTGGGAGGTGGGGGCTCGCGGGGTACGTGACAGAGAGAGTTGGAGAAAAGGACCTGCCTGACATGAGAACATGCTCGGCCTGCTCGGTGTCCACCAGCGTGACGTAGCTGAATCCCTAATGAGATGCGGAGAAGCTCGGCCTGCTTTTGTCGGCGATAATACATCGCTGCGCCACTTTGACTTCAGACAATGCAAACCTATCCATCGCGATACAAATACGCACCATAGCGCTCTTATGTTCAGTGTTCAGTGTGCAGGCATTCAGTTACCTAAACCCGTGCTCCATATATTTGCCGTCGCCTACTCTGGGCTCTGAGAGGTCATCGTCGGTCTTGTCTTCGGTGCGGCCGGGGCCGACACGCCTCCCCGACCCCCCCCCCTCGCCCCCGCCGGGGGCGTGGGACTGCGGTGGGCGCGGCCCGCGCCGCCGGCGCCGCGCGCGCGCCACGTCCGCCGCCCGCCGCGCGCGCGGGCGGCGACGCGCGGCGCGCCCGTGCATAATTCGGTGCGAGCGCCGTCGGCGGCCGGCCTCCGCCGCAACTGGGCGAATTAGGTCTGATGCCGGCAAGTGTCGGAGGAGGATTTGACCGCGATCTGAGAGGCCGCCGGCGTCTGAACCAGCCGCCGCCGCGCGAGCCGCCCGCGTGGGGGGGAGGGGAGGGAGGCGAGACGAAGGCGTGCGCCGCGAGGGGAGGAGTACGTCGGCGAGACGGGCAACGGAGAGGACTAATCGCCGCCCTTTACTGCGCTCGATAATCATCATCACCGGACAAAAAGCCTGTGCGTCGCCGTCGCCCGGCACCCCCATTCGGAGGTGCAGACGCAGCCGTGCCTTTATGGGGCACCGAGCCCTCCCGGTGTAATTGTGGCGGGTTTTGTGACGGTTTTTTGCGCCGTCCTGCGCCGGGTCAACATCGGCAATGGAGTGACAGTGGTGGCGGCCTGAGGTCACGGGCGCTGACCCCGGCAGACCCGCGACTGAGGCCGGGTTGGACAGCGTCGCGGCGGCTGTCGGCTTGATGTCTGAGCCGGCGAGGCTGGTCCGCGCGGCCGGGCTAGGGAGGTTTATTGCTGGAGGGGAGCGGCAGCCTCTCCACCGCTTCACGACAAAGTGCGATTGGATGCAAATACTGGCCGCCTCACGGAAGACGGCGGCGAACGTGTCGTGAGCGGCATGAGACAGTGGCCGGCGGCGTCCACATCTGCAGCCATTCAACACGCCCCATTCTCCGGCGTCTGCCGCCGCCAGTTCCGTGCCAGATTCTGTCGCCGGACTTTCTCGGCGCCTGCTCGGGCTCGGGGGCGGCCCGGGCGCCGGTCATCCGGACATGGAGCGCTCCGCCGTCGCCGCGGTCGTACGGCTGCCAGGTCCTCGATCCGCCACCCGTTTTCTGCCCCTCCCCTCCGCTCACCCCCCCCCCCCCCCTCCACCCCCATCCAGGGTAATCTTGCCCCGGGCACAGACCGGTGACCCCAGCCGCTGGTGGCTGACGAACGTCGCGAGGCAGAGTAGCTCCTCGTGGTGAATTGAGACTGCTTTGGAGGTGAGAGTCGGTGGAGATTAGTAAATAAATTCTGGTGACCGCTGGCGGCCTGCGACAGTTTTTGGATGTCGAAAATACTCGTGACAGTTGCATGAAAGGGACTCACGGTCCTGAGTATCCATGATACTTTCATACAGCCGTTGCTGACTGTGGACACCGTTTAGATGCAACTGTTGACATGTCGTGACGATTGGCTGCGCAGCCTTCACCAACGCCGCCTCCCCATGCGGCTCCCTAACGTCTCTTGAGCTCCTAAGGCAACTCGGAGTAAGCATTGTGGCAAGTGGCACAAGGGCACACACTAAAAGGAACACTCGGGAGCGGATGTATCTCTAAAAGCACTTTTAAAGGCCCTCCGGTTTTCCGGAACCGGTGGGTTGAGCCAACCGCGAAGAGGTAGTTGGCAAGGGGAAGCGGACAACAGGAGGAGAGAGGCAGCGAGCCGAGAGAGCCAGTGAGAGGAAGAAGTCGGCGGGAGGAGGGAGGCGGAGAGAGAGAGGAGCGGGAACGTTACGACGGACAGTGACCCAGCTGGGGGGGTGGCGACGACAAGAATGGGAGCGACGAGAGCGGGGAGGGGTGGTGGAAGCCGGCGACGCGAGAGGGATGGGACAGAGGGAACGGACGCGCCGGCCGGGAGCAGTGGAAGGCAGCGGAGGGAGGCGGCGGGAGGCGGCGGGAGGCGGCGATAGCGCCGGTGGGAGGCGACCGGACGCCGGCGGCGGCCCGGGACGATCCCAATCGCCGACAGAGGATGACGGATCGGCCAGCGACGCCTCAGTGCCGGCGGCGCCCGCCGCGCCGGACACTCGACCACTGTATTAGACCTCTATCGAAATATTATTATTGCCCCGGCGCTAATGGCCCCTCGCATCTGATACGGATGATTAATGGCGCCCGGCTTATGAATGGAATACCTGGCAATCGGCGTGTATCGGACTTCCGTTTGGGCGGCGATACGCAGCGGCGCCGCCGCCGCCGCTCATTAAGCGGCGAGGCGCCTCAGCTCGCCTCGTGTTGTGACACGGCGCCGAGCCGGCGGCCGCTCGACGAGCGGCGCGCCCGGCACCTGACGGGACGGGACCGGTGTCCGCCGCTCACCAGATCGCATCAGCGCCCGCTGGCAGGGGGGCCGACGGCGCCCGACGCTGGGAGAGCGAGCTGCCGGTGGCGAGCCGCGCTGGCCGCCAGTGAGCGAGCGGATTTTTGTCCTGGCGCGACGTTAATTAACGGGCGCCAGCATCGTGCGGTGGCAGTGCCGCGCGCCGCTAATAGAAATTACCGCAATTAGACATTCGGGCCGGCCCAGGAGAAATGGCCGCTTTTGCCGCATCCGTTTGGTTTTTCTCAGCCGGCGTGGGGCTTGCGCCATTACCGCCGGCTCCGGCCGCACGCGGAGGGAACCGAACCCGGCGCTCTCCCAGGCATGTCAGCGTTCTCGGAAGCGGCGGGCCGCGCCGCGCCGTCAGCTGACAGCGGCAGTCGCGGCGCACTGCGGCGCGACGGTCTACACGCGCCGGGGACGCCGTGGTCTGGTAGCTTGCATTGGCATGTCGCGGCGCGTTGCCTGCGGGGCTGTGTGCGGCAGGCTGCGGTGCGTTGTCTGTGGGGCTGGCCCTGTGTGGCTGTGTGCGGCAGGCCGCGGTACGATGGCTGTGTGGCTGTGTACGACAGGCCGCGGTACGATGGCTGTGTGGCTGTGTGCGGCAGGCCGCGGTGCGTTGTCTGTGGGGCTGTGTGTGATAGGCAGCGGTGGGTTGCCTGTGGGGCTGTGTGCGGTCTTTGTGTCAGTGCTGAGCATCCACCAGCACCGCCGTGCTCATGAAATGTTCGTGGCCAGAAGGAGCGCGACACACCCGAAAGACACAGGTGGTGTGTTGCGAGGTTGACTTTTGGCTTAGGTGCGGGCAGCATTTACTGTTCGGGTTAGAAAACTCTCCGGTGTCGAAAGGATACCACCGTCCGCCGGACAGTGCCCGCTGTCCGGCTGAGGACGCACCTGCTGTCCGGGTGGCGACTCGTCCGCTGTCCGGGCACGGACATTGTCCGCTGTGTGCCCGCGGTGGGTACGGTTCAAAGGGTGACAGCGCATATCAGTCATCGGTGAATAGCGCTCCCTCGTCGCGCGCGGCCCTGCTCTGATGACGGTTATCAATGGGGCAGCTGAATGACCTGTTTCGCCGGAGCGAAATGTCATTAGCGACATTGATTCATCGGGCCCTTAAAGGTGAGCAAGGCTCAGCGTCCTCGAAAAGCGTGGCTGCGGCGAAGCGCGGACGAGGCACGCCTGTGAGGCGCGGTCTAGAGACGAGCGGGCTTTCGTGGCACAGGGCGAAGGAGCGAGGCCAGCAGGGAGCTGGACCCTGGAGCGACCTCGGGTCCCGGCCGAGCCACCTCCTTCCAGCGGTTGGTGGGCGCGAGGCCGGGCAGGGAGCCGGGCCCCGGAGCGAGCTCGGGTCCCGGCCGAGCCACCTCCGTCCGGCGGCCGCAGCGTGTCGGCCAGATAAGACGACAGCTGTCGGGCCGCTGCTCCGGTGGCCATCTGGCTGGGAAGAGAGGGTGGCGGAGACCGGACCTCCAGGGGGCTCCCAGCCGGAGACGTGCAGTCGGGCGCCTGCTGCCATGGCCTTGGCTGTAGATGTGTCGCTGCACCGTTGGGTGTGCGGCTGGATACCGCTGGCTGTGGGTACACCTGGATACTGTCCGATGCAGTCTGAATTCCGCCAGATGTATTTCAGTGCGCCATCAAATTTACGCTCACATACCGCCCGCTGCTTGCATGCTGACATCCCGGCACATTCGTAATCCGATGCATGCATGCTTGGTCGCCGCCGTGTGCCATCCGGCCCTCCGTCACCCACATACCTGTGTGCCAGCCCGACCCCGGTTCACTCCAGCCCACCCCACCCGCATTGCTCCCTCGATTGGGTGTCCGCGGCGCGAATCGATTCTCCACGGCAATTACGGCGCACATCCCGCGACGCGCGGCAGCTGCGCCGTGCAATATGCACAGGTGAGGCGAGCGCGACGCGGCGCGGCTAATTGTGGCGCGGCACAATGGCGGCGCGCATCCTCCGGCGCGCTGACGGATCGATGCAATTTCCGGCCTGCAGATGGCCGCTGGCGGCCGGCCGGAAGGGTGCGCGTTGCAGACCGGTAATGCCCGCCCAGAGGACTTCCGGGCGGAGAGGAGCCGCCCGCCCGTCCGCTCGCCCATCCGCCCACCGGCAGGCCGACGCTCGCGTCTTGTCCGCCGGGCCGAATCCGCCAGAGAAAAATGGGCAGACAAGCGGTCGGTAGGTAGTTTCGATGTGCTTCCTGTGCCCTAGCGTCACACGTGGAAGGCGACAAGATTTCTGCAGGATCGGCAGATTTAAGAAGAGTAGTCAAAGCAGTTTGGAACAGAGTAATCGGTATTATCCATTCCTGCTGGCCAGCTGAGCCTGGCGTTTCCAGCCAAAGATCACCCCGCCTTCGTCACTGCCTAATTCTCACCCCTGTTCTAATATCTTTCCTCCTATGTCCCATGCCTCCCCGACATATTTACGCCCTGACAATCGGCAGTCTCAGTAACGGACACCGAACTGCGTGAGCGCATCGTCCGGTCACCACGAGGGTGGGCAGCCGGCGACAGCACGCTCAGCCAAGATGCCGGCCGACCTCAGCGGCCTCGCTGACTCCGCCGCTGCGTCGAAGCCAGGCCACGTGCCCGCGGCGGCCACGCCCCTGCAGCGGCATGATGCCGGCGCACGCCGCGGCACGGCCCCCGAGGCGTGTCGTGGCCCAGCTGATGTTCAACACGGGCCGGGCCGCATTTTTGCGCGTGTTGAGGAAAGAGGAAAAGCTCGATTACCGCCCTGCTGGAACCACTCAGTAAAAATCTTGCGACATACCCGTTGCGAACGGCTAATTGTCAAAGGACGTTCGCCGCTCAGTGAAGGTCTGGCCAGCGAGATAGCGATCTCCTCGAGCCGCATATAGAGCGACGATTTTTTTCCTAGCCGCGGCCGACGGCGGGCGTCGGTCATTTTTGGCATCACCCGCTCGACGGCGACGATTCTTTCAGGGCACTTTCCTGGTGCGCACCGGGTTCCCGACGGCGGCTCCTCGGCGGCCTTAATACGTAATGAGGCGGTCCGGGCAAGAGTGCCTGGCACAGCGACCGGCGGGCGGACCGATTTCATCGGAAACTTGTGACAAAGCACGCTGGGGAGTCGCTCCGGTCGGGTCGATCGGCTAAAACTGGATCAGCTTTTAGCAGATCTGATTCCGGGCCGGTCTCTGTTGCCCGCCGTTGCCGTGGCAACGGGAATTGGCTACTTTTTCTTGCTGATCCCAGATTGTTGCAAGGCTGGGGGCACATTTCGGTCATTTGGGTGGTTGCTCTGTGGATGTGGTCGGATTGCTGGGCGATTAAGGAAATGTCCTCGATACTGACAGAATAGTATTTTCCGGTTATCAAATGCAGAGGTGACTTCAGAATCGTCCTTCGATCGAAAAAGGCCTCGGTAGACTTCATTTTTTTTATTAGTGGACAATGCCCAGCTATCATAACTTACATGCGGTTTCCGTCGCTTGGAGGCCAAATTTAAATGGAAATAAAACACTCTTGCATTATGTCGATCAGTGTGCTGTGTCGAATAGCCAAGTGCCCACCTGCCAGTGGGCATTTGTACCGTTTAACTCAACGAGCAACTTGCCACATCCTTACCTACAAAATGGTTAGAAATGACAGAGGAAAATCAAGCCGCTGCAATGCACGCTTCTGAGAACTAAATTGCGGGAGGCAAACATCACGCCCGTAGCTCCACATAACTCGACGTGCCTTCCTCTTCCTCGAGCCCATCTACCTGTCAACCTCTGAACCGACCAACGCTCCACCGCCTCCCCTCCCCCAGCTCCATCCCACCCTCCAACTCCGACCCACCTTTGACCCCGACCCACCTCACCACACACACGCACGACCGCGCCAGCAGCTCATCGCCTGCCATCCGGCCAAAATCGGCGCGCTCTGTCCCTGGGGTGCGGCGGGCTCGTGTACGCCGCTGAATAAACCATGGCGGGCGCGTGAGCGCGCCGGGCCGGCGCGCCGCCGCCCGTAGTGGCGCCCGTAGTACGGCTGCAAGGCTGACCTGCGTGCTAGCCGGCGATGATATTAACACATCGCGAAGGTGCCGTCCGTTCACATGCAAAGGGGCTCTGGCACGCCCGCCCGAGCTGCGGCGGCGGCTCACGAGCTCACGGCTCATAGCTTATCGCTCACGGGCTCAAGGCTCATGGCTCACGGAGTCATGACCTCACGAGCTTGAGGGTTCATAAGCTCACGGACCACAGCTTGCGGGCTCGCGGGCTTACGTGCTCACGGCTCATGGCTCGCGGAGTCAAGGGCTTACGGGCTCACGAGCTCACGGACCACAGCTTGCAGGCTCACGGACTCACAAGCTCACGGATCACTGATCGCGGATCACGGATCACGGATCACGGATCACGGATGAGTGCACGGTCTTAAGGATTTACGGGCTCACGGACTTAAGACTTGCCGCTGCTTCGGTGATACTGATGCACGTAATCGTGGACGCATGGCCACGCGGGCTTACAGGCTCGCAAACCGAGGACACCAAGGTATCTTGAGGCTTTGAGCACATGCGCCCATAGGGCAATGGCTCCAGAGCTGACGGAAAACCGCAGGCATGGGCGCCGGGCTGATCTGTAATAATGATGGACAATCGCGGCACAGAAGCCGGTGACGTCTAGCGGTTCAGCAGGCGCACGATCCATGAAAAACCCAGACGAAGATAACGAGCCTCCTGACGGTCTCACAGAGGCTATTTCGATCAGGGAAAGGCCACAGCCACCTGCAGCAAGGACGCCGTAAACTGCTGGTCAACAGAACAGGGGCCTAGCTTTGCAAAATAAGTTTGCAGGTTGAGAAGGGAAGATCGCTTAACTCGCCCCTCCCCCTCCCCCATTACGCATTGAACGGGTTTCTCCTCGTATTTGACACGCTTTCATATCAATGTTGGAAGGAGGACCCTCCAACTAGAAGACGACACCGTAGCCTGAACAGGATATTGATTTGATTGCCATCGTCGAGTCAGGTGCCGGCCGGGCCGTGCGGCAGCAGTATCTGGCCGGCCCGGATCGGCAGCGTCGTGTTCAGACGCGCCGGCGGAGGCGGCCGGCTCGTCAGCGGTGGGCAGACGGGTCCGGGGGCAGCGGTGCGGCCGCAGAGGAGTGCCTTTTTATCGCCGTCCGGCCCAGTGTAAATACGTCCCGCGCTGCAGTTCGCACTGCCTAGGCCTCCGGCCGGCGCCGCCGCCGGCGCCCTGCGGTAATTGCGGAAAATAACAGGTTCCCCGGCAGACGCGGTCGGTCGGCCAGGATAAATTGCAAATCAAGAGGGTTTGAATTTACGAGACTATTTATTTTCATATTTGGGACGCTTTGATGTTGCATATGGGCGCGCGTTAGTGCGAGCATCCGTGAGCGAGCCGCCGTCAGCGGCGACGGCGCCGGCCGTGCCGCAGACGGGGCGACGATCGGCACCTGACTCGTCACCCTAGCCAGGTGCCATAAGCGGGCAGCTGCAGGAGCGATGCGATGATCTCCGTCCGGCATCTCCTGGCTCCGCGGCCCACTGAGGGCGGCTACACTTGCGCGGAGATCCGGCGGCCGGCGTGATTCTCCAGCAGCCTAATTATACGGAACACTCCGTAAATCAATACGTGCATCCAGCACGGATATTTCATGCTGCGATTACCCACTCATTACAAATGGCTGGTAGCCGGCAGAGCAGCCGCTGTGACCCAGCCTTGCCTATGCGGCAGCGGCCGAGGCGGCGCACCGCTCGCACGTGGCGCGGCTGTTGCTGCGCGGGCGCGCGCAACGTGGCGCACACGCCAGCTGTCCGGCCGCGGCCGCCGCCGTAACACCAGTAGTGCCGGGACGCCGTGATGGCCCCCATTGACCCATTATCCGGCGTAACGACGGCGATGCATGCGATGCCTGATTTAGCGCCGCCGCCATGCGGCCGCGCTGGAAGCTGGAGTGCCGAGGGCGCCGCGAGATGGGGCTGTTGAGTTACGGCCCACGACCGGCCCGCCGGCGGCCGGCGTCACCGGGCGAGCTGCAGACGGCCGAGCAGGATGTGCCCGCGCCGGCCGGCTCGAGGTGTTTAGGGGCCCCGTATTTCATGTGGCGTGCGGCGAAGGGGGCGGCGTATGCGGGCCCAGACACGCCATGGAGACCATCACGTTTGGCACGGAGCGTGATTGAGATGAACGGCCCGGCTTGGCTAGTTACGCGGTCCGCTCATGAAGTGCCGTAAGTGGTTCGCGGAACTGGACTCGAGAGTCGGGGGAAGACGGCTCGGGTGCCCGGCTTCCGAGGGTGGGGCGACGGACTCGTACGACGCGGTCAAGGCAGGACGCCGCTGAATGTTTCCGTTCCGCGAAGCGGTAATCGCTGCTGGGCGGCGTTTAAGAGGGCCGGGCGCAGTTTGAAGTTCAACTGCCGCATTGGCCGGCAAGTGCCGCCGTTGTGTACTCAACGGGCCGTTGACTCGCACGCTGCAGTCGACTCAGTGGGACGTGAAAACCTGGAGGCGTGGCGGCGCCGGCCCAGCCCCACCCTGGAGCCAACCGCGAGAGGCAGCCGGCAGAACGAGCGACCGCTCTCCGCAGAATCCACCGGGCGCCTGTCTGTGTGGTTGCTGTCGTCCGCCAAGCATGACAGGCTGTGCTCTGGGTCTGCCTGCCCACAGCGCCGCGAAGCTCGGATTCGGCCGACGTTCCCGGTCGGCAATACACGTTGCAACGCAACGCATCCCGACATCTCCCTCAACGCCATACCTCAGCGCCGACCCACGCAGCCTGGCCCCCATGCGAAAGCGGCGAAGCACGCCTGCACAGGCTGTAGGCAGGACAGCGCTGGCCATAGGCACGCCTGCACCGGCCGGAAACACGCCTGCACCGGCCGTAGGCACGCCTGCACAGGCTGTAGGCACGCCTGCACAGGCTGTAGGTACGACAGCGCTGGCCGTAGGCACGCCTGCACCGGCCGTAGGCACGCCTGCACAGGCTGTAGGCAGGACAGCGCTGGCCGTAGGCACGGCAGCACCGCGCGTAAGCACACCTGCACCGGTCGTAGGCACGCCCATATCGGGCGTAGGCACGTCTGCACCGGGCGTAGGCACACCTGCACCGGGCGCAGGGTCGGCTCCGCCGGACGTAGACCCGGCTGCGCACTCCCAGCACGGCCCCTGCGCGGCCCTGCGCGGTGACCGCAGATAGGCAGCCGGCCCGCACCAATAATTATGGCAATTTATGGGTCAATAAAGTCCTAGCGGGCAACTACCCGTGTTGTGATGGACGGCGACGGCCGGGCGGGTCGCCCCTGCCCCTGGCCCGGAATGTGGTGCGTTGCCACTGGCGGCGCCGCACCGCCGGCGTCCATTGGACGGCTGCTGTTGTTGCATTTTTGCACCGCGTCCGCCGGATTCCAAGCCGCCATTAGCGTAATTGGCGGCGGCGAGAGCGCTCTCTGGCGAAGCCGGCCGACGCCGGCCGAGACGGCGCCTGACCTGGCCGGGGGCGCGGTCGGGGGCGGGTCAGGTGCCTGTCAGGGGCGAGTCAGGGGCGGCGGGCTCCTGCTGGCACGGTGGCTGACCTGGCCGGAGATGCAGCCAGCTCCGACAAGGGCGTGCGACCTCCACATGCCATCTTGGAAAGGCTTTGCTTTAGTTCGCCATGTCCAGGAACGTGACGTTTCTGAAAAGGGTTTGATAAGTTTGTCTTCAGCGAAACCTTCCAGCTGATTACTGCTTGCTATCACAGGCTGCCAGCGTTGCTTTGAGCGTCATAGGTCATTCGGACAAAATGGCTGAATGATAAGCTTCAGGAACCTTTCCAGATCCTCGGACGCCTTTCCAGGGGTCATCTGTCCGCGTGGCGCTCGCTTTCAGCCGTCTCGGCCGGTTCCGAGGTGCAGCCGGCACCGGCGTCTGACTGCCGTCTCGGCCGGCCCCAACATGCACCCGGCACCGGCATCTGACTGTCGTCTCGGCCGGCCCCAACATGCACCCGGCGCCGGTGTCTGACTGCCGTCTCGGACGGCCCCAACATGCAGTCGTTGCCGGTATCTGACCGCTGCCCCGGACGGCCCCAAGATGCGGCCGGCGCCGGCGCCTGACCGCCGCGCGGCCCGGCCCGCCGCGAGGTGACAGCGTAGCACAGTAGCGCGCGCCGGCCGCCGGCCGCTCAACGGCGGCTGGACATGCGAGGCGGCGGCCGGGCCGCAGACGGGGCCGCCGGCCGGCACATGATTTACGGCCCGGCTGGGGCCCGGCGCGGCCCCGCGCCGCCGCCGCCGCCGCCGAGGGCCCGCGGCCGCGCCTCAAGGGGTGCTGGCGATGGCGAGCGTTGGCCGCTCGGCGGAGTTCGGGAGGTTGAGAGCTCGGTTGGGCCGGGCGGGAGCTCGCAGGGGGTGCCGGGATCTCCGAGGGGCTTGCAGGGCGGCGCGGGTACCGCGGGACGTTGTGCGACCTGACACGGTCTGGCAGGTCCGGCGGAACCTCGCGGGCCTCTGTGGTCCTCGTGGAGCCTGGTGGGTCATTGGGCGCCGCATGGTAACCCGCCGGTCTTCGCCGAACCTCACGGGCGACTGCCGTCGCGCTTCGCTCGCCATTGTCCCCGTCGCTGAATCGTCACAGGTTATGACTTAATCGATTTATAATGACTACTGCGCTAATTATTTCTATTTATCAGACGCGCTCGTAAAGTTTAATTCACTTTTTGCGGCGTGGCTGCACGTTGACGCACGGTTTTTGCATAGCGTTGTCCGCTCCCGGCTGTGCGGATGGCGCAGAGCCGGGCCTCGTTTGTTTCGGGCTTCCCGCCGGACGCTGGCCGCCGGGTCGGAGGCTTTATCGATATCGAGGAGGTGCGGCCGACCGAGTCGCAGAAGATGGGCGGCGGAAAGTTGGACGCAGTGCCGGCGTCGCCGACCGGACCAGAACTCTGGACTACACGTGAAGCGGCTCCACGCAGGCGGCGTCGACCAAGTCGTGCAGTGTAAATGTTCGACTGGGAGGCGGTCCATTTAATTAACTTCGTCGGGTCGTAAACTTTTACGAATCGATGACCGCTACGAGCTTTCGTGTTTCCTTTGTGTACGTTTACGCGGTGTGATTTATAAGTGCTTGGGCTGTAGCTCTGCTTTATGGCGCCGAGCCGTGATTACTATTGCTGGCCGATCCCTCAGCCGTCGTTCGGCTGTCGGAATGCCCCGCTTGTCCCAGTCCCGGGGTCTCGGGTTCGTCCCAGGTCCTCCGGCTCCAGACCTTAGGTAAGGGGAGAGGAAGGGGCAAGGGGTGGCTTCACCAACTAGACAAACTCGGTGTTGGCCGTGCGGCATTGCGTGCCAGGCCTTCACACCAGCGGAAATTTTCGACGTTCCTACGTCGCGGCCGCGCCGTTCCCCCTTGCCGCGCGCGCCGCGACTTTTTACTCGCTCCACGACCTATAAGCACGTCGTAACGACACCGCAGCCGACGTCACGCTTTGTCTGCGGCCGCGGGGGGCCGGGCGCCGTCACAGGCCACGCGGAGGGGGGGGGGGCGGACCGGCGACGGGGCTGCGCACCCCGCGGGGATCTGTCATCGCGCGCTGTCGGTGCCGGCGAGCGAGCAGCGGCGCGATAAAACCGCCATAAATAACCCGTAAATCATCAGGGTCGCGCTGTGATTACCGGCTGCTACTGTGATTTCAATGTTGCCAACTCACGGCCGTCGGCCGACTACAAACGGCGGCCGCCGGCGGCGCGGCGCGGCCGCTCTCAAGGCCTAGGCTTCCGGCCGGTTATTGCTCGAGTGCGAGGTGCCGGGCTGCGAGCTTTCGTCCGGGGGCGTCGGCCAGAGGAGGCGGCGGCGGGGCCGGGATGTGGCGCCTCGGTGGCCTCGGCTGACGTGGGTTGTGCCGGCGAGAGTTTCGCAGTTTTTTTGGGGGGGGGACCATGTTTTACAATCGAGAGTCTCACGAGAGGGTTCGTGCGAAGTTGATCGGGCAGTTCACTGCTGATAAAACGCTTTAGTGAGTGAGATGTGTAGCCGTGATGTCTTTGGTGTGCTGAAGTGGTTGAAAACTCGTCGCTTCATACCACTTAAAGGTAACTAACTACCTGGACGCAGCAGATGAGCATAAGCAACGGAGTCTCGTAAGGAATAGCCTACGGTCACTGAATGCCTCCCTCGGAAACTTCAAAGCGGCTCCTGGCGCGCACGAACAGACGCGCTCTCTCCGCGGGCACCTCCGCTCGGGGGATGCGCAGTGCAGTGGCCAAATCGCCGTCGACAGCGCCATAACAGATCGACATTAATTTCGCAGCCGTTTTACGACGGCGTAATCTGTGATGTTCGAGCCACGACCGGGCCGAGCCCCTCGTAATTTTGCGGCGCGGTGCAACGAATCCACCGCCCCGCGCGGGTCGAGGCCGCTAATTGAACCGTTGCGGCCGTTAGGGGTTAAACGAGTTGATTTAAGATGGCTGATCGCGGGTTCCCACGGGATGCTGCGGCCACTGTGCCAGAGCGGCGCATACAACACAGCCGATTACCGAGCTATGCGTAAGCTGGGAGTCGACGTGTGGCAGCCGCGCTGCAGAGGCTGATTTAGTGGCCACGATCACGGGATGTCGATCGCCGAGAGCCAGCGCGGAATTTGGCAGCCGCGCGCTTGCACGGAGCGAATAGCGCGGGGGCCAGGCGGCACCCTTGTGGACCACCCAAAGAATGCGCCGGCGGGCAGGGGGACGGATCCTTTGTCTCGCTCTCAGGACGGTGCAAAGTCTGGGCCGCGCAATTTGCATCGTGCAGAACGCATTGCACTAACAGGTTATCTCGTAGTTTAGGTCAAATGTGAGCCTGTGTGGCGGCTATGGGTCGAAATTAAGGCAATGAACGGTGGTAACGAATGCCTGGCAAAGCTTAGCACCTCTCTGAGATATGCCATGATGTGTGCCCACACTAATCTGACAAAGCGCTTACAGCCTGATTGCCTATGTGGAAAGCTGTCGAAAATGCATGGAGATTGTAAAATATCATACATTTCTGAGCTCTAAAAGGTTCTTATTGAAGCGACTGCAGCGGCTTTGAACTCCGCCGGCCGGCTGTCATTAGCACATGGTTGACGGCTTGCGCCATAAGACGTTCAGCCACGTCCGTCTTTTTTGACAGCTACGAGAAGCCCACAGAAATGTTCACACCACGGTTGCGTGGCAACGAGGCTAAAGCACGGCCATCGCTTCCTAAATGTCACAATAAACGGCGCAGTCCGTAGTTATTCGTAGATTAACAGCGGCGTTATTCACCTGCCTGCACCGTGTATTAAGCGGCAAATGGTCAAAATGCAGCGGCGAATTGTCTATGTTTTGCCCATGACTCGACTGCAGCTTGAAGCGATCGCTGCCAGCCATGTCCGCCGCAACGAAACCGGCCGCATTGTTCAGCCACTCGGTGGGTACGACGCGCCAACTGTCTCACCTCAGGAACTCTTTTTTAGAGGCTTGGCACTGCCGGAATACAGATCATAAAATATGGCCGTGGCTGCGGGCCCATTTCACATGTCGCTGCACCGGCGCGCCAGCCGTGATGCCAAGCGTTTGGCTGAGACATGGCCGCGTGGCTGCCACGCCATGTCTGCACGGCTCGTAATTCGATCGCATGCATCGGCGCGCGCAGCATTAAGTACGGCGTCATCGCGGCTGCTCGCGCACGGTTAGCCGGCGCACAGTAGCATGCGATCGTCGGCGTTTGGGGGCTCTCCGCGCATTGTTGCCGGTGGGCGTCAAAGTCCTGCGTCGAATGAACGCTGTGCATGGGGCGCATGACCTGCGTGGGTGGCGGAACAGCGACGGGCGATACAGGGCGATGCGCAGTGGAATGGCCACGTGAAATACGCACTGTGAGGTGAATGCGCCATAAGAGGCAGTTCACATGCACAACCCAGAGGCAACAGGGCCAAACGACTGGCGCCAGCTGCTGGGCTGGGGCTGGGCCCGGACCAGCAGCTCGGAGCTGGGCCTGGACCAGCAACTCAGGGCTGGGCCCAAACCAGCAGCTCGGCGCTGGGCCACAACGGTCACCGCGCCTCCACCGGGGCTCGAACTCGCCCTCTCCGGACGGAGACGCGCCTGTGGCGGTGGCTTGCGCCCGACGCGGTGACTTTGACAAACGACGCGGCGTCGGGGCGCGGCCGGGCGTATTGTTTGCCTTGCGGCTGCTCTGTGGCGGCCCGGTCGGGACCGCGGTCTTTGTAGCGCGGCGCCGGTGGCCGAAAGCCGGCCTGTTTGCTCCTCATTATTTCAGGCCGGTGGCGCGGGTAATGCGCCTCGTAGATGTTCAAACAAAGAAGAGTCCACAGCGCAGCGACGCTGGCTGAGGTTTACGACGCCCGGCGACGCTCTGGCGGCGCTGCTTTTGAACGGCGCACGGGTTTTATTCGGCGGGGACCTTGCGTTCCTGATGTTCTACACAGCGGCGATAAAGCGGCAATTTATGACGGATTTAACGGAAATGCCCCCGTTTATTGCCGAAAATTGCAATCATGAACACGCATGCCGGCCATTGCGGCGTTACACTGGCCGCTCGGGTGCAATCGATACACAGCCGGCTGCAGCTCCACGGGGAAAACCGTTCCCACCTGAAAATGGAATTCCTGTGAAGGCTTAGACCGGGCTGGTGAAATTTTCCGGAAAGCTAGCAACCGTTTACCTGACGTAAAGACTACGATGCTTAGAAGGAAAACAGCATTTTTACGTTACCTTTATGGTTTGCCAGACGTGCATGTCCGTGATAAGCACACAAGAACGTGTGGCCCACGGCCCATTTCGCAAAGTGGCATTACTCATAGCGGGTAAAGGCGCAAAAGCGAAATCTATGTGACTAGGGCAATGGGTACAACCAGCAATTGTATGAAATCGGCAGGATAAGGGAATGGAATTTCGGGCAACTTTTTGTGCTCGACTCGTACCATCACCGTTCCTTGACGCCGTGATGGCATAAACTTCAACCATGGACTTGCTCCATTTCGTTCTCCCCTTCTGCGTTGCCGGACACTCGTGCGGAAACTTCGACTGCCGACAAACGACTGGTCAGCATCGTTGTCGCCCGTTCACCTCCATTACCGCGGCCTCCATCCATCCAACAGCGCGCTCCGCGCGCGGCGCCGGCGCAGACCCCCCTTTCCGGAGATAATGAAGACCACTTCGCGAGCGGGCCGCCACCCGGCCGGTTCCGTTTTTCGTCGCGCCGCCGATCGCGCGCCGGCGCCAATAAACCGCAGATTAGCCGGCGCGCCGCCGGATTCCGCGTGTCGACGCCGCGACGCTAATCCGCGCGACGCGGCCATTCATTCGGCGCGACACGGCGGTCGCGCGCCGATCGGACAGGCGGCACGTGCCCCCCCCCCCCCCCTCTCCCCGCCGCCGCGTCCGCCGCTGCAGCGGCGAGCTGCCGCGGCGGCCGCGGCGAGCGTGAGGTATGACCGGTGGGGGGCGGCTGCGGAGAGAGACGATGGAGGAGGCGTGGAGAGTGAAAGGAGGCGGATGGAGTGGTTGGAATAATGGTTCGTGCGGTGGGCGGCGGCTTGCCTGGCTACGGAGCGTGTATCATGCATTGTGGCGAATTGTGTGGTGTTTTTGGAACGAGGTGCACCTCTTCATGAAGCGCTAACGATGAAGTCATTCGTGTTGCACCCAGAGCCTGCGGGGTGACTGGGAATCGAACCCGGGTCCCCACGTGGGAGCCCGCGTCACTATCCCCCCGGTCATCACGCCCCCGAAATGGGTGGCTTCTCCGAAACAACGTCCTGCCAGGGAGCCTCGCGTGGTGACCAGAAAACACTTAGGTTCGGTCTGCACCAGTCGGACGGAGGTCTCGTCCGGTCCAGTCCGGACCGGACCGGACGAGACCATCTGGACGGCGGGCCACCTGGAGACTGGGCCATCTGGCCCGCCGCCGCCTCTCGCCCGTCGGCCTTTTTACCTCGGCCTTTTTACCGGGCCGTCGATTTTTCCGTGTTGCCCGGCGGCCATGCAAATGTTCTCTCGCCTGTCTCGAATTTCGCCCGCTCGTCCACAGCGCCGCCCGCCACGGGCGGCAGCCACAAAAACGGCGCGGCTGTGGCCGGCGGCGTCCGCGCGCGCCGGTGGTACCCCTTGACCCCGCCGCCGGCCGGCTGGCGCCACCCTTGCATCATCTGCCGCTCCCTGGCGCCGATCGGTCTATCCGCGATGGGTGGGGCTCTCGGTATGTGGCTGGCGGAGAGGGGGGGGGGGGGGGGGAGCGGACGAAAGATTAGTGTTTTTAAACTTGAGTGCGGGGTGCTCGCGAAATGTGTGGAAAGGATCTGATTTTAACCTCGATGTGCCCTACGTCCATCTATCTTCACAAAAGTTAAAGTGGTCGTACCTACCAGCCGCGAGTTCGAACTCCGCTCGAACCGCCGTGGCTTCACACGCGCCCGGCCGACGCCGCAGCCGTCGGCGTCGACGGACCGGGCTATCGACGTCGGCAGGGCGTCGGATCGGCGTGTCGGCTCGCGCCCCGGCCACACCGGCTGTAACATAAGCCCGGCGGGGCGGGCTAGGGCGACCTCGCGCCGTTTTTGCCGCAGGTTTTTGCGCCGCGGCCGGCGGCCGCGGCGGGCTTGAGTGTCGGCCTCCGTCGGCGGACGGAGGCAATTTTGGCGTCATCGTTTTTATCTCTTGCAGCGAGGCGTTTTGGAGAGGGCGGCGACTTTTGGATGGGGATTAGCGCTCGGTGGTGGTTTGGGTGGCGTCGGAGAGGCTGCAGGCGTGATTGAAGGCTGACGGAAAGTGGCTGGGTGGGCGCCTGCGAGCGGTGATTGGGTGCGGGATCTCTTGTCCAGTTATGTTTCACGCGAGTGAGCTCTGCCCAGCTGTCCATATCGGCTCAAAACAAGCCTGCCCATCACGGGCGATACGCGTCCCGAACCCTGACCAAGCGTTTTGTGTAAAAAGTGTTTTTCCACGCTCTTCTGCGCGCAATTTTGGTGATTTCGCTTCGATTATTTATGAACTGTGCATGCTTGCGGTCAGTTTAGATGTGCATAACTCCCGCCTATTGCGTGCCAACCATCTGATCTAATTTCCAGAGCCGAGCACGCAATGCTCGTCGGCTGTTGATATCGTGTATCCGACGCCGGTCGCTATTACATCCGAGCAAAACTTCCCGGATAAGGCCGAACTTAAACACACCTGCCTACACGCCAGTGGGTCTTCGTGTTTGACGATTATCAGCACGCATCAATCCGCTATTGATGTGGACTCTTCATGCAAAGAAGACCTGATGCGCCTCCCTGGGGCGCATCGGTGGCTTACCCTCCCCATCCCCCACAGCACCGCCGGCAGGCCCGCATTTCAGTTACCGAAACCGTTGTCATGGTTGCACGTTGGTAATAACGAGCAAATAGGCAATGCGCCTGAAATAAATGACGCCATTGCGAGCATTCATCACGTCGCGGTATTTTGAATTTCTGCGCTGCGTGGAAACGCCTCGCTGGAGTGGTCCAACCCGCAAAAGCGACCCAGGGAGTGTGCCTCTTATTTGGCGTTCGCATGTCGCGTGGCCATATTTTTCGCGGCTTCAGCCCTGTGTTAGTGTCGGTAATCATTGTCGGCCTGCACTGGGCGCTATGTACGCTCTCAGTATTTCTTTTCTAATTCCAAAGGGCCGGGCGACGTGACGAATCCACGGGACCGCCGCTCACTTACACCCCCTGTATGGTGGCCCTTCCTCGTGCAGCTTTGTTCGGTGTGGGCCGCACAAAGGCCGGAGAATGGGGGGCGTGAGCCTCCATTGCTCACAGCGGCTGCATAACGCGATACGGCACCGGTGATAAAGTGGGACGCCACGGCCTAGCATCTTGGAAATGCGCGACGGCAAATTTGGCGAATGTTTTTGGCGGGCGCTTGCGATTGTACCGTCCTTTGAGCTGTGAAAAGTCGTGTTATATTACAAGGCCGTGGACAGAGGCGTCCACGCTGGCGTGCTACACGAGCTTTGCTGTGTAGTGCAAAAGAAGCTTCCTTTTGCCGCGATGGAGCAGCATTTTCATGCCTATTTTTAAATAAAAAGTCAATGGCAAAGCGCGTGTATTCATCTTTAAATTACCTGTGGTGGCAATAAACGAGCTCCCCGACACGAAATGGGTTTATATGTCGAGGCGTCCCTGACGACCGTCAGATGCGCAGCTCACGCTTTGGCTTCAGTTGAGAGTCAGATGCAACATGACTAAGCTGGCTGAATTCAGACTGATTCTGGCTTGAGGTAGCCGGCTGAAGGCCCGGGGCTTTTAGGCTAAAATATGTCCGACACAATGATCTATCACTTCAGACTTATCACACTTTTGCCTTATGTCATGTTATGTTTCGCCGTGCTAGACGTATTTTCAGCCCATTTGTTCCTCATGTTTATAATGAATCGTGAAATAATTTATGTGTTTACTGCATGCAGGCTAGTAGCGTAATAATTGTGCTTCGCGTGGTAGCAATAAAAGCGGAATGCATGCGTACAGACCTGCGTTGATCGCCACTGGAACAAATTGCTCGCATCCATCTTTGCGGGTTATTTTTGACACGCTATTCCCAGCATCTTAACGGGAAAGGAAAATATCACACATGGAGCATGCCAGCCCGGTAATTGACCGCGTAGAACTTCTCCAAGCTTCTTGCAAGCCATCGCTACGAGACCGAACAAGATCCACTTCTTTTCCGTGCATGGGCCAACATCGACGGCACGGCGCGCAGACAGGCCCCACCCAGGTGCCCTGACCCCCCCCCCCTTCACCTCCTCCCCCCTCATCCAGTGATCTCATCGGACCAGCTCGGAAAAATCCCCATCACAAATGGACTCGTACCGTCCGGCGCCGTAATGGAAAGTAATGAGCATAATGTGTAATATTTTACATTCCTGTCAACACGAGGGTGTGGTCGTCCCCCGAGGGCCGGCTGAAAATTTCGTCGGACTCGGCTGTCGACTTTATTAGCGGCGCGCGGAGGACTCCTGGCGGCGGCGGCGGCGCAGCGGGAGCGGCGAGGGGGACGGCGGGCTGGCTGGCTAGCAGTCGGCCTGGGCCTAGTCGCGCTCAGTGAAATCATGCCGGATAAAGCCATCGGCTCAATGAAGCGATACGAGCCGGTAATATAGTAAGCAGTGTGATGAACAGAAAATGGCCAAAAGGTGGTTCCGATCAGCAGACATTGCTCATGAGCAAATTGCATCATGTTTGTGGTATAACAATGTTCAAAAATTGCTGTAAAATGATACAGGTGACGCAGACTGAACGTTGTTTTACCAGTGATGACTGAATACATACTGCTCGCTGTATTTGCGAGAGAATTCTTGGCACGGTGGGGTGGTCTGGGATGTGATGATTGTACATTTCATAATCGCATTTCGCATGACTCAAAATGCAGCAGAAAAGAGATTATGCAGACTCTCTCAAGAACGAAGCCAACGTGAGTGCTACCTGCTTCACGGCATTTCCATTGACACATCCATCACAAACCCAAGCAGCCACCAGCAGCTGGAACCATGGAGTCAGCCCACCTTCGAAACGACACCGCGCGCGTAGACGGGCGGCGGCGAAGGAGTTTCGATGACTCGCCATACCGGGAAAATAGCCGGCCGCGCACCGACCGCAGGACGGAGAACTTCCTGGGACTCTCCCTCTGACGCAGAGCTGAAGCAGGGCTTTGCGGAGGCCAAAGCTGAGGCCACCTTCCGGTGCCACTGGAACAAAGGCGCTTCCGGAGAAATCCTAGTTAGCTGCAATCAAACATTTACCGACGCTATCCGTGTATCGACCGTCAGGCGTATTTGCAGCAATGCATACCCAACCATTTTCCCCTGGAAAATACACGGTGGCTCGGGCCAAGGGATGAATTATAGGGCGTGAAATTGGCGGTGTGCCAGGGTGCGCTCGGTGGGGGGATGCGGACAGGGCCATCGGCGGACACACTCAATCGATGATGCCCGCGGCCAAAGGTGGCCGGCCCGACACCGGTAACAAAGGCTGATGCCGGCGCGGGCGCTATTCGAGTCGGAGCACATCGAGCTCCCTGGGAGGGCCGGAGCGAGCTGCTGTCCACTGCGACGGTCGGCGTGCTGCACGCTGACGCACGCCCGGCTAGGATGTGGGCGTGCTCCACGATGACGTACGCCCGGCTAGGATGTGGGCGTGCTCCACGATGACGCACGCCCGGCTAGGATGTGGGCGTGCTCCGCGATGACGCACGCCCGGCTAGGATATGGGCGTGCTCCACGCTGACGCACACCCCGCTAGGATATCGGCGTGCTGCACGATGACGCGCGCCCGGCCAGGATGCGGCGTGCTCCACGCTGACGCACGCCCGGCCCCGGCCGCGGAGGGTCTCGTCGCGTCGACCGATGCTGACGGCCCGCTCTCTCCGGCAGTGTCGACGTCGCTGTACAACAAGGAGGACAGCATGGAGTCCCAGTACCGGCGAGACGGTATGCTGGGCTACGACTCGGCCCTGGACGGCGAGGCCTTCCTCCAGGTCAGAACGCTCAAATGCTTATTCGTCTGTGCCTATCCAGTGCTAGGTGTTTTGTTATGCTCTGGGGTTGATGTGAGTTCGCTTTTTAGAAGTTGGCTTTCCAGGATCCCAAGGGATGGCTACGCCACAATCCTGTCTTCTTTTGTACAACATATTCAATCGACCTCATTTTCTGTCCACTTTTGGGGTCCTTTCCTTGCCCTGTCCGTGCTGTGTCCCTGTCCCTGCAGCAGACTCAGCCGCGACCCTGGCGGTCCGAGGAGTCCCTCTCAGGCCCCGATGACGGTGAGCTTCAGGGGATCCCCAGCCGGCGGCCACCTCTTCAGTGGCCGCAGGTTGAGGGACGGTGTCCTGTTCCAGTCACTGTCAGAACAGCATACTGTGACTGCTGCGCTTCGAGGCTGTCCTTCGAGCCTGTCCTGAGTTTCATCATCCACTGCCGCCGCTGTTGTGTCACCTCATTCCACAGCCGCCTCCCGCGCTCCAATCTGCCCGGTGGATGGGCGCAGGAGGGGCACAGGAGCAGCACAGGAGGGTCACAGGAGGAGCATAGGAGGGCGCACAGGAGGAGCACAGGAGGGGTACAAGAGCACAGGAGGGCGCACAGGAGGAGCACAGGAGGGGCACAAGAGGAGCACAGGAAGGGCACGGGAAGGTGCACAGAAGGAGCACAGGAGGAGCGCAGGAGGGGCACAGGAGGGCGCACAGAAGGAATATAGGAGGGCCACAGAAGGAGCACAGGAGGAGCACAGGGGGGGGGGGGCACAAGAGGATCACACTAGGGGTGCAGGAAGGCGTACAGGAGAGGCGCAGGAGGGCGCAGCAGTGCCAGCTGCCCCCCAGCCATGGGAAATGTGGTGTTCGCTTGTGACGTTGCATGGTGAGACAAGTGTAGGTCAGCTTTCCCAAAAGTGGGGTCAAACATCTTTGCCACCCAATTCTTACCATTCATCACCATGGGGTTCATGTGAGCCGTTTAGAGAAGGCGGGTGGGCCTCTCCCCTCCGCATCCTGAGCCGAGTCCTTCACATGTGGTCGGGCGCGGATCTGAAATCGTTACTGCTTGTTTCATCGTCACTCCAACCCCCGATGTTTAAGGGTCACTACGACCGACCCTACCCCGGATGGAGGTCGCCGGCACCTCCCCCTCCCCTTCCTCCTGGGCGTTGTTCGGCGGCCGCTCGGCGCGCCCGACACGTCTTGCTCCTGCGTGCCGCGGCTGCCACCGCGCCACGTTCGTCGCAGGTTGCGTGGCGCAGCGCGCTGCTCCGGCCAATGAGACTGTTCGCACGTTATTACCGGGATCGGCACGCGAGCGACGTCACGTGCCACGTGCCGCACGTCGCGGCGTGACGGGCGGCGTGACGGAGGAGTCGTCACGGGCGTCTGCCGGCGGCCGGGCGCGAGGAGTCACGAGGGACGGCCTCTGCCGAGGGCGAGCCGAGCGCCCGGGCAAGGGAGAGAACCCCCGGCTGGAGGGCGCACGCAGATCCTC
>NW_023596448.1:26442180-26465481 GCF_011947565.3 Pollicipes pollicipes | reverse complement strand
ACCGGGACCGCGCGGCAGCAACCACCGCCACGGCCGCCGCCAGACCTACCCGCCTGTCTGCCGCGCAGCTCCAGCCGTACCCCTCCGCTGCTGCCGCTGCCAGACCCGCCCGCCCGCCGCACAGCTCCAGCCGTATCCCCTCCGCTGCTGCCGCCGCCAGACCCGCCCGCCCGCCCGCCCGCCGCGCAGCTCCAGCCGTACCCCTCCGCTGCTGCCACCGCCACGGCCGCCGCCAGACCTGCCGCCCGCCCGCCCGCCCACCTGCCGCACAGCTCCAGCCTTACCCCTCCGCTGCTACCGCCGCCAGACCTGCCCGCCTGTCCGCCGCACAGCTCCAGTCCGGGCCCCTCCGCTGCTGCTAATTGCGAGCAGGTCATTAATCGGCCCACCGCGGAAAATTTACGACCGGAAACGAGAAGAGGGCATTGTTTTAAAAGATGATTAAAAGAACGGCGCATTCGGAGGCAAATCGAGTCACACCGGTGTTGCACGGCTAGCGTTGCAGTAACGTGCAATTCCGGTCAGTACGCGCCATTAACGTCATCATGACACGGCGTTTGTGCACGAGGCTGCAAGCGACGCATCTCCTTTGGACATAAATACGATATTAATTGATCCAGGCAACAATGCGCAGGCTGCGTGATAATTTCACGACGCTCAAAACACAATATGCCAACATGCACAATTTATAAAGGAATACTTGAATGGGAAAATCCAACCGCAGCAACAACAAAAAAGCTGAAAATGATTGTCATTGATTTTATCCACTCCCCTCCAAACGGGTTCATGCAGAGCTTTAAGAGCCGAAATGTGCAAGCTGCTGTGGGAACGGGACAAAACGGCGGGACCAAGCACGACACACAGCACACTCGGCGACCGGCACCAGAAAGTGACACCCCCTAACCTGCTTCTCACGACACGCGGACGCACCTTGATCACCGCCGCATTCCGGGGCTGGCGGCCGTTTGACCGGCTCGGGTACGGCCCGGCCGGTTCGTCCCGCGGCCGCACCGTCCGGCTCGGTCCGCGGCCGGACCGGCCGGCCCGGATACGAACGGGTCTACTCTTATGAGGCGGGCGGTGCATCTTTTACGCGATGAGCCGGGCCTGGTCGATACACGGCTGAATCTTTAATGCGGTAATCAGTTTGGCCACCCTCAGGTTGTCAACACAGTCTGATTAACGCTGGCGACAGGAGGGCCTTGGGACCGGGGCTGTTCTGGAAGCTGTCGCACCCCTTTCTCGCTCAGCCGCCGTCCATGAAGAGAATACGGGCGCTGAGTCGTGGTGGACGCTGGCTGATGTCCGATCGGAAATACGTCCGAACCCGCCAGGGTGGCCTGTATTTTCGTCCAAATGAATGTGTGCTTGTAGCCTGATATGCATGCATGCCTTTTGCCCGGCTGGTACAAAGGCGGCCGTTAAGTCGTGCATGTCGCCGTGTCCGAACACAGTAAATGCGCCGGGCGGAAGCGCATTCATTTGAGTCAACACGCTAGGCGAAAATTTAGGGTAAACGGCCTCGTTGGGCTAGCTATTCCCGTGCCGTGACCTCAGTGAACACCGAGGCACAGCCATTCGAGCTTAGCACTCCGAGTAAGACGCATTCAAACGGCACCAGTGCCAAAAGAAGTCTTGGTGATCGTGGGGCCCATCAATCCCAGAAACTATGCAGGCACGGTTACCCTGTTAGTAAGGCGGCATTTACCGATGATATTATATATATATATATATATATATATATATATATATATATTCGCTCAGATATCTAAAAGTCATCGCATATACGCTCTAATAATCACGTTATAACTTTGGTCAAGGCCCAACATCACAAAATGCACATTTCTTACTAAGGCTTCTCAAATCACGTCGTTGACAAAACATAAGATTTCTCCAGACTGTCTCCGCTCAACCGAACATCGCGTTATCGTCTTCGCCGCGATCCCGCGCCCAGTCGGCTCCGGTCAGCTCCGGTCGGCTCCGGCGCGTGCCGGTCCGGCTCCTGGTCTGGTTCCCGGCTCCCGCCGGGCTCCGTCCGCGTCCAGTCGGCCCGGTCGGCTCCGGTCAGCTCCGGCGCGTGCTGGCCGGCTCCCGGCCCGGCTCCCGGCCCGGCTCCCGGCCCCCGCCGCGCCCCGTCCGCGCCCAGTCGGCCCAGGTCGGTTCCGGTCGGCTCCGGCGCGTGCCGGCCCGGCTCCCGGCCCAGCTCCTGGCGTGCGGCGGCGGTCGACAGATTTACCGGGCCGTAAAGAGCGGCGCGGCGGCCGCGGCCGGCGGGGGGCAGCGCCCATCCATCGCGTCCGGCGGCGCAAGAACCGGACCGCGCCGAGCCCGGCGGACGGCTTCATTTGCCGGCCCGCGCGCCGCGGCTCCCGGCAGGGAGACGGCTTCATTTACCGCGCGGACGAGGCTGGCGTCATTCGGGCGAGGGCGAGGAGGGTCTGGCGCGGGTGAAGGGATCATGACGTGGTGGGCGGCACTTGTGGCACGGTCGGAATGCCCCTGACGACGTTGAGACGCTTTTGGTGGGATGAGACGCTTACAGCGCGGTTGAGATATCTCCAGTGCGGCCGCAGCGCTCGTGCAATTGAGGTGTTTTTGGTGCGGTGGGGGCGTCTGCTAGCACGGCTGACATGCCTCCTCGGCTGTCGTCTCTGGCTCGGGGAGGGGGCGGGAGCTTCTGGCGGCTCAGTAGCTAGTAGTGGTGGAACGGCGGCTGGCGGTGAACGCTCCCTATGACGGGCCTGACCGCCGTCACCAGACACGTCATGGTCATGACGGGGATGGATGTGGGTTGCGGGGTCCGTACTTTGCTAAGGACACAGGCAAGCCCTGCCACCTCCCGACTTTGCCGATCATGAGGCGCGGAACCCTTAGTCTGGCTGGCTCCGGCTCGTGCCGAGCCAAGTGTAGCTTAGCTCGCCGACCGTGAGCGGTGCTCAGCAGCGAGAGCAGGGCGCGGTGCCCGGTCCGGGACGGGGATGGGCCTGGTGTGCGCCGCCGTCCGGCTGCTGTCCGGTCCGGACCAGCAGCTGACAGCCCGGGCTGACTCGGAGTGGACCACGCGGCCCCTAAGCCTGGCGGAAGGTCAGTGTGCCAGCACGTGTTGCCTCCCGTCTGGCGGCGCCCGAGACGTCGCAGCGCTGGTCCCAGCCGCGTCCCCTCCGTGTCGGCCACCCCCCACGGCCCACTGCCATCGGCCGAGTCACAGGGACACGCCGCCGCCATGTCGCTCCCGGATGCAGCCCGTAACAACACCTCAAACGGGCCGAAATGTCGGGAAGCGGGTTGAGAGCGACCGCATCGGGCGGGGAGGTGGGTCGCGGAGGGCCAGGGACGGCGCAGAGGGGGCCACCCGGTTAGCACCCGTTTTTGCCGCCGCCCCCGCTTCTCGGCCCTCTCAGCAATGACGGCTGCAGTTTTGTGACATAATTGCGACCATTTGTGGTCACTCGGCGTCTTTTGTAGCGCTGCCGCTCGCATTTATCACCGGCGACCGGCGCCGCGCCGCTGGCGCCGCGCGGCGGGAGATCCGCGAACTAGCCGCGCGCGCCGCGGGGCGCCCGCCGCTGGAATCGGGTGTGAAAAGGCTCCATTGAGCCGCGTTGTGGCGCCGATTGAAGTGTGATCAGCGCTGATGGCCCGTGTAAACAGGCAATTACGGAGCGGCCGCGGCCGGCGGGGCGTGAGCGCGGCCAGCTCGCTGTCGCGGGCGCCGCCGCCGGGTCGGGACGTCCTCATCACGCGCCGCCGCAGCCCTCGTCACGGCCAGCGGACGAGGAGAGGCTCGCCCTCCTGCCGCACCAACTGAGGAAGTTTCCAGACAGAGTGCGATCGGGTCTTTAGGTTCGCTCGTGCTGCGGTGGTGCGCGAGCAGTCGGGCCTCGAGCGGTGGGTGGTCTGTCAATGTTTTAGGTGAGAGTGCGTGTCATGCATTTGAACCCGCACACTCAACCTGGTGGTGGAAAAGGTGGTACGAAAGTTAAAATGCATGGGAATTGTTCGCTGACTTTGCTAAAAGTTCTAACATCAGTACCCAAAGTTCAGCGGGCGGTTGGATTTTGGATATCGGTTAGGCTGTTCTCCAAGCTCATGGGCTCCAACCTCAATATCGTTCCCTCGTCGGTCTTCCCGAACGTAACCACGGGCTTACTGTCGGTGACTCACAGAAAGCGGATGGGACACGACACGTGCCACACCCGATCCGGGCTCCTCGGCCGGCGACCGCAGCGCCACCTGGCGGGTCTCGCCGGCCGGAGGCGGCGTGCCCGTGTCACGTCCCGCGGAGGCGCCGGCGGTCGCGTGAGGCCTGGCGTGACGAGGCCGCCGGCCGGGTGTTTAGCTGACGGCAGCCTGTCAGTCCGGCCAGCGACACGCGGCCGGCACCGGCGCCGGCACCCGCACGGCGGGAGCCCGCGCTCCGATTTCAATTGGGGTTTTTCTGGCGCGCACCGGCGCTGTAATTCACGGGCGCCGTTATTTCCCAGTCCGATGTTACCCGAGCAGTTAGGACCGGGTGGTGTGCGTGAGCCGCGATCGTTAAAATCCCTCTCGGCCGGTCCGGAGACCAAATAATTTATTAGCCGCATTATTCATGACGGCCGGATCAGATCTGGTGCGTCTGCGTTTCCGGGCCGAACGGGAATTAGAAAGGGCCACCGAGCCGGGCCCTTCTCTGGCCGGTCGACTGCACCCGCTGTTTGCTGCCGCGGCCGACAGGTGTCTCTGCTGGGCGGGGGCGCCCTGCCGCGCGAATGGCGCGGCCCGGCGGGGTTTGTTTACACTGCGGCTCGAGTGGCGCCGTGACGTCAGAGGCAGGACGGAGCCGTCCGTGCGCGGATGTGGCTACGCCCCGCCCAGCGCGAAGACCCCTGGATGGAGCTGGATGGATGGCTTGATGACTGGGCTCGGGCCGGGCGGTGTTTGTGGCGGTGGAGGTTCGAATCAATCAGCGATCACAACAGACTGAGTGCCGGACGGATGAAGTGAAGGGCTATGATGTGCAGCTGCAGACGGCCTCCAAATGTGCACTGGTCAAGGATTGGTGCGGAGGGAGTGAATGAGCTCATTCAAAACAGGTGTGTCTGGCAGTGCTGCACCGGGTAAACAACCTATCAAACGCGGAACGGATCATTTGGGGTGTTATCTTTCAGATACGTTCATCTGCAATGCAAATCCGAGCGCACGGCGCAATTTCTGCTGATTGCTACCGCAAATCCTGCATTGCGACCGTCTGGGGCCTCGTCGGAATCTCGGCAGCCGTCCTTCCTTGCGTCTCGCTCCCGTACCCAGCCCCCGTGTCTCGCTCCCGCAACCCTCCCCTGAGTCTCGCTCCTGTTACCCTTCCCCTGCGTCTCGCCCCCGTTACCCTTCCCTGCGTCTCGCTCGCTCTGTGATGCCCCGGCCTGCGGCATCACAATGCTACCCCTGTCCTCTGCTTCTGCCTGCAGTCTGACACCGTGCAACAGTTGATATAGGAAATGTTGCGCATCCGCCCTTCGCCAAACGCCCTGCCCTCTGCTCTCAGTCTGATGTCAGCCGTGCCCTCTGCCTGTCCCGCGCCTGCAGTCTGGCGCCGTCTCCGCCCCTGCCCGCAGTCTAACGCTATCCGTGCCGCACCCCGGCCCGCAGTCTGACACCATCTCCGCCCCTGCCCGCAGTCTGACATCGTGCACCAGTCTGTGTACGAGCTGGTGCACTCCGAGGACCGGGACGAGCTGCAGCGACAGTTCCTGTGGAACGGCTTCCTGCCGGCCGAGCGCGCCAGCATGACCATGCAGGAGGTGCTGCAGCCGGAGAACGCCCACCTGCTGGAGCGCAGCTTCACCGTCCGCTTCCGCTGCCTGCTCGACAACACGTCCGGCTTCTTGGTGAGCAGGCGCGGCCGGCTGACCAGCTGCTGTGGCTGGTCAGCGCTGGGGTCGAGTGTGGCGGTGTGGCTAGTGTGGCTGGAACGTTATGATGGATGTGATCGGTACATGTATATTGGCTTGGCTGGCGACCATATGTGTGATCTCGGATACCCGACGGCTGAAAAAACTTCAGAACCCAGCGTATACACTCAAATCGAGCGACGCCTCGAATTTACGGCAAAGAAACAAAAAGACACAGACATGTTTGCGTTTTTCTGCCTTCTCAGCCGACCATTCGCGCGAGAGCAGCTATATGCGTCATCAAATCCTGCGTCAAGCGGTCTGATGAAACCTGTAATGAAGTTCGGGTTAGCTCCTGAATCAGCACAGGACATCACACCTGCCCTGCGTGCCGCGTGCTGATTGGCACACCAGCCTCCCCCGACCCCGAGCCCGACCCTGACCTGACCCTGACCCTGACCCCGACCCCGACCCCGACCCTGACCCCGACCCCGACCCCGACCCCGAGCCCGAGCCCGAGCCCGACCCCGACCCCGAGCCCGACCCCGAGCCCGACCCTGACCCCGAGTCCGACCCCGAGCCCGACCTCGAGCCCGACCCCGACCCTGAACCCGACCCCGAACCCGACCCCGACCCCGACCCCCACCCCGACCCCGACCCCGAGTCCGACCCCGAGCCCGACCCCGACCCGACGCGGCCTCGCCGGGGCGCCGCGGACAGCTGGTGACGGAGCGGCCGGAAGCGGGCCGTACCTATCGGACGGAATCGGACGGCCGCCGCCCGGCTCGGCTCGGTTTTCCGGGTCGTCATTAGGGCTCGATTTGACGGGCACCCACGTCATCCTTCATGCAGCCTATCGGCGCATCGGAGCGGCCCGACGGCGTCTCGGGCCGCTGGTGTGCGCTCAGCCGGCCGGCGCGGGCCCCCGGCGAGTTTTTTTTTTACTGACGTTGAGATGCGTCCAGTCACCTCCTGAGACGGACCAACCGCACGGCGAATGCAGTCTGCGGCGAGAGGGAGGACGGGTTAGGCCATGGCAGATGTCGCGTTTCCCCGGCTTCACGTCGCATGTCGCGCGGTGGCGTGAGGAGCATGTGACTCGTGTATGGGGCCGGTTGAGGGCCAGGTGGGGCGGGATAGCCTGACGGGGCCGGTTGAGGACCAGATGGGGCGGGATAGCCCGGCTGGTCGACAGGAAAGCCCTGAGCTGCTTCGGCTCGCCGCCGTAAGCTGCGGGCGGCGGCCGGCCCTTTCGTGTCGCTGTTCGGGTTATCCCGGCCGGTGGCTGATCCGGCGGCTTAGCGATCCCAACTGGCGCCCTCGCCATGCCACGGCCGGTGCATGTCCAGCGGCCCTCCATCCCCTGATGCGCCACACGGATTGCTGGCAGAGATCGGTGGAGTCTGGTAGACGTCGGCAGATATTCCGCGACGCTCCATCCCCTGACATGTCACGCCGTCCCAGGCCAAAGTCGGCGGAGGCTGGTAGAGCCCGGTGGAGTGCGGTAGAGTCGGTGGACTCTGCCGACGCCCGCCCCGACGCCCCGAGGCTGTCACCCCTGACCTACCCCAGCCGCTGCGTGCTACGGCGACCACAGCACGTGCCACTCCTGCTCCGGTGGACCACGATCGGCCCTGAGATTGCACGTGCCTGGCGCGCCACAGTTGTCTGCAGCGCGACGCGTTTGTAGCCGGCGCCGGCGTCACCGGTTGTGGTGCGGCGGAGACGGCCTTGCCGGCGACACGGGGTCGACCGCGGCTCGGTCGGGGCCGGCTGCCTGGGTGGCGAGGTCACGAGCTGACGGAGGCCAGACAGGTGATCATAGAGCACGGCTGGGGCCAGTGTGACGTGCTCACGTGCTCTCAGGTGGGGCATGCTGGCGTTTCTGGTGCATACCGCATGCCAGCAGGCGTGCGGTTATGCGGTATTACACCCCCTGCGTGACGGCTGACTACCAGGATTGGGTCCACCCATACTGTTTCTTAATTTCATCTTTCGCGAAGGAAAGGGACGACTGATTTAAAGGTTGCCTTTCAACACACACAAAAGCAAAATATCTGAAAGTGTGTCACTTCTGTGTCTTGTTTTCCTTTGCAATATCGAAGACTAGAACGGCACTATGAGGAGCAAATACAGCCGCCAACTTGCATATTGTTGGGCCAAAATTAGGCCAAAACTATGCAGATTTATCGCAGAGTATATAGCTTAGCAAAAGGCGGCGCACGAATAAGGAGAAAATACCTCAACTGTCGTCCGTCAATCGAACAACAATATTCTGTTAGACAGTTCAACCCGTCGTTAGCTTCAAAAATGGTATACATAAAGCAATGCATCGTGCTGAAATTAATAAGCATAGCGCATTATGTAATGCATTCTTGCCTAGGGAATTCATCCCAGCAAACCGTTGTGTGCAGGAAAAAACCTTCCGCTAACCGACAAACGGGGTCCCACGGCTACCAGTCAGTTATTGACCACCGCCTCACGCCACCACGCGGGCTTCCAGCGCCGCACCCACTCCCACCTCCAGTCCCGCCCGTACACTTCCACTGGCCTCCCATGAACCGCCCTACTCCGCCAGCCGCGTCGGCAGCCACGCAGCCCGCACAGGCCGGGACGCGCACCTCAGCACGTGGGCGACCCGTGGGCGGGGCGACCATGTGCGCGGCGAGGTATTGGTGCGGTGAACATCCTAGGTCCGGCTCCCAGCTGCCCTGCGCGGATTAGCGCGCAGCGGAGAGGTCCAGTGCGTTGACTCGGGTGCTACGTCAAGGTCGGTGGCCGTCGCAGTCGGTTTTGTCAGTTCTGACTCCATCGTCGCGAAGCAGCTGCCGAGCCACCCATCGTCATCACTTATCATCAGCTGCCATTGGTTTGGACCAGTCGGCAGGCAATTAATTGGCTTTCGACCGGGATTCAGAATGGAGATCTGTGACGGCGTCATCAGCCCTTTTCGGTGTTCACGCCAGCGGCCACTCCATCACTCACACCATTCACCCGCCGGTCATTCAGGACGATCCCCAAACTGCATCTCACAGGAGTGTCACATCCCTCATCCAAAACGGTCCCCGCTTCGTCATGCTCGTCCTCGTCACCTTTCAAACTTCCACAACAGCCAGCTGTCAGCGCCATCAGCGCCATCAGCTCCATCAGCGCCACTCATCACCTCCATCATCACGCTCACCACTCGCCTCGCCCCTGCGAGTGATCGGCACCAGTCCTGTCAGTTCTCGCCGACTCCTGCAGCCTTCCGCCGGCGCCCGGTGCCGGCCGCCCGAGCGCCTCTGTTTTCCTCATAAGCAGCCGTGTAATGGGACCTTGAGGGCGCCCCAGCCCGTCTTCATGACGTCACGGCGGGTCTGGGTGGCCGCCGGCGGAGAGGCCCCGCCAGGACTGCAGCCGCGCTGCGGCGCGAGCGGTACCGGCGCCGGTCCAGGACAGCCCAGGGAAGTCGCGCCTGGACGGGGAAGCCACGCGCGAGCACCAGTGGGTGAAACCCCGCGGCGGCACGCGGGCGCCGTCCCCGGCCTGGGTTCAGGACTGGGAAGTGGGCTAGGTGCTCATTGGCGGGTTGAATGCGGGTGGAGCGTGACACTAGAGATGGAAGTCAAGGTGCTGAGGCCGGCAGGTACCGGCAGGTGCTGAGGCCGACAGACCCCGCTCCTGAGGAGCTGGCCGCGTCGGCAACTTTGTGACGCCTTTCGAACAGCACTTGCGCCTCGGAAACGCGCGTCCCGCAAACGCTTCGCATATCTCCTCGGGCAGCAAGCATCCGTTCGGCTTCTGCATGGCGGGTCACCAGGTGCAGCCGTCAGTCTGAGTCGGGTGGAAGCCGGTCTGGGCTGGGTGTAAGCCGGTCTGGGTCGGATGCGAGCGTCCGACACTGTCAGTTGTCGCGCCTCGTCTTACCGCATGTTTCAGGCTTAATTTGTCCGGTCCTGCTGCCGCGCCCCTGGGAACTGAGCGTGCCCGCTGACTCTCAGCTTCAGCCTGTCTCCATGACGTCAGTCCGGTCCTGGGCGGATCCTCGGCCCGCCCGGCCCGCCCGGTCCGTCCGGTCCGTCCGGTCCGCTCTCTGGTGGGTGCGGTCCGGGTGCGGTCCATTCTGTAGGCGGTCGCCCGAGCTTGGGAGTTTTGTTGGGCTCTGCTCTGCCCTCCGGCCCTGCTGTCGTCGACCGTGCGCCACTAACGCGACGGTCCCATCTGGTCCCATCAGGTCCCACCCTGACCAGGCCGCCCCCCTCGTCGGTGGACCTGCCGAGACCGCGCACTTCCACGCCCAAGTCTGGCGGTTCTGCCGCGTCTGATCCCGTTCTCTCGACCAGATCTCGCTCTCCCCGATCTTTCGGCGCTCCGTTTGGTGTGTCCGGGGTCCGTTCGATCCCTTTTTTCGTCCCTTTTGGTTTGGTCCTCCCTGGTCGTCGGCCCGTCCTCCCCGGTCCCCTGCTCTTTTCTCTCGCGCTTCGGTCCGGTCCGGTGCGGTCCGGTCCGGTGCGGTCCGGTCCGGTGCGGTCCGGTGCGGTCCGGTCCGGTGCGGTCCGGTGCGGTCCGGTCCGGTGCGGTCCGGTCCGGTCCGTTCCGTTCCGGTCCGGTCCGGTCCGGTCCGGTCCGTTCCAGTCCGGTCCGGTCTGGTCCGATTCGGACCTTCTCTCCGCCCCACCGCATGACTATCGTCCGAGGCCCGACCTCGGCACTAATTATGACACAACCGCGCCATCCATCTGCATTTGTCAGAGGCCGGCTGAGCGCGCCGCCGCGCGCCGCTTCTGCCGTTCCGCGCTGCTTTTGTTGACGGGAACTCATCGCTCTTGTTTGGGTGTAGCCGGCAGGGAGTGGCCGCCGCTCACATTAGAGGCGCTGTTGTCTGGTCGTGCTTGACGCGGTGGATTAGTGCGGCAATTTACGTGGGTTTGTTTGGTCGAGCCACGTGTGCGCAGAGGGTGGCATAAATCGTGCTCTACACTGTTTTGCGGCATGCATTCATCTGGAGGTTTTCGTCATGCCTTGATATGAAATGACACTCTGTGCACTGTAGAGGGCTTACGTATGTCAGCGTTGTCTGCGGTTTCCCTGCCCCCACAATCTCTTCAGTTTTTCCTGCTCTGGCGTTTCCATAGCCTTTTGAGGCACGTGGGAGGCCCGACAAGGCTCAGCACTAGCCTGTGCTTCCTTTATCGTAATGGCCGTGATTATGTCCGAATAAATGAAACAATGAAAAAAAACTAAAGCGAAAAGCGTCAGCCAATTCACACGTGCCACGATCGCCTTCCCCGCGTGTTCGCCTGTCGCAGACTTCCCGGCTGGCTTCCGAGGGCAACTTCCTACAGTCGGCACATCTCCGCAGCCCTTCCCTCCCCCTCCCCGGCGGAGCTGGCGACAGCGGCAGCTCTTCCGCAGCGCAGCCGCGCCGGCGGCCGACGTAACCTTCAGCGACGTCTTAGCGCGCGCGGCCGGCCCTGCCGCCTTGAGGCGTTCTCAGAAAGCCGTGTCGATTAGCGTGTGCAGCAGCGGGGCCGGCGCCCGGCGGCGGCGCCCAACGCCGGGCGAAGTGAGGCGCCCGCGTCGGGACCCCGTCGGGCCGGCGTCGGGCCCGACTCGCGCCGGGCGCCCGAGTCGGGCCCGCGTCGGGCCCGACTCTGTTCCCGACAGCGTCTGAAGGCGGCGCCTCCGACGCGGCGCGAGGTGGACGTGGCGCACTGCCGGCGCCGCCGCGTGGACTGTGCCGCAGCCGAGCTGGATGTTCGCGGTTTGGCGCGCTGGGCGGGCGGTTTGGCGCGGGGCGAGCATCATCGCTCACCTCGTTATCCCCGTAACAATCCGTGACGGCGCGCCGTCCGCCGCCTGGACAGATTGGTAACCACACAGCGCTTCTCTGTTCCTGACGGGATAATTTATCGTGCCGTTCATCGAATTCAATTATTGCTTGGCGGCGGTCGACTCCCTTTTTTAGCTGTGTGACGGCCGCTCGGTCTGAAACGGAGGCCCGTGTGGGCTTTGAGGACCTCGTCACATATCACGTGCACCGCTGAGTGGCTCGATGATTCGCTGTTAATGAGTGCTAGTCACCACTGCAGGATGCCATTCATTGAATGAACGATAATATACGTACGAATAGCATCGACTAATTCATGCACTAAAAATTGAATAGAGTGACCGGCTAAGCTGACTGGACAGGCTGGGGTACAACGTGTGGCAGCTCAATGTGCACGTTACATGCATGCAGGCAGTATGAGAGCAAAACATGATTCACGTTGGGTCGGTAACTCTGCGTGGAGTTACGTAAGCAAACATTGCCAATGGGCGGGAGTGTTCGTCAACATTCTTTACGGGTTGTCAAACCCGGAATAAGAACATCTTATTTGGTTCTACTTCCGTTCATTCGTCAACATCAATGTGGGGTCGCCCTTCTCTCTTCAGTGCCCCACAAACAGCAATCCCATCTGTTCTTTTCCACCGTATTCCACCTCCTCCTTCTCGCCTGCCTTCACGTGTTTTCCCCAACGGTTACGGGAATTCCTTCGTCCGGCAGCGATTGGACATCCGCGGCCGGATCCGGGTGCTGCAGGGTCAGCACCGCAAGTCGGAAGAGCCGGTGCTGGCGCTGTTCGCGCTCTGTACGCCGTTCGGGCCGCCGTCGTTGCTCGACATGCCGCAGAAGGAGATGATGTTCAAGTCCAAGCACAAGCTGGACCTCACCATGCTCTCCATCGATCAGAGGTGCGTGATGCCCTGTTTTAATTCATATGTGTAACGTCTGCCAAACAGTGAATGGGGGGGGGGGGCAGTAGCCGCTGAAAGGGAGGGGAGATTTTGGGGGACTTTTGTGGCATGCCTGTGGTGAGAACTTGGAGAGCAGACTGGTTGTTGTCACTGCTGACGTGAGCCAGAAGTCAATGACAAGCTTTTAAGTAAATTAGAAAACTATGATAGATTGACAGAACTAGGTGCAAAAATTCACAAAGTAATTGCGAATGCTGTGAGATTTCGTGCTGAAAAGACAAACTCTTCATTTGCCAGCAGGTGCTAGTTACAGGAAATATCAAGGGATGTTTTAAGTACATTGGTAAACTACTCCATCATACACAAATTGAAGGCTCAGTTATTTTTTGCATGTAAAATTAGGTGAATCTGCACTGTTGTTTGCCCTGCCGCACATCTAAAATGACATTTACCGAACGCTGTTCACCTAATACACGGTTTGGTTAAACTCATAATGTCCAGGTGAGCTCTGAAGTTCCAGACATCAGGCCTCACAAGAGCCTGTCCTCCGCGCTGCAGCGAGACATGATTCATGATTAAACTTTTGCGGTCGTCGTTTTTTTGCCACTCCTCTAATGAGTTCCATAAAGGGAGCTACAGCCTACGCCATCGTACAATTTCAAGTTTGCACTGTCCAAGAGTTTGCGGACAAAACGCATTTTTGTTGTTGTGTATGTCTACCTGCTTTATTCTGGTGAGTAGAAAGCGTCCGCAACACTCGCTCGTTTGTCGCCCTACTTCAAGACTGTGACAACCACCTGGCACGTTGAGGAAGCTTCACTTTATGAAGCTGGCCGTGTGCTCAGGGTTGTGCTCTGTCATCTTATCTAGCAGTGTGAAGACCATTGCAGGCTGAGTGTGGAAGGTCTTGAAGGAATTTTGTCGTGCCTAACATCTCAAAAATATCGTGCACGACTATAACATTCCGAATAGCTTGTCATCGGGCTGCGTTTGCCATGTCGGTATTCGTTCTGGCGCCAAAACACACCAATGCGCGAGAGCGATTGCATGTCTTGTTTCGATCCGTCACCAAAGCGGACCAAAGTGCGCCAAAGCCCAGCCCAGCCCGGCCCAGTCCGGCCCCGCCCAGTCCAGTGCAGCCAGCCAGCCCGCCCAGCCCAAGCACCAGCCTCAAGCCCAGCCCAGCCCAGCCCAGCAGCAAGCCAGCCCAGCCCAGCCCAGCCAGCCCATCTCAGCCCAGCCCAGCCCAGCTCAGCCCAGCCCAGCCCAGCCAGCCCAGCCAGCACCAGCCCAGCCCAGCCACAGCCCGCCCAGCCCAGCCCAGTCCTCCAGTGCAGTCAGACCAGTCCAGTGCAGTAGCAGCCCGGTCCAGTGCAGTCCAGCCCAGCCTGCCTAGCCCAGCCCAGCCCAGCCAAGTCACAGTGCAGTCCAGCCCAGTCCAGTGCAGTCCAGCCCAGCTCCCCTGCCTAGCCCCAGCCCAGCCAAGCCCCAGACCAGCCCAGGCCCAGCCCAGCCCAGCCCAGCCCAGCCAAGCCCAGCCCCAAGCCCAGTCCCTGACTAGCCCAGCCCAGTTAGTTCAGGTCCAGCCCAGTCAGCCCAGCCAGCCCAGCCCGGCCAGCCCCAGCCCAGCCCAGCCCAGCCCAGCCCAGCCCAGCCCAGCCAGCCCAGCCCAGGCCCAGCCCAGCCCAGCCCAGCCCAGCCCAGCCCAGCCCAGCCCAGCCCAGCCCAGCCCAGCCCAGCCCAGCCCAGCCCAGCCCAGCCCAGCCCAGCCCAGCCCAGTCCAGTCCAGTCCAGTCCAGTCCAGTCCAGTCCAGTCCAGTCCAGTCCAGTCCAGTCCAGTCCAGTCCAGTCCAGCCCAGTCCAGTCCAGCCCAGCCCAGCCCAGTCCAGTCCAGTCCAGTCCAGTCCAGTCCAGTCCAGTTCAGTCCAGCCCAGTCCAGTCCAGCCCAGCCCAGCCCAGTCCAGTCCAGTCCAGTCCAGTCCAGTCCAGTCCAGTCCAGTCCAGTCCAGTCCAGTCCAGTCCAGTCCAGTCCAGTCCAGTCCAGTCCAGTCCAGCTCAGCCCAGCCTAGTCCGGCAGAGGTTGCAATCTGCGTCGGAGGCGCTAAATAGCCGTCAAGGTCCTCGAATGTGCAGAGGCACCCGGTCGCGCCTGGAGCCGGTGTGTTTTTCTCTGAAGTCAGAGGCACTGGCCCTGGATGCTGGACCGCCCATGGTCAAGGGCAGCGAGGGCTCCAACTGCGGATTGTGGCTGCTGCTTTGGAGCTGCGGCCTTAGTCCGGCGGCTGCATGAGACACTCTTCCTCGGCAGGCTTCTTGGGAGTGCCGTCTCGAAGCTCGAGCTTCCTACGGCCTCGTGCGATGGTTTTCCCCGGATCTTTTTTCGATTTTGTGATTCAGCTACCTATCTTTGCTGCACATATTTAAACTGTGATAGAAGTTATCGCCCGTTTTGAAAAGGTTCCATGGAAAGGAAAACGTGGGATCGACGCTGTGGTGCTTTGCCCCAGCTCTCGAACGTTCATATCATCAATCGAATGACTTACGTTGTTAGCTTTATGCTGGATAAAGTGACCAAAACACTTTGTTTAGCCCTCAGAAAGGACACAACTATGAAATGATAGGCGGTAGAACTGGGGTAGACTTGAGGCAAGCTGTGAGCTTTACCGCATCTTTGGTTTCCTGAATCTGTCATTGATGTACCCACATTTCACCCTACCGCTTCCTACATATCTCCAGATCTTTTTGGCAAAGATGCGGTGCTATCCTGGGCCCGTGGTCAAATTCACAGAACAACTGGCTTGGCCTCTGTCACGTGCTGGTGCTATCATGGCGGATAAAAGCCCGAGAGGTTGCGGCATTCAAGGTTTCTCTGGTTGACGAGACGTAAAGCCATCACAGGACGATTATGGCGATAGCTCGCGGAGGACTTGGCGCAGCGCCGGCTGCTCTGGCTCAAGGCGAGGCCTGCCACCAGCATCGTGTACCAGAGGCGTAAGATTGCCGTGCCACGGTACCAGAAGCCGGTACCGATCAGTTCTGGTGGGCGGTAATCTGTCGATAGTTAGTGTGGTTGTGCTCCATAACCTTGTGCAATCTAATCTTAATGCCGCTTCGGGTAGACCAGCGCAGTGACAGGCAGATAATGAGTAAATCCAGTGGCAGCCCTTTCGTCATACAGAGCATTTGTCCAAGGTTAGAAGCCATCGGATATCTCATGGAGTTCTGTTTGTCATTATCTTAAATCACTGAGCAACAGAATCCTGTCGAGTGAAGGTTCCTTCTACGAAAGCGGGAGCCTTTGCGCGTAAGTGTCCTAAAAGACTGTCAGAGCACCAGTTAACGCGTTACGTTAACGCGTTACGGGCAGATTCCATTTTTGCCGCACATCACGTTTTCCAGCCTCACGCCCACTCACAATGGCCAACTTCACGCGCATCTGGACTGATTCTTATACGGCACTGGCTTAAAGCTAGCGAAAGCCGTGCATCCCATGTCGGTGCTGCCTCTTCGCCAACTCAAAGCGGTACTCTATATAGCAGATGCACGTAGTGCCGGGCATGTTGGGCTAGCGTTGCATTTGGCGTAACTGGACAACTATCATGCACAGCCAAGACTCTTGCCCGTTTTCTTTTCACGGGCGTACTTTCTAGGGACACGGAAAGCCACGCGCAGGGGCATGGTGGCAGAGGGGATGACGTCCTCGGCCACCCCACGCGGGTGCCGGTTTCGAATGTCAGATGCACATCTTCACGGGACGCTGAAGTGTCCACCGTGGCGGTTTACGTTGGGCAAGGGGGTGTGCGACGAAGTGTGCGGTGTTCTCTTCGAAAAGGAAGGCCAGCCGCGAAGGGGGCACCAACCGGGCCCGATTCTGACGCCGCTCTGGGCGCGGCCCGCCTGCTGCCGTTCACACATGGCTCCGTTTCGGCAGGGGCAAGATGCTGCTCGGCTACTCGGACAGCGAGCTGGTCAACAGGAGCGGCTACGCCATGGTTCACCACGACGACATGACCTACGTGGCCAGCGCGCATCAGGAGCGTGAGTACCGGGACAGGAGGGAGAGGGAACGGGCCGTACGCCGCGGCTCCGTGCTGCCATCTGGTGCCGCGATCGCGACACCGCCGGGGGCGTTCTGGAATGCTGCGGGGTATGGGACATGGTGGTGCGGGTTGGACATGCAGTCACTCTCTTGCTGGCTTTGCATATTGGCCCCATATGACGTTACGCTGAACACAATTTTTAGGTGGGGTAGCATGTCTCTCGCCCAAAGAGTTAAACATTTCGGACTTCCGTCATCCCATAGTGAGCAGCGCTGTCCTGGTTTAGACCCTGCCCTGCAGGCAATGGCATAAATATGCTCTCTTTTGAAGTTTGTTGCTCGCAGATTTGATGGAACCATTTACTTTGATTTAACGAGTGATATACGCTTGCTGGACTGCGCAGAGAAAGGATGGTACCGGGCCGGTAACGCGTACTCCTCCGAAAGAATATGGAGTGGTGCTCGAAATCATTTAAAGCTTTTCTGTGCCTACGCTTTCAGGTTAGACTGAATCGTGCCAAATCTTTTCCCTCGGGAAGCTTAATCACCATCGAAACATTTTTGCAGTGCATTTGGTCAACGCATGCATGTACGCGTTGAACGCATAAAGGCAATGCCCCAAATTTGAAGATATTAAATCAAACGTCAGATATGATGAAATTTGCTCACTGACTGGCGACTGTTGGTATACTTTCAAGGCGAAAAGACTACTTTAGATAACCAAATTTCTCTATTCAGTAAAAACGCTCCTCAACACCCTACCATTTGATTGCGTCATAGAAAGTTTGTATTACAACACTCACGTGTGGCTTTTCGATCTGCCGGGAGGTTGTCTGCGGCGGTGCTGGATGTGTTCCAAACCAAATCTCGTTAGGGGCTCGTATTTTGGTCTTCTCGTGGTGTTCTTGCATGTTTATCCGCGAGTTTGAAATGCTTGCGTTCATTCACGTTCTCGGTTTTAGCGCCGTTCTCAAGCTATTCGATTACAAGGCTGACTTCCGTAATAACTTGCATTTTGTAGCACAAAACGCAATTGGTGTAGAATTCTGCATAGCTTACACACCATTGGTTGAAATACATGAGCATGAAGAAAGCGTGGCGGCAGGGTCAGGTCGGACTGGGGCACTCATGCTCGATTTGTTTTTGACCTACTTCAAGTACGACTCAGCCGGACGGGGGCCTTGCTCGTAATCACCGAGGTCGCTTCCTTATGACAAGAGGCGGCTGGCAGATGCAGGCCATGCCAGTCATCAGGCCTCCCAGCACCATTCGGCACCTGACGTTAACCACGCTGCATTTCTCCGCACAATGCACCTCTGGGGAGCCTGAGGTCAAAGGCACACATCGCAGCCTGAGGTCAAAGGCACACATTCCGATAGTTCGGAGCGGCATGGACACCTAATCTGCGCGCTGGACAGCGCTGCTGCACCAGCTCAATACATTGCAAAATCTCCAATTATGTAACCATCAATCAATCTGGCTATGATCGTCTGGTGAGCGTCCTTGCATTGCTGGGAGTCGCCGTCGATGAAGTCGCCGCCTTTTCTGGGAAAGTCTCGTCACACATGTCACGTGATTAAGCTGGCTGGTGAATGAAAACCCAGGCGACGCTCACCGCACGACAACGCTGGTTTTCGACTGGTTTTCCCGAATTTCGCGCAGGACCATGCGGGGTCGTGGGAAGGTCTTCTCCGATTTCGGCACATAACTGCGGGCGATGGCGACCAAATACATCCTTCTCCGCTTTCCAATGCCAGGAACCGCTGCGGTTGCGAGCTGCGAACCTCTGAGATGCGTTTTTTGTCTGTCCACGGTGTGGGTGCAGCGCCTTCCTGCCTTCCGCGAACGTGATTCTGGCATCGTCGTGGGAAAAGGAAAGTAGCACGCGAGCTTAACCCTTCGGAACCATCGTTCGACTCCTGTTATCTGGGGTAGGGGAGTGGCAACCCTCGCTGTCACGTGCACCTCAGACTGTCTGAGAATGGACTTATCCAGCGGCGTCAGATATGTGTGACTAACAGTATGCGGAACATCATTGCACGCGGTGAACATTACGAGCTCTAATGCGCATTAGTGTCGCCTTAAAGTCCCGCCCAAGAGAGGGTAGTTGGGGCCGCTCAGCTCCCATCTCTAGTGCTTACCCGCCCCCGCTGGCCTATAAACTCCCTGACCCCCCCCCCCCCCCCCGGCCGACCAGTGCCGGTTGTTGCGACATCTAAAGTCGACCCTCTCACGTCTCTCGGGGGGCCGGTGAGCCAGAGGGGACATCTGAAGTGGAATCTCTTACGTCTCTCGGGGTGGCCGGTGAGCCAGAGGGGACATCTGAAGTGGAATCTCTCACGTCCTCCGGGGGGCGGTGAGCCAGAGGGGACATCTGAAGTGGAATCTCTCACGTCCTCCGGGGGCCGGTGAGCCAGAGGGGACATCTGAAGTGGAATCTCTCACGTCCTCCCGGGGGCCGGCGAGCCAGAGGGGACCGGCTGTCCCTGGAGGCCCGTGGGACGCCCGGCCGCGGAACTATCGGTGACCGCGGCGACCGCCGCTCCTGCGGGAGGGGGTCGCAGCAGGCCTGCCCCCGGCTGACGTCATGAGAATGACTTAAGCTGTCGCCTCTGGTAGGCGACGCGGACCACCGGAGCCGACGTGGCGGTGATAGGCTGCGGGATGGCGGCTGGCTGCCCAGTCAGCTCCAGACCAAGTTGGACTGCGCAGTTTTAGATTGCGATTGGTCACTGGAAGGTGTTATAAGGGCATCAGCAAAATCCCGGGAAAGCAGAACCTTGATGAAGCCCTGAGCGGATAACATATCTCAGGAGCCCGAACGACGAAAATTTACCATTTACTATTTACCATTTTTACCATTTGAGCAGCCACGGGACATGAACAGGCTGCAGGGCCTGGAGCCGCCCCGGAGACGTACGGGCTGACCGCGAAATCCTCACTTCTCCTGTTGGGCGGGTACGCTTGAGAGTGACCTATTCCCTGGCGGGCCAGGCCGGGAAGAGCCACAGGAGACGCCTGGCCCGGCAGCTTGTGAGACCGGTCTCCTCGCGAGTCCGGCGGACCGGGAGACCAGTCTCCTCGCGAGGCTGGCGGGCCAGGAGACCAGTCTCCTCGCGAGGCCGGCAGCCTGGGAGACCGGTCTCCTCGCGAGGCCGGCGGGCCGGGAGACCAGTCTCCCGCGGCCTGTCCATCGGCGGAGCTGTCGGAGCGAGCGAGCGGCGCCGGCTTCTGGCGCCGCTGTCCGGCCGCTCGGTGTACAGAAGGCCGCTGCTGTCGGCTCACATCGGCGTTGAGCCGCCTGCAACGCCCTCATCCGCGGCATCTACGCTGCCGCCCGGAAAGAGGCCGGCTCGCCAGATCAGCCGCCTGTCTAATCCTCATGGCCAAGGACGGGCCTGCCCTGACGTGCGCCGCGCGACGCCTCCGTCCCCTCCCCCCCCCCCCCCCCTCCTCCCACGCCGGCGTCGCGTCCTGCACAGCCTCGGCGTGCCGAAGATTTTTCGGGCATTTTCGGTCGCGCGCGCGTTAAGCTGCTTGGATCGCGCAGCCGGAGGTGTGCGAAACATTCCGTCGCGTGGATTAGAGCGTGGTCGTGTTGGCGAGCTCTGTGCACGGCCTGGCTGATGGGGCCGGCGTGCACTGCGCAGATGCAGGCGTGCTTTCAGCCGGGGCTTAAACGCCGACGGAAGGGGGCAAACCGGTGAGAGGAGACGGTGCAGGATGCCCCGTTCACCTTTCGGCTTTGGTCTCGAAAAACGTGGTTCTTGGATTCATGCTTAGCCTGGCATTGCCGTCTTTCCCAGTTCTCCGAAGTCTTAAGGCTTCTCCGCCCCTTCGTTACCTTCCAAATAACGGTCCCGCGACGACCTACTCGCCAATATTGCGGCGCAAATGTAGCGATATCTGACGGCGCCTCCAAGACGTCCGTCGTTATCTCGCGTCGCGGCTGCCGGCCGTACCAATGGACCGTCGGCGTTGTCAGCTGACGCCGAATGGTAGCTGCCGGCCGACCTTGCCGCCGCGTGCTTGCCGGGAAGACGCGAGCCAGAGCACGGCGCAGGTGCCGTGCGGCCAAATCCTTGCAGCCACACGCCTCCGAGTCATGCGACGCCGCCTGCCCCCCCCTCCCCTCTCCCGATGCCATCCGTCTTCCGAGCGAGACGTGGGCGCGTCGCCGCCCCTCCGCAGACCGTGGCGCTGCTGGTCCGCCGCCATCTTCGCGTGCTCTATGACCCCTGACCTCTGGCGGCCAGGCGGCAGCGCGGAGTGCCACCGGCCAAAACGCGCCGTGGGAAGAAAAAAGACACCAGCGTCCTTCCCGTGCCGTTCGGTCGCATGCCGACGGCAGCGGGAGCGGCACGCGACGCGCCTGGCGTCACGCGCGGCGTGACGGCCGTCACCGGCCGGTTCGGGATGGCTCACCAGCGGCGGAAGCCAGCACGCGACAGAGTGACGCGCGACCGCAGCCTCCGGTCTTCTGGGGAATCCCGGCGCCGGTGGCGGCGGTCGTCCGGCCGACCACGTGGCGTGCTCGGCCGGCCGGCCACGTGACGGCAGTCTGCAGCTGCTTGGTGCGCACGTGACAGGAGTCTGTGGCCGTCGGTGGACCACGTGGCAGGAGTCTACGGTCATTTAGTGTACGAGGAGACGGTGTACCACACGGGCGTGACTTTCGCCGACGAAGACAGCCCGAGTCGAGTGCCTGAGGCCGAACCTGTTTGCCAATTTAGTGTTTCGTGGTGCCCTGTTGTAATGGGCGGGGCGAACTGCAACGCACCATTATCAGAGACCAGGGGTAATTCTCTTACAGGATTACAGGTTTACAGGCCAGGATTTTCATACGGGATGTGGGGAGGGGGGCAGCGGTGCTCAGGGAAAACGCACTTTCTCACTCGCTGTGTTGCTGTTTCTAGAAATTTCTGTGAAGAGCCACCTGTGACAAACAATTAAGAATATAGGTTTACCTCCCCCTTGGGTGCGCCTGTGCCAAAGATGTTGGATGCGTCGCAAAATAGCCCCCAAATGCTTATCCTCTAGGTAAGCTGGTACCAGGAGCTGGCGGCCGTCCGCTGGCTCGCTGGCTGACAGGACCCTGCATGACAGGGCGGGAGTGTTTGATCTGGAAACCCTGGGCCATAGCGCGAGGTCACTGGGTACAGCCGCAGTCACGTTTTGATGAGCCGTCGGGGGTGGGAGGGTGGGGGGTGGGGTGGGGGTGGGGGGGGGGGGGGGGCGTTAACCACTGCACGTCTGGGAAACCTGAGGTACGGGGTTCGATTCCCCGCGGTGCCCGCCCTTCCTGCCAGGGTGTGAGGCAGGCGATGCCATGTAGCCTCAGCAGCTGAGTGCGTCGTGAAGCTCCAATGACATTGCATGAGCCGTCGGGCTATATTGAGTATCTGGAGAAGCGTTACGCGAACTGATTGTCAAACTAGGAGAGCAGCGCCACGTGGATACTTAATGTGTCTATTTTGTCTCGTGGTTACCGAGGCTATGATGGGGCTCAGAAAATTTCTGATTTCGGATTAGATACGGGCCATCTCCTGGCAGTGACACTGAGGAAGATCGGCCAACGCAGCTGCCAGTCACAGGCTATCCTAAACCATTTATCGCATTTTTCTCGAGTGAAGATAAGGCAAGGCTGCTCGCATCTCTTGAGCTCAAGGAAAAGTCTCACATGTTCGTGCCCGGTGTCGATGAGAAAATTAGCCCCCTTCGTCCTGGATCAGGTCTGTGGCATGAACCCCCCGGCTGGTACTGGGAAAGCCTCTCCAGCGCGACCACGGCACTCTCGTGCGCGGCGGCGCGCTCGCTCCAGCCACCATTGAGTCCTCCCGGTTTGGAGCCACCCGCGAAAGGCGCGGGTTCACCAACCTCCGAGCGGCGACCTCAGTCTTGACCGGGCCCCCTTGAGCCGCCGACCCAATTACCAGAGCTCCGTGCCTACTGAGGGGGGGGGGGGGGGGCGGCGACTGCGGAGCTTTGGCGCGATCCATGCGGTGCGGTCGGCCGGCTCAGAGGCGGTGGCAACGACCGCTGTCTCGTGCAGCGGCGGACCACACGCCCGCCGCAGTTGCTTTTCCGAGAAGGCGAAATTAATCGGATAGCTCGGAAGGTGTTAGCCCAGTTTGCCGAAATGCTTGGGTTCCCTGCGGTTTATGTGACATGGTCTTTGTTTGTTTTGTCATGTTTCATGGGGCTCAAGTTTTTTGTCGCTGTCACGACTGATGAGGACTTGCGGTGATTTATTTCTGATGCGACGGGCGCCGGTGGCTCCTGGTTATGAGAATTCCTTTGAAGGACTGCTTCTACAATTTGGAGGCCGCGGCCACCTCTGCTAGAGTGTATATGTGAGTGTGCATGTGTGTTTGTAGGTGGGAAGTGTGTATGTGTGTATGTGCGTATGTATGCGTGTGTGTGTGCGTGTGTCTGTGTGTCCGTGTGTGTGAGTGTGTTTGTGTCCTCTCTCTCTCTCTCTCTCTCTCTCTCTCTCTCTCTCTCTCTCTCTCTCTCTCTCTCTCTCTCTCTCTCTCTCTCTCTCTCTCTCTCTCTCTCTCTCTCTCTCTCTCTCTCTCTCTCTCTCTCTCTCTCTCTCTCTCTCTCTCTCTCTCTCTCTCTATCTCCTTCTCCTCTCTCTCTCTTCTCTATCTCTCTCTCCTCTCTCTCTCTCTC
>NW_023596448.1:26429589-26441180 GCF_011947565.3 Pollicipes pollicipes | reverse complement strand
TCTCTCTCTCTCTCCTCTCTCTCTCTCTCCTCTCTCTCTCTCTCTCTCCTCTCTCTCTCTCTCTCCTCTCTCTCTCCTCTCTCTCTCTCTCTCTCTCTCTCTCTCTCTCTCTCTCTCTCTGACAGCGGGCAAGACGCATATGTTTCTTGTCTACCTTGGATTGTTGCCAGGCTCCTCGAAATCCATGATGAGCCTCACATACATGGTCACCGGCGATGACGCGGTCAGGAAACCCGGCCATGGTCATCGAAGCGAAGCAGTGCTCTGGCTATCAGAGGATCGGTCATGGCCGCGGGCGATCGTGCTGCACGAGAGGAGGCTCCATTAATGTAAGGATCTCAGTTGGCTGAGAGCCAAAATATAGCAGGAGGTGAGTGGCATGGCATTGGGAAAGCTCCAGTCCAGTACAGTAGACGTCTTAGTTATGTATCTGCGCTGGATGGCGGAAATCACTGTACAGAGAGAGGACCCTCTGCACAGTTAATTCCGACCATTTGACCTTCCCCTCCACCAGAGGCCAAATTTGCTGCTAGGAAACGTTAGAAAGTGCTAATAGAGTAACGCCCTTGTGGTGGCTGAGAGCCAAGATACGATGGGGGCATTTGTAGTGCCATCGGGAAAACCCCAAGTCCCATCCTGCGGTAGATGCTTTGTATGGTTCGGAAGATCTGCGGTACAGCAGGACGCCTTTGTTAAGGCCGATTTTGGCCTCGACGCGGTATGGCAGAGGGCCCCTTCTAACCCTTCCCTTCGACTGCAGACATAATGGCGCGCGTTAGGGCCGACCAGCATCTTCCGTCACAAGAACCAGGCCACTGTCAAGAATAAGAGAAGGCCTCTGTCCAACTCCGAATCAAGAGGAGGTCCCAGCCTGTGCGTACCAGTGATTCAGACGCATTGGATGAGCCACGACACCATAAAAACGTCCGTATTGGGCTGAAATGTTGGGATCTGACACTCGCTGGTCTGAATTTGTGGCAGCCCACACCCTTCCACATTTCCACATTTCCACAGTTTCATTTCCTCAGGTTACTCAAACAGCTACTACTCAGCATACTACAGCTGCCTACTCAAAAAAGGCCGGTCCGCTTAAAAAAAAAAACAGCTAATGGTGCTATTTAGTAAAACGACGCGATAGTAGAACAGCAGTGTGCAGTGGAACGCAATTAACTTTGCATCGTAAATGTCTCTAGTCCTAAGTAATAGATTGTTGGGCACAATTGATTTTTAGGTGTAGTCGGTGTATCGCTTGCATTTCTAGTTTGATTGAGTGCTCGCTTCTCGTTTGTTGAGTCACTTAGTTTGCTCTTATCTTGAGGCCTGATTTAGTGTTAGTCAATCCATGCTATTTTCGTATTCATTTTGTATTGCTAATTTTAGTCTCTGTTCCGTCGGTTTCCGCTCTGTTTAGTTCTAGGCCTAGTCTGTCCATTTCCGAGGTTTCGTTGTTTCCCTGTCAGTGTCAACGAGGAGTTGAGGCGCGGTGTTGGCGATGGGCGGTCATGAAATATAGTGCACCTAAAACCTCGGTGTCTTCGACGTGGCGGCCGTCTACATAGGCATAGCTTTCACCGTGCATGTTTAAGCGTTCCATTGCAAGATGAGCACCGATAAATCTATTGTCGTGATGCATTAAGCTTTGTAATGCTGACCGCGACCGACGTCAGTTTCATCACTTTCCTAAAGTTTGCTTTACAAATATGGACGTAATGGGCCTGGGATGCTTTTCCAATCTGTGTGCATTTTAGAATCATTTCTTGGGAGTTGTTGGATCGAAAACACTGATTAAATATGCCACAAGATGCTGGACAGCGTACATGAAACGGCGAGCGGGTGGAATTACTCATTTATGCTGTGGGCCACATTCGATTGCCTTAAATGAATGGATGACCAGAGCACATCAGAAACTAAGCATTGATCTTCTCCCGCGTCACACGCCGTGCAATGTTGTAAGCATTTTTTTCTCTGAAATGAACTTCATGTCCAGGATAGAGGGTTCGATGGATGGTCGGGAAAGTCAGATCGCGAGGTTTTCTTCTCCATGCTGCCTGATTAGGGCCTCATATGTTTAGAGTCTCTCAGAAGAGCAATATTAATCATCATCGAACCGTCTGCACAGTGTGGTCCTTCACATTCAGAGCATAGAAAATCAGCACAGGATACAAGGGCCTTTATCTCTTAGAAATATACGCGCCTGTAATTTCCTCAGGTACTTTATGTCACAACCGCCCTGAGTTGAAGTTTATTTTGCGAAGGTGAAGGACATTTACATAAAAAGCGATTTCATTTGTTAATTTATCCCTAGATGGTGACCGAAGTCAGATGCGGAAGTTTACCTGACTGAATTACGATAGAAAACCAAGGAGTTCATCCTAAAACAAAGACTAACATCTACCACAAAAGCGGTGAGCACTAAGGTCCGAAATACAAAAGTTTTTAAGCAGCAAACAGAAACGCATGGATTTGGTTGACGTGGTTAATGTGACTGGTGACACAGTGATAACAATGGCCGCACGTCAAGTCCCACGCGAACCCAGTACGTGGCAAAGAGAAAGACCTTTATTGGAGCGACACGTCCTGATATTGTACATTCCGCAGTTTGACTTGAGTGTATCGGGGCATAAGACCTTTCTAGAGGTTTTTAATGTCAAGCAAACCATCGCAAAGGCCGATTGGAAAGCCAATCGACTCAGCAGATCAATACCTCTGGAAGCCCATGCCCAGGACAGATTGTGGGAGAAGGGGACATTTGAGAACGCATCCCCGGGACCGTTGTTGAGAACTCTGCCGCCTGGATTTGCGACCAGTGTCGGCCCTCACGGGGTCGCCGAGCACGAATGAATGTTGTGGGGAATGATGTGAAGATTAAGAAAACCACTAAGACTTCAGAATTAAGATCAGTAGATTTCCTTGTAATGCATTTAAAGATCCACCAAACCAAGATAGGGACATGACGCTTCTGGCCATTCCAGCTTAAGATATTCTCCTTCTGCTGCCAACCTGAAAAGGTACGATGACTCACGCTGAGAACGGGGCTAAGTAATCATCTACCATGACGGCCATGCATCACGGACGTGGCACAAGCGTAACTAACATTTCAGCCATTCAAACTTCTACGACCTAACACCAAATACATGGTCCTGTGTCAAGGGCCGCCTGAAACACATGCGATTGGGTCGAGAAGCCTAGATGATCCGCACCAAGAATAAGGTCAGACAGACATTTGCCAGCGGGCCTCAGTTGTCATAACAGCGACTAGGGAGATGCACATAAGTATGCATAGTCCAAAATTAACCCAAAATTATAATTATACTTAGTCCAAAATTATTTAGTCCATTTATTTAGTATAATTAGTCCAAAAAACAAAGTTGATTAAACAAGTCCCTATATGACGTGCATTCAGTCACGGATGAAACGTCGCAAAACGTGGGACCAAACATCGTACAAGTAGCGATATTGTTCTAGAAAAAACGACCCACAGGACAGCCAAATAGTGATTTTAGACCACAGGTGGGCCGGTTGATGGTGGAATGAAAGTCTTTTGCTTGTAAAGATGAAAAGCAATCAATGTATTTCGGAGTAACGATGGAACCCACACCGGTCCGCGTACCACCCGTCCGACGTCTGTCAGCTGCTTTCTAAACGTGTTATATATTCAGCTGTCTGTCATAAAGAAGTTGTTCTTTCCGGGCCCCTGCCATCGAAAAACTAATGCACAACCCACACAACGAAATGACTCCAAAGACCAGACATATCGACCATGAAGCGACAATATCATCTTCTTATAAACAATTGTAATGCGCGAAGACACATGCTGCAAAGCATTGTGAATCCCCTGTACCAGAGCTCATTTTTTGCGTAGTGTCCTGCATTACAAATGATTCCTTTCAATACAGGCTCAGTCACTGTACTACGTCTCAGCCGCTGCAATCTTGGACGGCACATTCGCAATGAGCGGCCACATAACCGTCCCTGCATGTCTCCTTCGAAGCATTTTAGATGCCGCCTCTGGGTGATAAAGGGGAAACAAATCTAGGTCTACTCAGTAAAATCGGCGTCTAGAAGCCTCCACGTGTCATAACCCCATTGGCTGCAACACAGCTGGGAGGCAAACGTCACAGGAGCTCCCCGCCACAAGATCGGGTTAAGCAGAAAATATGCCTAAGCTCATTATAACGTCCGCAGTCATCACATATTTCTTCCAAAACATTCCACGTGTTATTGTGTCAGTCAAACTCGTAGCTCTCGCTTCCCTTCAACCTCGACTGACCCTGTTTGTCTTGTGGATAAAGAAAACACGCAACGACACGGGGCGTCACTGGCCTCCCGCCAGTCGACTTAACTCAGGAGTGCGGTTTCAAGATTGTACTCGGCGCGGTGGCGATTCCCACTCATCTCCAGTTCATCGTGAGCCACTTGCGAACCCGCGAGTTAGAATGCAAACTGCCGGGTCACGTCCTCGTAGTTTCCTTCACGGGCAGAGTATGATTCTCGTCTTGAATTTTTCGTTAGAATTGTCATTCACAATGACTGGACCCAACCCTCCTTGCGCTTCCCTACACAGTCAATGGATAACGGGGCAAAGATGAGCCATTGCGTCGCCCACGGCATTCAGTGGTATAGATATCTACCTACTCTCAACTTGGTTTCATCCCATCCCCCTCAGTCGGTCGCTACAGCTGATGTAAAGCATTCAAATTTTGATGACCGAAGTAGCCACGGGACTCGTAAACCAACCCAAACAGCGGCATCCACCAAACAAACAATTCGCCGGCGCTGGTAGCGTCATCTGTAGCTGTTCGCGCACGGCAGGCACGGGCGGACCGAAGCTTCTCGCTGCATCCACCAGATGGCGGGGTCGCCGGAGCCGCCCACAGCACTGCCCCATCTTCAGGCATGCAACGGCGCAGTACGTGTCAGCTCCGGGCCTTTTTAGAAGCTTGATGTGAGAGAGTACAAACGAGACCGATCTCACGTATGGATTTGCTTCACATTGCTCAAAATTATGACTTCTTCCTCAGATGTAAGCCACTGTTCTCACGCTTACATAAAAAACAAGTATGATAACTGGCCTCAATGTAGGATGAGAATATGACGTGGCTGGAACGGGGCTGAAAACGCTGTGACTGAGAGGGGCAATAGGTCGTCAGGGTGGGATATTTCACCGAGTTTGGGATCGTCCCTACACCGCGTTTCACATGCCAAAAACGTCAGCGCCAGCTTTTGTTCGTCTGGGAACTGCACCAGCTTCTCAAGCAAGCTGATTTTCCGCTGTGACTGGCTCGACACGTGCTCTCTATGTAAGAGGGTTAGGGCTTAGTAGTGTGTGTGTGCGTGGGTGGAGCATCCGGCATCGCGGCTGGGGAAGACACCAACACAGTCCACCCGGCGCTGCTGACGAATACACCAACGCGATCCACCCGTGCTTATAGTTGGCCATGCTCCCAAACTCTCCCGTCACAGACCGGCTCTCCCAGAGCTGATGAGGCAACTTCAGGGCGCAGTTCCGCCGGCTCGACGCATCGGACCACCGAGCGTGCCCCTCCCCCCTCTCCTCCCTTCCCCTCCCCTCTCCTCCCCCCTTCCCCTCCCCGCCTACGTCCGTCACGACGTCGACGGTCAGGTCGGCGGCGAAGACATTCGCTGGTGTCGCCCAGGCCAAAGACGTTAGAAAATGTGGGAACGGAGCAGACGCCATTTTCAAGTAATTATGTTCGTGCACCAACGTAAGATTAAAGGCGTCTCCCAAAATAGTTTTGAAGATGGCAAGTAGCAGCGTGCTTCTCTGATTCATATGTTGCAATGGTCATTGTCAGGACTGTTCTCTTCTTACCGTCTAACAATTCTACGATTTCGGCCTTAGCATAGACCCAATGGGAGACGAACATCACTCGATTTGTTCCCTAGCGTTATAATACAATATAGCGTTATGGTATGTTATTCTGGTATGATGACGGTTCGCTGATAGCGCTCGATAGCCCGGGTAAGGTCGTCGGCTTCAGTCTTAGACGGTCAGTGGCCACACATACGGTGGCCTAGGCAGGCGAGGGAGCCGCTAAGACAGCCCGGGCCAGCTAGACAGCGATACCTAGGCCCACAGAGTCGAAGTGTCCATTAAATTCTTCGGCTTTTTCTATGGCCAGGTCTCCAGTGGCGCCCCCACCTCCTTTCGCTGGCTTCAAAGCAAAGTTTGTAATGCCTCTCCAGAAATCAGCCGGTCGGTTAGCATGACACCGTACAGGAGACCACGCCTCGACCTCGTAAAGTGACCTTTCAGGAGGTTTCGAAGGCATCGGCAAGCCAATGGGTCAGTTTCGGTCCCAGATTCACGCCATGTTCGGTACGCGTCATCACGCTGCCGCACCAGCCGCCGCGAACCATGGACATTGGGAACGATGACGGGGGGGGGGGGGATATAGTTTACGGATACGAATGCTGTTGTCACAATAGTGATTTCGACAGAAAGGGAGCAAGGAATGAATAATGCACGTGAATATTGCTGTGATGCATGACTGGAGAGTAATGCTTTCAACACTGCTTTATTGCTATTGCTCTGTCCTCTGTGAAAAACATTCTATGCAGCTTGATTTTTAAGACCTATAACTCGGTGACATTTGCCGCTCCCTCCATGGCCTTAAATAGCATAAATGTAACGAACATAAATGTAATAATACAGCCGTTACTCATGTTGACCCCGTGAAAGGCGGATGAGGTGTCTACGGTTTGTGGCATGCGCTATCATGGTGGTGTTCATGACTATGACACTATGACACTACGTTGGTCTTTTTCAAGGTATATCTGGTTTGTTTGAGGTCTTTCTCATAACCAAAGAAGTTGTTTTGGGTTTTGTAAAATATTACTAATTTCTGTACGTCACTGGGAACACAGTGTTCGACGACAATGTCATTTTATTCTTTCTCATCTGTTTTCCGAGATGAAGTCATCGTATTTCTTTGAAAAGTTTCAGCATCTCTGACGTTACCGAAAGACATCATGCTGTTTGTCTTTTTAAGATAATTATCAAGAGACATTGTCAAAATAAATATTTGTGTATCCGTTATTAATGTGGATTTAACGTAGCCGTTCTAGCTCCGTATCAAGGCAATCCATGGATAGCGCACGCGCACGCACTACACACACACATTGGCAGATGATATATATATATATATATATATATATATATATATATATATCATGCGCTCGGGCTGCCGGTTGAATACCCTCCACTCAGGCATAGAAGTCACTTGGGCTCCGATGAGATCACAAAAAGAAAGCAGGCTAGATGCGCGAAATTCACAGGGTAGGTTGGTCTGTATGCTGACTGCCTTGTATCAAAATGTGAGGTTCATAGATCATAAATTTGGGTCAGATAAGCTTAAACGACGTCAAAGTCCAGATCAGTGTCGAAGTTCCCTCAGACCGCGCTATGCCATCATAGAAAACCTGAATATCTCCACTAAGCAAAAGTTTACTGGTGTTAGTGCCAGGTCAGTGACCTTGTTTGACCTTCAGAGGGTCATGGTGACCATGAAACTGCGAGATATTCTGATGTTTGAATTGCATTAAGTCTGAGATATTTACCCCAAGGCGGTGTGCTATTAAAATAAAGCTCAATGGGGTTCATGCTAGATTAGCAGCTTCTTCTAATCTTTATAAAGCTCAAATAAAAATTTGTGTTGACCTTTCTGTCATCATGGAGTCTGAAATGAGCTTCAGAAACTACCCCTTGAAGCAAACTCTTCAGTAAAAATGGTTTTGACCTCTGTCTGCCCTCCACTCTTCACCACATACCATACCTCGATACCATATCATATGTTAAAGCTTAGTTCGTAGTATCATATTTTACAGTGTACCTCATAGCATCACCTTTTATTTTTTGTGACGTGTTGCAGCGAGTGAACGAGTGATGTAACAGCCCAAAGTTAATGAACGCTGTAACGAGCCGAAAGTTAAAAAGCCACCTCGCGGATGGTTGTCGCGTAAACAAATACAGCAAAAAACACAACAGCCCTAGCTCAATGAAATGTATTGTAATCCTCAACTCGATTGTCTTATTGCCAAAGTAGCTATCTTAGAAATGACTTCGTTCTCCACTGCATTGTCGCATCAAATTGAACGATGCCCAAGAAATAGCATTGGCTGTCAGCCACGGCCTGATTTTGACAGTTCAGCGACCTTACAAGATGCATTTTTTGTTGTATGTCAAAAGATCTGCCCGTCGTTTAGCGACAACTATGCAGAGTTTGCCGTTGCTACGCCGCGCCGTTCGGAGAGTATTCCGTAAAATACTTTGGGGGGGGGGGGCAAATTGACCCCCACTGGGGCATGTGTTAACAATAATTTTGCTTTATAGACATTCCGGGGTTCTAGCATACAAGGCTAACAACAGTACTAACCATTGAAGTTAGATGTACTGATCATTAAATTGTCGATGCACTTTTATATACCATTTCTCTTTTACATCCGATGCATTCCGTCGCGCACGACTTTGTACACCATGTTTGTTTCCCCGTAGTTCTGAAAGCTCTGTTTCTGTAATTTGACTAAATCAGAATCTGTAATTCTGATTTGACTGTGCACGTAGAGCCAAGCTATCGATGAATGGTACACAGATACTTAGTAATGCTACTCAGGTACCCGATAAAAGCATTGGTTTTTGCAGCAACGTTTACCACCCACCACCCAAATATATACCGCCGCTCAGGAGTCGGGTGTTTTTCTTATTCAGTTCGGGCAGCCTCATCGCCCTTACTTCGAGAGGCAAGGCGATCAAATTCGGAGATAAGCATTATTTCCCTGTATTTTGAACGCGGGTTCGTCCATTTTGCTTCCTCAGCCCCCCCCCCCCCCAACTTATCTTATGAAACTACACCTGTGACACCACGCCTTACAGCCGCATACGCACCAAAGGCCAACTCGCCTCCGGGACAGAGTTGTTTGAGGCGCGCGCGCGCATCGTCGTCGCCGTCGACGACGCTGCGTCGGGGCCGACGTAGCAGTCGACGCTGGACACTCGTGCGCGGAACGCGCGGCGCTGGAGCGGGAGTCCGGCAGGTCGCGAGCAGCGAGGACGTCATCTGGTGCCGCCTCACCCGGCTGACGTAAGCAGTTCCAGAGCTGTTCGCACCTTGTTGTCATTGCGTAATGGCTCGTTGGATTCGGTCAAGGTCACGCATGAAACTGGGTGTTGCTGGGAGTTTAACATTGGATGTGCAGAGAGATGTCATTACAGGCATGGGATGAACAACCACAGGTGTGTGTGAGCTTTTCTCATGTTTGTCACTGGTATACCGACCGACTGAAGATGAAACTCAATAGATGTCACTGGCGAGCTCTTTTCGCACCTACAACCGAATCGTGGGATCCAGTCATTGTCGCTTCCGCGCGTCGAGCTTGATATACATGCTCAGTCGATGGCATTCAGCTTTTCAGGCCTCACATACAATTTGCGTGCTTTTCACTACATAGAACATACCGTCAGGTGCTCGTGGACATGCCATGTAATCAATACGCTTCATCGTTCGGGTGGTCGTGAACCATTGTGAAAAACAGACGTGGTTATTCGGGGGGGGGGGGGGGGGGGTACGTTGGGAGAAGCCAGGTGACCCATGGCGTCGCACGTATCTAACTCAAGTTTGACTTTAACTGATATGCGAATGCCTGGTTTTCATAATTTTGATTTGTAAAGACTGAGAAGTTATCTTTAGTCATGGGATACTGTTGAATTTTAGTGCTGTGCAGTTCCAGCTGCTTTGCTGAATGCAATATTTTTACGGTTCTGGCCAAAATACGACACGATACTCTAGAAAATAAGTCTTTCACTTCCCCACAGATAACTAAGATGCAAAAAGGTACATTAGCCTGCATCACCTCATACCAGAGCGCAAACGCATCGTAAAATGTATTCTGAAACATGACATGCATTGCATTATACATTTGGTCACACACTTTGGATAATTTACCATGTCTATCTAAACTATTTTAGAGTATCATTACGCAGCAAGAGCAGGTAAACGCAGTTACAAAAGTGTTCATTAATTAGGTCCGGGAAATGGATAGGCTTTCTAGAGCCTTCGCACGAGACCCGATATACTAAGCGAGAATCAGGAGCGATCTCCATCTCTCAGGCCAGACTTTGTTTGCTGTTGGCTCCTGGGGTTTTAACGTGCGAGCCGTCGCTGTGCAATACTGCCTGAACGTCCCGGCAGGGTTGGATAACCTCAAACAACACGCCCTGCGCAATGCAATTAAGGTCTCAAGTGTGATTACGCGACGCTGAAATGACGTTACTTAAGGGCTGCAGTGAGGTTATTTTCCTCATTCCGGAGAAAGTTTAACTCATTTGCCAGCCTATCTGGAGAGCCGGCAAATTTCCGTATACCATGTCTAAGCATACGTGCATTTACATGCCCGGATGCGCGTTGTGTACATATGTGCGGGACAAATCGGTTGCATATACACGTTTGTACTTAACCTATGATAGCCTGGATGTACATAAGCGTTACATCTCCACCCCAGCATATTCTAAAAAATTACCAGTGCACTGTGGCACGTTATTCAATGGCATGCTATTGTGCCATACTTCTATACAATCTCGATATATTGAGGTATTTGCTGCTGATGACAGTGTATTCATTCCTCTCGTTATTCTTTGTTCCATGCCTATCGGTTGATGAGTGACGCATACAGATGTATACTGTTCAGCACATGGTTGCCGTTCTACAACAAACGCGGCTATGGTCATGTCCATAGCCATGAGTGGGATTTAGCTGTTTTGGTTTGTCCTGGATATCTTTCTTCTCCCAGAGCGCAGTTTTGTTTTCCCGGCAAACCAAACCAAACCAAACAAACCGCACATGTCTGGCGGCGACTGGTCAGGGAGCCACCTGGTGTCGGGCATCGCAGTTACGCCGGTAGCCCTTGGTCCCCAACGTTATTATTATCTTGTTAAATCACTGTGCAAGGTGTACACTTACGGCCTTGTCTGACGGAATGCTCGTCAGAAAATACATAATGTTTGGATTGGGGCTAGCGTTTTCAGCAATAAACACAGGATGAGACAATGATATACGCAAAATTAAGTCGCTGCCGTCTCGAAACAACGTTTGCAAACCATTCCAGTGTGTGTGTGTTTTTTTATTAAAGGTATGGAAATAAAGAACACATAAGCTCAGACATTTAATCTTACTACACAATAATGGCTCCATTCGCCTTAACGGTTACAATATATTTTTTTACGTGCATGTCCGTCAGTTCCAACTGCCAGGGCCACGCCTCATCAACTCTATCATAAACACTGTCCAGTAGTGCAAAGTGTAACAACACGTGTGTCCTACAGCATCGTACGCTGCCAGTTTCGATTATCTTGGTTGTTCGAAGTCGCCTGCAAATGCACTCTAGAAGAAAAGAGTTTTATAAAATCCAAGGAGTGCGAATATAGAGTATTACGTTCAGCACTGCGGCAGAGGAAAGGACTGTTGAACTAGTCACATTAGGAAATTGACGAGTGACGCAACTGATATTGCTAACTGATGTGAGTGGGCTCAGCAGCGTAATTATTTATCGCAGGTCTATGTACTGTGTGGTTGAAC
>NW_023596448.1:26409589-26427089 GCF_011947565.3 Pollicipes pollicipes | reverse complement strand
GACGATCTTTAAAATGGTTATTTCAAGTTAAAACCATGTACAAATGTGGAGCACTTCCTTTAAAAATGATCGCGGTCAATTTCTTACATAGCATGTCATATGCCACTGACCAGGGCTTAATTTGGCCACACCTGACTCCAATATCAATATTTACGTCGTGGTTATGCAGCATTGGATATGCTTATTGATATGTCATGCTAACCATTGGTCGTTTGCCGGATATCCGTACTTATTTACGCTTTCTTGACGTTCCTTTTGTTACTGACGAACAACATGCATTTTGTTTGAGGACCTAGTTTGACGCAATTCACCCTCGATTACCTTGATTTGACATTCGAAAGATTACCACCCACCTATCATTCTCGTAAAAACTTGTGGATTCGCGGTAAATTAGGCCTTAACTAACGTTAGAGTCATCGTTGAAAAAATATCAGTACTAGACGCGGCCAGTGTTCATTATCGATCTTCCACAAAGCAATCGGTTTTAGCCGACTGTCTTTTCGTCTTAGAACATGTTCCCATCCGCTGGCCCCGCTTGTACAAGCCTGGCTATGCCCCTACGTGTGGTGTCCTGGATGTACATCAGCCTTAATCAGCCCCTCTCGATCGGCTGACCATCCCGGCGCAGCCTGACAGTGAGCGGCTTATTAACATTCATGGGATCGTTGATCAATCCAGCGGCCGTGGTAAGACATGGCCGGCAGACGGCCAGCCAATTTATAGGCGACCTCCGGAGTAATTCGATGTCTGGTATGATTGCGCGCCAACCATTGAACCAGATGCCAGATAGAGATGCGCGATAGCCGTCTGATGCGTGATAGCCAGATGCGCGATAGCCGTCTGATGCGCGATAGCCAGATGCGCGACAGCCGTCTGAAAGCTGGCCGGTCGCGTTTTAAGATTTAGATAAATTCAAGGCGCTAATAAACAACCAGCTGTCTCATGTGTGATATGACTGACGTCACGAAAATTACGTCACAGATCACGCAAAATAATGTGACGATACTCGATTTTTCGAAAGGCCTCAGGGCATCGGGTGCTTATAACAGTAGTCCTTTCGTCGTTCGATAGGCACCAAACGGGAAAGCGTGCCTTGCGCTTCGGAATCATGTCATGGCGTTGACAGAGGTCGGTGGTCAGGTCCGGTCTGGTCAGGTTGTAACTCTATCATGTCATGTCAGGATCATGCTGCCCATTCGATGTGGTCTGCATATCATCCATCCTCCTTTGATCCACATGACTTCACAGGCAGTCAGTTTTAAATGCGCCATTTATCATGGCGTGCTTAACATAAACAACCTTCACGAATCAATTTCGCTCAGCGCTGCTTAGTTAACCTGACGTGACCTCTTATGCTGACCTGGTGTGGCCTGGTGCAGTGTGGCTGATACTGGCTAGCAGACAGAGGCAGTGTCAGAGGCAGTGGCAGTGGCAGTGTCATCAGTGACAATGTCAGCGGCAGTGTCATCAGTGACAATGTCAGCGTCAGGCAGTCAAACCAGCTGGTAATTTACATCAAAGCATTAAGAACAACAAAGAATGCTGTGATAAGTTGCATGGATAGGGAAATTTCGCCGTGCAAGCTTTCACCAATGACATCCCATCTGACCTAACCTTACACCGAATCTGTTCTCGTCCCAAATAGGTGCATTTCATTACCTGTCAAGGCAATACCGAAAGCTATTTGAGTTGGCCTGTCAGGTTATGGGAATTTTTCTCAAAATCCAGAAGGGGATGTTTACAGCCTTCAGGTGGCTGCACGATGAAGTAGATTATAGTGCAACATTGCAAAACCATTGACTTGTGAGACGATGTTGGATTACATGCAGTCTGGACAACAGGCATGCACTGGATGGGCGAGATTTGGCCAGGCATGGCATGGAAATTTTTGGGCGTTTCACAGCAGTGAGAGACAATTTCATTGCGCTTTGCTTGGGCCGCCAAAAATCGGTATGATGAACAGAGCTGCCCGTCTTAATCCCCATGTTATCAACGAACTCCCTTATTTAAGCTCTTTTATTAGAAACGCCATCAAAGTTATGACGCACTACTTCAAGAGCGGGAAATTAAGAACTTCAAGATAAGAACTGGTTCGACGAATTTCATTCTGGCTGGGCAACAACTTATACAAGATGGCGGGGATAGTTTCCATTAATCACGTCACATGTACATTTAAGTCTGTGCTGCAACGCCTTGAATTTACCCAGGTGTGGGTCTATCTGCGATGCACTCGTTACAGTGCGCTGGAGTCACGTCACACCACCGTCATGTTATGTTACGTCACAGCAATGGCACGCCACGCCACGATGACGTCACATCGTGGTCACATCCGCCACCCCACCATCAGGCTACGCCGCCACAGTGGCGTCACATCCCACCAGTTAAACCACGTTGCACTATGCCGTGTGAAGCCGAGCCGTAATGGCGGCACACCGCGCCCAGTGACGTCACTTCGTGCTACAGGCGCTGACGAGAGATATAACCGGACGGCGGCAGCGGTGTTCTCACGCTCTTCCCTCTCCTCCATGTCGGCACGCGCCCCCCCCCCCCCCCCCCCGCCCACGCCCCTGTCTAAGGCTTCCGGACGTCCCGGAGTGCACGTGCAGACAAGGGAACGCCCTGATGCTGGCATTGTACCTCCTTTCTGCATATCAGAGGGAGAGCGAAAGAAGGACAGTGGAGACAAGAGGGCTCTCTCTCTCTCTCCCCCTCTCTCTCCCTCTCTATCTGCCACTAGCCGCTTTCCTCTTGGGTGTCTTACCGTGTTGCTGTCGAAAACTGAAATGCCTCCGTCAGAAGAAGCAGTGCCTGAATTTCCTGGCAATGAGTTTTTGTAATTAATTTAATAGTTCAAAATATGGTGCAGGAAAACATTATTAGCCCATTTTGCAGCATTTTGATCTAATCTCTTATCATTTACCGACCACTACTGGCGGACAATGAGTTATAAGCCTGTTGTCGTGATACCGTCAATCGCATTTTTGTTGAGTGACCAGATAATGTCCGCGGGGAAATGTCCCTTAACAACACCTTCCGGTACGAGTGCATAATACATCATCACGCGTCATGGTAGTATACTTTGAACGCTCTTATGACGTCAGGTTACCCAAGACCGCCCTGAGTTCCGCAGACCGCATGCTTCAGCTGTCTCCCGTCCGGTCCGCGTTATTACCGACTGGCCGCCCGTTTCCTCACTGCATTGATACGTGTATGGACCTGTTCTATCCGCGCCCAGTCTCCCCCATCCCATATAATCCTCTCTTTTCCTTTGCATGCATGTGTAAGTGTCATCGTTCTCCCAAATATTGCTGCCTGTATCCTACTTGGCTGTCGTCAACAGATCTCACACTGCCTATCTCCTCGCTTTTCACCCAGCATTCTGTTCACTCTCTTGCATTCTTCCGGCCATCTAACAGCTGGTGGCATCACCGTCCCTCTCTCTCCCTCCTCGCTCGGCAGACCACTGTCCGGAGAGAATAGCAGCCAGGCCGTCGTCGCGGTAAATATACTGCGTCGCTGATCCTGCGCCCCACGACCCGCCCGTGACGATCATACGACGCCACCCCAGGCGATTACGGAAAAAAGATCCGCCGGCGAAGACCGCATTCGATGCTGGTGTGTGTGTGTGTGTGTGTGTGTGTGTGTGTGTGTGTGTGTGTGTGTGTGTGTGTGTGTGTGTGTGTGTGTGCATGTATGTGTGTGTGTGTGTGTGTGTGTGTGTGTGTGTGTGTGTGTGTGTGTGTGTGTCGCGTGCATAATCACGCGCAAGCCAACGCGCGAGTCCTGGCGAACAAACATCCGCCATGACATTTTAACGGCTCACGACTAACGCGAAATCAATAACGTCACAGGCGACGGGGAATCCTCGTCGTCTATGTTTCTCCGTGACCGCAGTGGCCACGTCGTAACCATACGCCACGTCCGCGGCCCGGACTCAACGACAGCCGGCAACACGGCCAGTCGGGGGAAGAGGAGGAGGGAAGTCGGGGAGGGAAGGGAAGAGGGGGAGGAGGAAAGAGGAGGGAAGTCGGGGAGGGAAGAGGGCGGCCAGCGATCTGTCAGTCTTGGGCATGGGGAGGGCGAGGGCGGCGCCGCGGACACCTTCAGTGATCCCCCCCCCCCCCCGGCTCAGGGGCATGAATAAACCATGCCCGGGGGGATGGGTGGAAAAGGGTCGCGCTACGGAGCGCCGGGGAATCCGGCCAAGGGTACAGCGGTGCAGTACCGCACAATATCTGACAGCATGGAATTCTGTTGTCATCTGAAATGCGTGCATCAAAGCAGCCGGCGGTTGTCTGCCTTTCCTGATGTCTGCTTGAGTCTTCGAACGGCATGGTAGCCTCTAGCCCGAGCATCGCTCTCTCCCACGGCGTTGTGCTGTCATTCTACGTTGCTTGGTGTTTGGAGGTCGAATTTATGATGCGGCTAAAGGTGCCAGGAAACTGCAGGAGTGGGATGGAAGAAACGCTACCTCGTGATTTACCGTCTCTGGATGAGAAATGGTCCTATGCGCTGCAGCTATTCAGTCGAGGTGCCATAGCCATGCAAGTTATAGAAGACATTTATCTTCTGTATCTCCCTCAGCCAATCCCACCGTTTTTCATTCCCTCCTCTTCCCTTTTTCTCTCCGTCTTTCTTCTCGTCTCCTTCTTGTCCTCTTGTTTCATCCTTCTAGAATCTTTGTCTCAATGTCCCTTCCCTTCTTGTTTCTTTTGGCACCGTTTCGTCATGTTTGGCTACCACCACCAATGACTGTTTCCTTCCCAGCGCTAGGTTTTGGGGCTCTACAAAACAAAAGGTATTGCTATTTTTTGAGGAGGCTATCACAACATAATTGAAAAAGACAAAAAAATAAGGCAAAGCAAAACCTCTAACATGAATAATGGCTGATCACGTGGCACAACAATGCCAAGGATCGGTGCGGATCTCTGACTGCTTATTTCGGACAAAGAAAGCTAACAGCTTCTGGCCTCTCACATGAGCTTTCCTTGTCGGAAGGCCCCGGCCAGCGGAAGAGTCCCTTTTCATTCGGGGCGCCGTCCCTTTCCCTGTTAAGCATGCGATTCTGGGTCGCTTGTCGACACATGCACTGGGCTTGTGCCACTGCTCGGCAATGTGAGCTCCTGACCGACACAGGCACACTCATTGTTTCAGGGATATCAAACAGTGCATATTGTGGGTCTCGCCCTTATCGCTGTTTGGGAAATGTTCCCCCAGGGCTCAAATCGACTGTTCAGTGTTGGTGGTCTCTGACCCAAATAGAGGCCCATATTGCCCCGGGGTGTCCACAGTTGGCACAGTTGGCCCCCTGACCGACATTTGGGGGGCCTGCCTTGCGGCACGAGCTCCTTAACGTGACCTGCACCCAGCCCCCGTGCTCTCCAACCGAGCACTTGATCGTGGGTCCTGAGGGGCGACCCTGCTACAGGCCACTTCGAACACTGCCCCAGGCCAACTTTAGGAGCATTGCCAAGATAGGATCATTGTTAGTCACTTCGGCCCACTGGCCGACGCAGGGGCCAGATTTGACGCTGGGGAAATCTGGTAGCAAACCCGCCGCGTGTCGCGGTCATTGAGCCTCCATCACGGAGGGGAAGTTTCACTCAATGTGGTTGGGGTGATTGGGCGAGAAAACCTAGCCCTACATACACTAAAAAGCAAATTCTTACCCGGATTTGAGGTCCTCATGTCTCGACGTTTTGGAGTTGTAGTCCGCCCCCTCCCCTCCACAACTGAATAGGGAGCTAGAGCACTGCTCTTATTTGTTGCCTTGCTATGTCTCGGCGTAAGGTATCGTTGGGCATCATGATCATTTTGTTTGGCGTCTTTCATCGAGACCAGGTTTTGGTAATCGACATAGGGTCGATGTTATGTGATTTCAGGCTCCGGAAATAAAGAGATAAGTTGATGTGCGTAACTATTACGGGCTGCTACGGAGGCCCACGGCCGGTAGCCGTAAAGTAGGGTGCAGATTGCAATAAAGCGCCGCGTTATGCACGTTCAACACGGCTGGTGTGGTTTTGGCGGTCCTTTCCGGGCGATTACCGCCCTCGGTTTAGTCGGCTGGTGTCGATCGACAGGCTTTCGGGGGTATGCCACCGAATACTCACGACGAAGTGGAGGGTGGCAAATTTCAAAGGCTCTTCCGAACGTAGACGGTCAAAAACTCGATGCTTTTGGGTGCTAATATTCGACCGGTTTGTTTCATTTTTTCGATAAGACAGCGCGGCAAAACAAACAACTTGCTACCGTCCGTAGAATTGGAAAAGTTGTTAAAAAATGCCAGATGGTGTCAGACGGTAAGAATGGCATCGCTAATAATGTCAGGCAAGGCGCAAAACTGGACCAGAGTCAGCAAGACAAAGGATTGATTGGTTAGACATGTGCAGCACGCAGGAAAAATAGAAATACATAAGTAAGCAAGATAGGCATGTTGAACTTGTAAAGTGTGGTTAGCTTAGTCAGCTGGGCTCAACTGAGCATGACATCGCAGTTAAGTGTTTTTTATTATGTTTTTTTTAACCTGTGAAACAATGAGTGGAAATCTCCTGAGAATTAAAACAACTTTGGACTCTGATTCCAAAAGCCATGCTTTTACTTAGGCTCCAGAAAGTTGGAGCAACACCGTTGGGTTGGCCAAATTGGATATGGAGGGGGTGAAGGCAGTGGCCCACCTAAAACACTACGAATGGACATCTGTGCACGTGGGTGTAGTGTCGTGGAATGTGACCACAGCCCGATGACGCACACGCAGCCATCGGCATGTCTGTTTACTCATGTTGCGTGCTAAAGAAGGTGTCAACACTCAAACACGGGGCGGCAATACGGCTGGTGCTACTTCCGTCTACAGGGGTCATATTCGCTCATCACCGTCATCGGTCCGAATAGACGTATCATCAAGGCCCTTGTATCCGGCACGCGGGTGTAGTGTACGGGTGCCACGAGGATTGAGTTGTCATCAAGTCCAGTTGGCGAATGTCCGATCGATTGCTGCGTTGACTTACAACGCAAAACAGGTACACCGACGAAACAGTATCCGTTCAATCGTTAAATTGTTTATCAGTGTATGCATCTAGCAGAGTCATTTGCAGGACCGTAGTCTCGCAACAAGCGCTGGGGATGAACAGTGGAAAATGACAGAAACTTCTCCCAAAATGAGCCATCAAACGGGCCTCTTCCCGGATGTGGCCCACTTTCTTCTCAAAATTTGGGGCACGCCTCCAACCGAACGGCAAACCAAACCCTACTCACTAGCATTTCCGTCCCTGGTGGAAATTACGAACAGTAGAGTTTCTTGCGACAGGACGAGATCCTAGTCCCAGTGTCTCGTACCAATGCCTCGTACCACACGCCCATTCATACCCTCAACGGCCTGATCCTTCACTGTCGGTATCAACAGGGGCGATATTTACCGAAGACCGCCGAGGCGGCCATGTGGAGATGGCCTTCAAGTACGCGGTGCTGAAGGTCAACAGTGACACGCTACTGCTGCCCAACATCACGCTGGAGTACGACATCCAGTACGCCTACCGCGACGACAGCTTTCACGCCGCTAAGAAAGGTATGGCCGCGAACGGGAACGTTTGGACAGGCGAATGTCCTGCAGTATATGTGGGTTATGTCTGAACTCCCTTGAGATGTGCTCGTGTGTCCGTGCGGCAAGACGTTGGAAGGAATTGGTCGGTTCGAGTGTTCGATGAATCGAAGTTGTCCCGTATATTTGAAGTAACGTTACAATTTCATTGAATGCCATGTTAATGTCACGTTATGTTTATTTTACACTTACCCAGTGCCCGTAGATTTGAATTCCGGTGTTTGCTGCTATGATTTGCACCCGCTTTTGCTACGTGATAGCCCTGCCCGTCCAGCATAGTCGCATTCCTCCCAGTCGCATCCATCCACCCTCCACAGCTTTGAACGACCGGTGCCGCAGCCATCAACCCCGCTACGTCGGAATAGCTCTGGCCGACAACGGCGCCCGCCCATCGTCGGTAACGACGCACGTGCCGCCCTCTGACCCGTACCCGGCCCTGCTCCTACGCTTTCCCCCCTCGCGGCCCCCCAACGCGGGGACGATTCCTCTTCCCCCGACAGGGCGCGCTCGTTATGCGGCCCGGGGTGTGGACCACGTGATACAGTGCCCGCGGCGATGGACTGAGCGACACCGCGTCTGTCGCTCAGTCCATCTGGGGGAAGGGGAGGGGAGGTAGACGTAGGGATACTGCAGCGTCGGCTTCGGCGACGGCGGGCTCTTTCGGACGTGCACGGAGGCGTGCTGTGGTGTGGTGTGATGACCGTGTGTATCAAGCACGGTACATGAAGTAATTGACCCGACTGTAATGCGCTGTTTTTGCGTTTCTTGAAACGTAGGCAACTGATCTTCCGATCACTTCACGACACACACAAATGCATGTGTTGTCTATCCGTCTCGATCTCTCGCGAATGTTGTAGACGCTGAGCGCTGACCGCATCAGGCCATTTACTGCCACAAGGCGACTTGGAAGACACTTGGCTATGGAGATAACTACGGCTGGCTACACGGGGCTATGAAGCTGCCTGCGTTGAATGTCCCATAGCTCGAAGCTACAGGGCATTTAGCGGTGATTACGGCGTTCCCTTGCAGTATGCTCTGCTGTGTGATCCAGGTCTGCGGCGCAACGTTCCTGATCGATGTCGGGACACTTGTCGGCTCGAACGCGTGTGCCGCGGCGCGTCTCGCCGTCATGTGTGGCGGCAATGGGCACCAGGTGTTCTTGCCCGACATCCGCAGCGTGCTGGTAGTCTCAGTGCGGGGTGCCTGCCTGCTCAGCCTCGTAACCTCCCCCCCCCCTCGATTTTGACAGCGTGCGGCCAGCTGCAGGGGGGCGTGTTCGGCCTGTTCGGCCCCTCCGACACGCTGCTCGGCGCGCACGTGCAGAGCATCTGCGACTCGCTGGACGTGCCGCACGTGGAGACGCGGCTGGACGTGGACCCGCGGCGCCGCCAGTTCAGCGTTAACCTGCATCCCAGCTACCAGGACCTCACGCGCGCCTTCAGGGACCTCATGGGCTTCCTCAACTGGACCCGCGTGGCCGTCGTCTACGAGGAGGACGCGGGTGAGGCGAGTCGGAGTGAAACGCCGGCGCAAGCTGGCTCCCGTTGAGGCAAGTCGGACTTGAAAAATGGGAGATATATATATACATATATATATATATATATATATATATATATATATATATATATATACATATTCCACAAATCGCGCCTTTGATGTAGGGTTGTGGTATTTCCACATATGGAGCGCTTACGTTCATACACCTTAGCACCGGGGCGCTGAAGCTCACAGGGCTATGGCGGAGTCATCTGAGGAAAATTCTGCGGACGTGACATCTGATATTTGCAAGCCAAAACATTTCGTGATCGTAACGTTTCGTTTGGTGTTTCATTTGAGATATTGACTTCTTACGTCGATTATAACTGACTTTGGGCTTCCATTGGAACGAGGAACAGCCCAACGAGGATGTCAGTCGATCACGGGCATAGGGTAAATACTCAAGTATATTTATAGCGTATTTCTATGCTGCTGATATCCTTGGTGAACCTGTTTCTTCGGATTTTTTTAAAGATTGGTAATTGCCATCCCACAATATAGAAACCACGATGCAAAAAAGGTGTTGAAAGCCTTTCTTACCTTGACCTTGACATTGCTTGAAGGTCTTCGCTGGACTAATAGTCGGTTATTTTCGGCATGAAAGGTCACGATACTGAGAAATTTATCAGGCCTTTTGCGTATGTATTTTAAACTTATCCTTTGGGTGAAGTCCGGATGCGAGCCGATGAGTCGCCTTGCATATCCTACTCTGAGAGCTTATGACAGAAATGGAGTTCCATCGCATCGAGTCTTTAGGCTTGAAATAAAATCACGCGGCATCAAAATAAACACAGTTCAAAGCTTTCATCTTTCAAAAACTTAGATAACATGACGGTATCAGGGGCAAAAGTTAGATGCTCGTCCTTGTATTTGCAATGGCATAATCTCGCATGAAATGTGGTTTTGTCATTGGTATGCCATCCCACTCTAAATCCAACGCAAACAGCATTTTGTCGCAAATCTGCACCGCACGGATACCTGAACCCCCCTAGGCTCGGGCTACGCTACAAAAAGCACTGACAAAGGTCAGACAGATACATGACGCTGCTCATGCTGCTCGAAAGGATTACTGGAAGTCGTAATGATAATTGCAAAAAAACATGCTCAGAAATACCGCTCTAAGTATTCTTTTGGCGACACTTCCAGCTGATGAGCAATTTGGAACCATACGCTCAGAGGAGCGTTCGTCTGTTTTCCTGTTTTCGTTTGTATGCCCACATGTTTTATTGTGAAGGGCGCGCATACGTGGCCGGACATATGTGTTGGCTTTGTCGTTTACTTCTCAGACAGTATTTCTGCTCTGTGGATGATGTTTCAATCTCGCCGCAGCATATCCTTATACTCGAGCTGCGCCAAACGTCTCCCCCAATAAACAGAACCCTGAAAGTCGTCTGCTGCGTATCAAAAGCCTGTCCGTGCTCCAGTCTTTGACATTTTGTTTTCTATATCAGACGACACTTGGCAGAGATGGAAACGCGAAATTGACTTCACGCTGAATCCGATGCTATTTCTTTTTCATCTGCCGTTCCGCACGACCGACACGCTGCTCAGCAGAAGTCTTTGATATGCCGCCTTTTTGGTCGAGGTGGTATACCTTTTCAGTCTTGTTTGTTCGTATCTCTTGTCGCACACATGCTTTTATTATGCGGTGTCTTTCTCATGTTTCTGTGCATGCTATGTTGCGTAGGTTTTATCATCAGATGATGTCAGCCAGCCTGTTGTTGTTTACTCTAGAGAGCCTCTAACTTAACTGTACTACGAGTTAACTTAACTGTCAGCAGGCATATACTGAGACCTGATGCGCATCTTCATGCATTGTTGTGCGCGTGCGTTGATGATGAAGTAACAACCTGTCGTCAGGCGTTGGAGGAGATTGTGGTAAGACCAGGATACATAAGACAATTTGTAGAAGACGCTACAAAGAAACGATTCACCCCGAGTACATAACATAAGGAACACAGACTTTGACCTTCCGGGAAATCTTATCCTGACAATAATCAACCTGTAATAAACCAGGAGACGCTGATGAAACGTCATTGTCAAGGAAGCATTGGCTATATTGGCCAACTTGATGTTTTAAACTGCACTGATGCTTGCGATTGGTCATGTTCACTCACGACGACGATGAACACTACACAACGAGTTTTTTAATATGTCGATGCTTCCTTGACAGCGTCAACTAAAAAGAGCGTCCCACATTTATATGGGGTTTTGAACTGAAAAAGCCATCTTGAAGATCTTTCGGTGCTGTTCACAATCCTGCCTTTTTAAGACATAAGACCCTCTAGTTTCTGAAGTAAACGTCTCCCAAAGTGGAGAGAGGTATATCGGGGAGAGTACTTTAAAGCCAGCTTGGCACTTATGACATTGTAATAGCGTCATTCAAAGCCTGCCATTCCATAAGCCATGCGGCGATCAAACCAAAAATAATATAATTGTCGAGGCGCTCAAATCTGGCGTTCGCATGCACGATTCCCAGATATGACGGCCGTTAATTGGCTCTCTATCAATGTTGTACAAGGTACGATGACGTAATCAAACCATGACACTTTGAGGAGCATATTAACTTAACAGCAAATTGTGCTGTCTTGAGTAGTCCTTTCCACTTACAAGGCATGCCAATATCAATAAGTGAGCTTGTCTAATCACATCTGATGCTTGTTTCAATATCTTCAAATGAGAAATATTCCTCGCAACCTGTGCTTCGTTGTTTATTGAAGGCCTTCAATCTACCGGAGGCCTATCGTCAGCATGACACACAACCAGATTCTCTCGAATATTTCCACTCCCGTGCGGTCTTTGTGGTCTTTTGTGTTAGTGAATACATACAGCGAAACACTATCGCTATTTTCAAAATTGATACGACCGCTCTCTTCTTCCACGCCATATCGGAAGTAAAACCCAAGCCCGGGTACCTCTCTAGTGCTATCATTTCCAGTGCGTACCGCCGCCACCGATTCTGCGACCGGTCCAGCCGATTTTGGTCCCGACGTCGGGCCAAGCGTCGCGGCGATTTTTGTTATCCGCGGGTGGTCGTGGTGGCGATTGTCCCGCAGAGTCTGCATCCCAACCAGCGGAGCCCGGAGCGCACGGCTGAACTCGTTGGATTGCGCCGGTGGCGAGTCGGCGCACGTGCCCCGCTCGCCGGGAGGCTTCCTCTGCGGACAGGACAGCCGTTGGTCCGCCGCAACCGCCGCACGAGCGATGCAGGCTGGGCTCTTCCAGCTAGAAGAAACTTTTGTCCGAGGTTCTATAAGCCGGGATACCGTCGATTCTTTTCAGGCCATTGAGCCGATGACCAGAGATCACTGACGAATGGGCCATCTGCTATGTTCTACTCGCTGCCTGCGGCCAAGATGTCGCAGCATTACGATCGCTACCTCACCGGCAGTGTCAGCCGGGGGCAGCCTGCAGCCGAGCGCGCAGGCCGCTTCGAAGGCGGAGATCTTCTTCTCGATGCTGTTTTTCTGCCCGCGTCGAGCCGGCGCCTAGTCGCGTGTTTTACCGCCGTGCTGTCCACTAGACCCTCCGGTCGGAGAGTATCGGAATTTACCGGCTCGCTGGGGACGAGACGTAATATGACCACGCGCCGCAGATTCAATATCCGGAAAATACCGGACGAATTTCTGCTGGCTTTCGCGTGTCGGTCGCTATTTTTGCCGCGGACAGGAAGGGGAGAGGGTTTTTGCTTCCATGTCGGACCCAGATAAGAGGATGTCCTATTATGAAGATGACAGGGATTTCAAGCGGCAGAGCCGGGGGATTTATCTCGCTAGTTGCTTCTCGGCCTCGGCCAGATCCAGGCAGTTTTAGAGGCGTAGAGAAGGTGGCACGGGTGTGGATTTGCTTTCTTTTCTGAGAGATCTAGCCCCCGATGTGAAGTTTAGCCTCCCAAAGTTGGCTTGGGCTCCCAAATACTTTTGACTGGAATACCATAAAAAGCGAAGGTGAAAGATAATCATCACACAAAAAGACTTATTCATTTTTCTGCATAGTGGAGTCGCCATGGAGGATGCAGCGAGCAACTTGATCGCTGCAGCCTCAAAATTACTCCCACAAATTATGGGTAACTTAAGATAATACGCGTTAGACCTTTTAAGCATGAAGTTTTTTTTGTCTGGCCAATCTAACCACAAACACTTTTTGCCTCAGCCTAAAGAACATACCGACGTCACTGATTCACTGTTCTCGTGGTGATTGTTATGCCAAGCGCCATTTTGTCTGCTACGCATGGGAGGCCACAAGCCTATCGTTGTTTTACTTGAAATCCGGCTTCTTCTACTGCATGATCTCATGAGAAAAATAAACGGGTGACAGAATACAGTTTTTGGTGTGGTATCGGTACCTCAAAATTTTGGTTCAGCTATAAAATGGGATGCACAACACACAGAACAAAAAGCAACAAGTTTGGCGGGGCAGATTTTGTATCTCGTTTCCAGCAGAAAACAAAAGAATGTTTGCACTCTGAACCGCCAATCCATTATTTAATGAAGGCTGAACAGACCCATTCTGCCTCGGGCCCCCGCGAAATAGCACGAAAGAACATTTACCGTGTCATGTCAATGACACGACTCTTGGCGTCCTGTAATCAGACTGAGGCCGTCTAGCCAGCGGCCAAATGACCCTCTTCGGCGAGCCATACACGAACGCTTGTTCTGGAAGGCTTGTTCTCCACCATGCGTTTCGCCTCATGACAAATGTGGTTAGCATGACTTCACTTGATCTCAGATCTACCAAATTTGGGCTTCGGCAACGACGACTGATGTGTATTCGTGGCAATACATTTTTTTTGCGAGCATTTTGCGCGTTGTAGCCAACGGGTTCAGAGAAAGGTGATGGCTGTTAACAATAAATATAAACTGCTGATATATAAATAGCTGATATAAACAGAGGTGGTGCCTCACCGGCCGTCCCCAGGTCAAGTGAAGCCACAGGGCCTGGTGGCCAACTCCTGACGTGGTGCCTTCACCTGCTGCCCCCAGGCCTAGTGAAGCTACAGGACCTGGTGAAAGCACCCCCAGACCTGGAGATGGAGGTGTACATCCGACAGGCGGGGCCGTCACACTACCGCCATGTGCTGCGGGAGATCAAGGACAAGGGCATTTTCAACCTGGTGGTGGACACGAATCCGGAAAATATACAACTCTTCCTCCGATCGGTGAGTTATACGCGGTTCGATCGATGAGTTACGCGTCTTTCGATCGGGGAGTTGCGCACCATTCGATCGGTGAGTTATACGCCTGTCGATCGGTGAGTTACATGCCGTTCGATCGGGGAGTTACGCGCCGTTCGATCGGTGAGTTACACGCCTTTTGATCGGTGAGTTATGTGCCGTTCTATCGGTGAGTTATGCGCCGTTCGATCGGGGAGTTATACGCCGTTCGATCGGTGAGTTATGTGCCGTTTGATCGGTGAGTTTTGTGCCGTTCGATCGGTGATATGCTCTTCATTTACCAGCCATTGATTACTATGCCTTGTTTACCAGCCATTTTATTCGCCTGGTCCGGGCATTGCACTTTGATATATAATCTATATAATCTATAATCAGTTTGATCTGAATATCTATCCGGTGGGACATTGGAGAAGACAGACGAACGAGCGCAATTTAAACCATTACTGATTGGGCGTCTTCTATTGCTCCCACAACCCCCCCCCCCCCCCCCAACTCAACACACACAACGCAGGTGTGATGCCCCTGTCGAGCGCAAGTTTTGTAGGCAGGACGCGGTGAGTGGTGATTGGCGGATTTCCAGCATGTCTCCGTCGCGCATTACTTTATGCGCTCGTTTCGTAGCGCTTGGGCGAGTAACGTAGGCTTAAGATCTTTTAATTGCATAGGGTCTGAGCATAAATGCGTCTGTATTTGCCGATATCTGCCTCTTACTCTTACGTTTAGCGATTTCATTTAATTCCGTGTTTGCTGTTGCCACGCTGCCCGCGCCTTAGCTCCGCAGTATAAGCCATGATGACCCAGTATGTCCTTTTGCCGAGGTTAGTGCACAGTGCATGTTCCGTGATTAGATGAAATGGGCCACCACATGCTGCCACCTAAGCCATTAACCTGTTGATCAATTTGCACCCCAGCCTTTTGCATGCTGCGGTAAACTAAACATGTCAACCCTCACGACCTATATACAGCCTTTATCATGACTTCTGCTCACACTAATAGTCAATGGATCGGTTTCGAATCAGGAACACAGATGTAGCTGACTCACGCAAGGATGAAAGGCAGCATCTTGCCGAGTCCCGGCGAGCAGGAGTTGAGCCTCGAGCACTGTCCCTCACCTCTCTCGCGACCGGCAGACGCCTTCCCCGGCGATCGCCCCCCTCCCCCCTCCTCCCTCTCCACACGGCCGCCCACACGCACAGCCCCCTCCCCGGACTCGTCTCCCAGTCGCGGAAGTCCGAGATACGGCCCTCTGCGTCTCACGTCCGTCCATTTTCATTCCTCCTGCAGCACTCAGCGGTCTTTACGATGCCGCGGGCCGGGCCGATCGCGGTGCGGGGAAGGGGAGGGAGGGGCGGACGGACGCCGCCGGGCGGCAGCGACGGACCGATTGTTTTGACAAGCATCCAGCGTTTGGCTCAATTTATGCCCAACAATGTCTTACAGCGGATTTGATCGCGCGGAACTGCTCGTGGCGATTTACAGATGTAGCTGATTCGGCTTAATTTAGGTTCATTCCACTCGGTTTTTGTTTTACCGTGATTTTCTTAGTTGGACTTGCCACGCTCATGTTAAGTGTGTTAATTGTTCTCTTGCTATCTCTTCACCTGGATTATTTTATGGGAATCGAACGAAACGAAACAATTTAAAAAAGTATGAAAGCACGGTTGAACATGTGGTAGCCATGCGAAGGTGGCTCGCGTCGTGTGTGTGATGAATCTGCTGATCGCTTTGTTTGGAGCGAAGCCTACTCAGCAGTCGTGATGTGTGATGAATCTTCTGATCGCTTTTTTTGGAGCAAAGCTTACTCAGCAGTCGTGATGTGGTGCCAGTCAGCGGGCGTCATCAGTCATCAGTCAGTCATCAGTCAGTCATCAGTCTTATAGCTAGTCTGAGCGAGGCGCGCCACGCAGCTGACACACCTGACGCCGTTTCAGCTGCTGCAGCTGCAGATGAACGACGACCGGTACCACTACCTCTTCACGTGTTTCGTGAGTTCATCGTAGCACGGCCACACGGTTTTATTGGGCGTGATGTTCTTGTGTCGGATGCCGCCAGTGTGGGTGCGATCAGGTTTTGAGGTGAATTGTGGGAAAATATTAGCGACCACGTCAAGAGCAATTCTGGTGGATTCCATGCATAAGCCTGTGCGAAGCGAACGTTTTCAGGCCTTAAGTATGAAATTGCGGGTGTGTTTCTGGTTATGGAGTCATGGAAAGGCAGCAGATACATGTAATGGACATACTTATCCTGACAGCTGTTTTGGGAACAAAAGGAACACCAGAAAGATTTTTGTCTTCCTAACGGAATACAAAGATTCGTTGTTTGATACGGTAGACTACAAATTACACATCTGAGCTTTATTTCCTTCACTTTACGAGAGTGAGGTCAAAACTGTTCAGTACCACACTGGGATTCAGATATGAAATCACGCCCGATGCAGTGGGTCGGAGCATGACTCTGCTCAACCAGAGCAGGGCGATAGCAGATCTACGACGTACAAAGATTGGCAGTCACCATTGGAGAGAATTAACGTAGCATACTTTCTGTACTTAAAAAAGCAATTACCGTCCGTGTGATTCACACCAGGCGAGCGACCGCATCTTAAGCGATCCATAAATGACTACGATCCGTTTCCCCTCTTCTGAAAAAGACACCTTGCATGCCAAAATCTCCCTATAAATTTGTCGCCGGCCGCCATCTATATGCAGATTGCGGCTTGCGGGCGGGGAGTGAACACTCTAGGTGGAACAACGACCGTCCCACCACCGTAAAAAGCTGGGACATCTCCAGAAGGCGACGGCCACGTCGCCGCAGGCCAGCTCCCAGCGAGCAGAGAAAGGCTCGTTTGGAGGCGGCTGTCTCTGCAAAGGACCTGTAAACGGATTAGCATAAGCAGTCATGCTTCTGAGGGATGACGTCACTGGGACCGTCGGCGGCGCTGCCTCCTCCGGCTGCGGACGAATACGCGGTGCTTTCTCGGGCCCTGCAGACGCACTCGCCGAGCAGGGCGCCGTCTGAAACAGCGCGTTTACGGCTGGCTCCCTGGCTCGGGCGGCGCGTTTGATGCTCGGGACCTGGACTTGACTCGCTGTCAAGTCCAGGCCCGCTGTGGTTGGTCGGCTGCAATTATAGTTATGTGGGTAGTGCTGTGGATTATGCGTGTATAGATGCTGCAGCTTTCAGGCCGTGGGTGCAAGTGC
>NW_023596448.1:26396458-26408628 GCF_011947565.3 Pollicipes pollicipes | reverse complement strand
CGATGTGACGCACAGGGCTTGGTATTGTCATGCCTTAGCTGAACGACCTGCCTTGGAAGTGTCACAGAAAGGATCACGTCTTCCCAAAATCATTGCGAGGCTCCCATGATCTTTTGTTTTGGGTTGCATAATAGCTAAATAACTTCTGTCGGACGATGAGGGGGCCTTAGACGCACGTAAGGCCCTAAAGTACTTTTGGATCTATTATAGAGGAAGGGCCTTAGACGCACGTAAGACCCTGTAGTGACTTCTGGATCGCAGCCACGCTAGTGAGGTGGTCGGAAGCATAACGACATATCGCAATACCGGTACACATTTGGAGGGCCAACCTCGTCAGGCCATGGCCGCTGACCTCTTCATCGGGGCCATGTCGCTCGCACAACAGACGCCCGATACCGCATGTTTATGGTACATCACGCATTTGGCAACACTTCTGGATTACTTCACACTATCTCGCATTACCACGTGACGGTGCAGTTTCATTAATTTGTCCAAAGATCAGGTGATCCTTGATCAAACCATGAGATCTTCCAGATCCACTTTTTAGAAAATACCGTTGGGTTTCTGTGACCCGCTTTTATCTATCCCAGGCCGCTGCCATCAATATTTGCCGCAGTTTGAAAGCGCCACCACGCGTTTCTTGTTTCGTTGTCGAGCCGCGCTTTGTTCATAGGATCGCAGGGTGCGACGCATCACGCTAGAGTTGACCTTTACTGACCTAGAAAACGGGTTAAACATCACACCCACCTACGCTTTATTATCGATACATATTGGTGTCAAGTGCCAGACTACACATAATACTTTCCCGCAGCATCCACACGTCTTAGGTGAGGGAGGCGACCACATGCGCCTCTTGTATTGCAAGTGACATCTACATCGTCCAGTTCCCTTGTCCTAGGGCGTAATTAAAACCGGTGTCGAACGGGAATTATGCGGTGCACTTTCACATCCAACTTCTCAATGCCGTCTTCTGTTTCACTTCAGCGTGTCAAGTGATGGAGCTCGGCTGCCTCACGCGTGATGAAAATGACAAAAGCCTGTCCGGGGAGGGCTATCGGTCCTCATAATCCATTTGAAAACTTGTCACAAATAAGGTCAGCGCGCACATACAGCTACTCAAAACTGTAAGGGTGTAGAAATCCTCTGTACCCAATACGCGCGCGATGGGGTAGCGGCGGTGACCATCAATTTCGTTTCGTCAACATTTTTCGTTAGTTCGGAATGACATTCAATTTCACTTAAAAATAATATTTTCGGGTGTTTGCACTAGCACGCTAGGTCATATCATGATGGATAGTCTCTGGGAAAGAGGCTGTTAGCGTCTTCAGGAAAATCTTACCTAAAAAGGAAGGACAATCATAAGCGAAACTGACGCGCTTCCACCGACCGAAATGCAGAAAAACAAAATATTTCCACCTTCTTTGTTCCGTTTCCATCTTTCCTGACCTCGCAACGCCCCATCTTGCGGTGCTACCACATTTGAACCACCACTTAGAACTGATATCGTGCATGAAAACATGAGAGCACTTTTCAGCTCATACAGGGCCCATCCATGCGCACCATAGTGCCATCGTCAGTGTCCGGCAATTCCGAGCGTTCACTACGAATGAACTTTGACGGAGCACCGAAAGGGGGAACTTCCCCTTTGACACAACCCCCCATCCAAAATATTTCCCGCGAAACAAAGGCGCCGCAGCGAAGACGCAGCGCCTCTGGGCGTGTACAAATAGCTGACATATGTCTGGTGCAGAGGGCGAGGAATGCGCGCAGCACTGCGGTCCACACATCAAGCATTGTAGGGCATGGGGAATATGCAGACAACACCCCATGCCTACTGGTTGCTCTGTCTAAAGTACCGAAATGGAGGCAGCATTTTTATTAAAACAAAAGAAACTACATACCTGTAGTGGTTACATGTTTTAACTCAATGCGCTCAAGCCACAGCCGAGGCTACCGTCACAAAAACAAACTACGTCAGAAGAGGTTTTGTGCCTACAAAAGCCCTGACCAGCCCCACCGTAACAATAAGGGGCAACCATGTCTTGACCTACACTGTCCGCAGCCCAAACCGTCATTCACCACAACCGTGGACATTTCGCACACGTCAGCTGCATGTGGGCGCGGCGCACCGACCAGTCCCGCTCCCACGGCCACGCCGCGGACCAGCCCTTCACACGCGCCCACCCGTGCCCCCTCCTCTTCCCATCCCTGGCGCGCAGCACGGCCGGCGTGCCAGCCACCGCGTGCGCCGCCTCAGCATCCGGCGTGCTGCTGCAGGCGCAGCACGGCCGGGATCCCAGCCACCGCGCGCGCCGCCTCAGCATCCGGCGTGCTGCCGCAGGTGCAGCACGGCCGGCGTGCCAGCCACCGCGTGCGCCGCCTCAGCATCCGGCGTGCTGCTGCAGACGCAGCACGGCCGGCGTGCCAGCCACTGCGTGCGCCGCCTCAGCATCCGGCGTGCTGCTGCAGACGCAGCACGGCCGGCGTGCCAGCCACCGCGCGCGCCGCCTCAGCATCCGGCGTGCTGCTGCAGGCGCAGCACGGCCGGGGTCCCAGCCACGGCGTGCGCCGCCTCAGCATCCGGCGTGCTGCTGCAGGCGCAGCACGGCCGGGGTCCCAGCCACGGCGTGCGCCGCCTCAGCATCCGGCGTGCTGCCGCAGGTGCAGCACGGCCGGCGTGCCAGCCACCGCGTGCGCCGCCTCAGTACCCGGCGTGCTGCTGCAGGCGCAGCACGGCCGGCGCCGACGTGCACGGAATAGCGCCCAGCTCGGTTATGACCACATCCACCAGCTCGGGCGGCGTGACGTCGTAGGCCAGGTTGAGCAGCGTCAGCGCCTCGCAGCGCCGCCAGTCGGCCAGCGGCGAGTCGGCCGCCGGCACCAGCGCATCCGGGTCGCCCAGCCGGTTGTACACCTGCGAGTCGGTCTGCACGCGCTCCGAGAACTTGTACTTCTCGCAGCAGACGAGCACGGGCCGGTTAAGGGCGCGGCCAGCCAGGCTCACCATGGCCGAGCCGGCGCGCGACAGCACCATGCCGTTGGAGAGGAGCGCGTGCGCGCCCAGTAGCACCTTGGTCGCCTGCTTCATGTGGTGGCTGATGGCGCTGATCATGCCGTACGAGCAGGTGACGCCGGCGTCCAACAGCATCCGCAGCATACCACGGCCCTCGAGATGCGGCCGCGAGTCCACCACCACCACGTGGAAGCGGAGGCCTTTCATGTGCGCTTCGCGCAGCACGTCCAGCACCGCCGCCGACTTGCCGTACGTCAGGATCGTGTCGCCGTCCTTGATCCTCTCCAGGGCGTAGTGCGTGATCGCCGTCACCGCCTTACAGATGTTGTCTCTGATGAAGAACTCGATCCACTCCGACAGGTGCTTCTTTGCCTCGTTGTCGCTGGTCCCGTCGGCCACCTCTGTGCGGATGGCGTGGTCCAGCCGCGCCGCCGCGTTCTCCATGGCGACCGAGAGCGGCTGGCACGCGGCCACGTGACCCACGGCTCGGCGCACCTGGTCAGGCAGGTCGCGGCGGAGTTCGCGCTGCGCCGGCGTCTTGTAGTCCTCCACGAGAGCGGCGAGCGCGGCCAGCAGCGCCACGGCGCCGGCGTTGGCGCCGGTGATGCGGCCGGCCGCCAGCCGCAGGCCCAGGCGCAGCACGGCCGGATGCACGCCGTGCTTCAGCGTCAGCGCGTCCACGGCGCCGGCGTCGAACTGCGGCAGGTGCGAGAACATGTGGATGTGGTGCTTGGTGGCGGCCGGCGCCTTCTTCGAGTTTTTCTTGTCCGGCTGGGCGGTGTCCTGATCCGGGCGCGCCACCGGCGCCGGCTGCTGAGCCGGCCCGGCCACCTTCTGGGCCGGCTTCGGCTGGCTGCCTCCTTTGGCGGCGGCGGGGCCCGCAGCTGCCGCCGCCGCCGCCGCCGCTGCCTTGGCCGCCCGCTGCGCCTCCTGCAGCGCCCGCCTCTCAGCCTTCAGCTCGGCCTTGGACTTGGTTGGCGGCTGGTCCGGCGCCGGGGCCGCGTTCGGGACCGGCCTCGGCTGACCGCCGCGCTCGGCCACGGCCGGGCCGGGGGCCGCCGCTGCCGCCTGCTGCACGGTCTGGGGAGCAGACTGCACCTCCGTCTTGGGTCCGGGCGGCGACTGAAGTGGCGGTCGCGCCGATGGTGCGGTGGCCGGCCGGCTCGCGGTCGCCTGACCGGCCGCACCAGCGCCGCACGCCGCCGCCGGCAGCGAGGCCTCACTCTTGCTCGCGCCAGCTCCAGCGGCCTTGCTGGTGCTGCTTTTCCCGAGCTCGTTCGCGTTGGCGTTGGCCGACTTGTTGGCGTTGGCCTTGGCCGCCTTGGCCAGCTTGGCCGCCTCAGCCTTGGCCTTCCGTTCGGCCTTGACCTGCTCCCTGCTCTTCTGCTGACCGTCAGCAGGCTGGGCCTGGTGGGACGGCTCCGCTGCGGTCTGGACGGGCGCCCCGGCGGCCAGCGCCGGCGCCGGCGCTGGCGCCTGCGCAGGGCGGGCGACCGGGCTAGCCTGACCTGCCGCTCCACGGCCGCCGCCCGCCTGCGCGGAGCCGTCGCCGCCGGCCGTCGGCGACGCCTTCTTGCTCACGCTCGCTTTGGCATCCTTGACAGGCGTGCCCGTATTCGATTTGGATACTTTGGCGGGCTGGTTCGCGCTAGCTTTGGCCGGCTTGGCAGGGTGGCTCGCGTTAGCGTTGACTGCCCTGACGGGTGTGTTCGGTGTGTTCGCGATACCCTTGGCCGCTTTGGCAGGATTGCTCGTGTTACCTTCCGCCGCTTTGGCGGGGTTGTTCGCATTGCCTTTGGCCGCTTTAGCGGGGTTGTTCGCGTTGCCTTCAGCCGGTTTGACGGCGCTGCTGATGTTACCTTCGGCCACCTTAGCGGGGTTGTTCGCGTTACCTTTGGCCGCCTGAGCTCTGGCCCGCCGCTCAGCCTTGATTTGCCCCCTGCTCTTCCGTTGGCCGGCCGCGGCCTCACCATGCGGAGCCGCTTTCTGCGCAGGCGCCTGAGCGGCAACCGGCGGCGACTTGGCGGCGGCCGGCGGCGACTTGGTGACGGCCGGCTGCGACTTGGCGGCGGCCGGCTGCGACTTGGAGGCGGCCGGCGGTGACTTGGCGGCGTCCGGCGGCGACTTGGCGGCGGCCGGCTGCGACTTGGCGGCGGCCGGCTGCGACTTGGCGGCGGCCGGCGGTGACTTGGCGGCGTCCGGCGGAGACTTGGCGGCGGCCGGCGGCGACTTGGCGGCGGCCGGCGGCGGCGCGGCGGCGCCCGGGGCGTTTGCCAGGCTGCCGCGCAGCTCGCCCAGCACGTGGCGCAGCACGGCGATGGAGCGGAGCATGTGCCGGGTGGAGCTGGCCGGGGAGCTGCCCGTCTGGCGGCTGGGCGTGGCGTCCGCTGCAGGGCGCGAGGCGACCCGTCAGCGCTCGGCCAGAGAACGCACGCCGCGGCTAAATCAGTCGGATGCGTGGCGCCGGTCTCGCCGTCTCTCGCTCGGCCGCCGGTGGACGCTCTGGCTAAACTGACGACAATATACCTCAAAGTGTATTCGTCTCATAAGTGTGTTGCCACCGTCACTGATAACAGATCGCGTTCGGGGCTCTACACTAACACAGGCAAACTGGACGGTGGCATAACGAACGCCGCCGCATTCCTACGCTGGCAGTCGCACCTGTGTCCACCCCGTAGGTATTCGGTAGTCACCTCAGGCGCCGAACACCTTTCGCCAGGACAAAGGAGCGTTCACGCGACCTCGCACAGCGCCCAATCTCGCCAAACTAGGACAAGCGCATCCACACAGCCTGCCCGGACGGGTGCAGGAGGCCGTGCAGCCATCCCGACGGAGCCAGACGGCTTACACCCCGGAGGGACACCGGGCCCGGAGCGGCCCCGCCACAGGCGCCCGTCACACTTACTGTGCACCTGGAGGTCGATCTCCCGCACCTCGGTGAAGCTGTCCCGCAGCTCCCGGGGCAGGTGCTCGATCACTGCGGCGGGGGGCGGGGCAGCGTCAGTCGCGGCCGCCGCGCTCCTCAGCACGGCGGCGGAACGGAGGTGGGGGGCGGGGCGGGGGGGGGGGGGGGGGGTGCAGGGACGATCACTAGGACAGGGGAGGGGGGCAGGGCAGCGTTAGCCCGGCCGCGCTCCTCAGCACGGCGGCTGCAGCGGCAGCGGCGGCGGAACGGAAACGGAAGGTGGCGGGGGACGTTACGCACGTCACCAACATCATCATCATCATGTGGTGAACGGAGAGACGCAAGGTGAATCTGTCTCGGGATTTGAACGGATTGGCAACAATGCTGGCTGGGTTTGGCAGGGAATCAGCAATGATATAACATCAGAAGTGTGCTCAGTTTAGCCCTTGCCGGCATAGCTTTGTCGGCAGCCCTTACAAGCCTCCATGCTGTCTTGTGAAAACCAAAAGGCGGCAGATGGCAGCGCCGCCGTATTTGGTGCACGTAGCACATACGTCCATTGTACACTATTCAGATTTCGTCCTCCAGGCCATGCCAAGTCAATTCCAGCTGATCCGCACGTCTGAAGGCTTGAAACGTGTTTCAAAAGTCAGCGTCTCTTTTTGCCAAATGTATTTTAACAACTGCAGCCCTGGGAATTAGCATAAAACACGCTTATGGAAGTCAGCATAGAACGCTTGAATAAGCGCCAAACCTTCCAAGGCTGAGGAAATGATAACCATGAGAAGTGACCACACATTCTCTGCTGAATTGGGGACACTTAATTTACTAGCTTTTTCAGGCAGCGCCACGAGGTCCTTCGAGTTCCATCTAATTCATTAATTCCAAAAAACTGATACCGCTCCGCACGGCCGGTCCGTACTTAACGGTGATCGGTAGGTGACTCTCACGAGCTATGAATTCATGGGACCTATCAATCATTACCGCAATCGCAGAGGGACCTTATGACGGCGTCGCATGCTTGCTGGCCATTGTTTGAGTTGCAAGTGACTGCTGAGCAAGATTTCTACGCGCTACACGCGGCTCGCAAGCGCTACCACGCCGAGAGCGGCGGCTTCATCAACGGCGGCCCCAGCAGCAATCCTCCGCTGCTGCTCGCTCCTGTTAGCAAAACAAACCAATACCCGGACAAACTCCCTTAACAGACTGCGCCGCATATTTGGAAAACGGCTATTGGAAATTTTGAAAACCACAGCTGAAAAGGCCTTAGTCAATGAGCTTGAAAAGACGTGCGCAACGCCAGAGTGCTGACCCTGAACTTTGCCACGGCGATACTAACTTCTCAATTATGTCCTCGATCCAAAGCCCCCGCAACCTCCTCCGACCATGAGTGCCTCAGGAACCTGGCACACGCCAGGCGTGCATCGAGGCCGAACTCAGAGAGGTCAAACACTATCGCTGGAGGAGCCCCACTGGGCGGAAGTGAGCTTTTATGTACGGTCCAGCGTGCGTCCTGCGGGGTCTTCAAACTGGGGGACATATGCGCACATACCGTGCCGTCCGAGAGGCCCCAATGTGACAAAAGCATGAGACACAAAGTCTACAGTTTGGCAATTGACTCACAAGCATTTCAGTACCTCCGGAGAATACTTATTTTGGTGTCATCATGTGTGCACCCAAGACCTTGTTTTGAGTTTCAAACAGCAAGCAATGCAGCGCAATCAGTCTAGACCACCTGAAGCGCACGAGCAACACTGCCTCACGCGGGCCTCCGTCGGACATATGTCAGCATGGCCCAACAGGCCAGGATGCGCGCCACCCAAAGTGCTGCACAGAAAGGCGGGCACCTGGAGCGTGGACAAACGCAAGTGCTAAACTCAAATGATGGATCAGGGATAGTGGGTCAATGACGTTGCAAGTACCGCACAACAAGCTGAAAGGTTACATTTGGTAGATGATTGAATACATTTCAGACTACCTAAATGTTCTATTTCTGGAGACACACACAATACTGAAGATTTGTTGTTTCCAGCTTAGATCTCGCTATCTATCATTCCCACAACTTACTTTCAATGTAATCTTCTAAGTACAGCATTCTGGCAAACTGGTGGCGCCTAAATGCAGCAAGCACGATCCACAAGAGATTCCACGACGGACTGGTGCTAAGACATGGGCCAGGACAACCAGATCCTGTAAAAGAAGAATAATGTTAGAAGCCCATCATTAGAGCCCAAAATAGGGAGACAAAGATCAAACACCATCATTACCCTAATACCCATCACCCTTTCATGTATCATGTTAGTATCTTGTACATCTTGTACACCTCATTCCATCATGACACAAGCTGGTAAAATGCGGCGTGTATCGGCGAAAAGTGGCGTGAGGCTCAGTCGCCTCCCCCCACCCTCCCCCCAACAGCGCCTCTTCCCCTCCCCCAGCTCCCAACCCACAAACTGTGTCATTACATGCCCAGGACACTGGCCTGCAGCCTGCCCACTTGTGAAGATGCCAGCAGCGCTAGCAGGGCAGCAGCATCCCACTGCCAAACTTCAGCTGATATGGGAAAAGGATGTCAACGAAATACAAGTACAAAGTAATCCAATGTGGTTCCCAAAATGTGGTTTGCTGTCATATCAACTGCTGTGCCTTTGGCCTACAATCATGTCCTGGCAGGCAGCATATGTATGATATTTGCAGTCAAAGATGTTTGCTTGTTCACACACATGTGAAGCATGCTGACTTACTTCTCATCACATTGCACTGCAATACAATGTTTTTGCTGTGATGACCAAAACTGGCTGTGCAAAATTTCCACTCCGGCTGACAGGCTGACAAACTTGTAGTACTTTGAATTTATGGGAGGTGTGGTAATGGATGCAGCCTTTCCGGATCCCAAATATTATTATGGGTACACATTTTAGCTCTTTCTTGTGGTATTTTTGCATATTACCCTTTCACTTTACCTTTACCTAACCATTTATAACCCCTACCTGTGGTCTTACATTGCCTACCTGCATTTATATGCCAGGTTATGGTGTCATTTCTAAATTATTAGATAACAAGTCTTAATTAAAAACTCGTGCTTATGCCCGACTTCCTGACTCATGTGACACAAAGCTTGACAAATATTATGTTTAACATGCCCAGTGTTCTGCACAGCAGTGCCATTGCGGCAAACATTTTCCATGTATACTAGTACAGTGTGTTGAGTGGTCAGCACACAGTTACCTTCAAATCCAGATCAACATACTTAAAAAATATTTTAAAACATCAATAATCAGGCAAATTCTGTGCAACTTGGCCAGGCCTTGCTTCAGTGTGCATAATCGCTAGGTTCAGTGCATGAGTTCAGATTGATATCCGGCCCATATAAGATGACCAAATATTTGGTGAGATCACAATATACTATTATCAGAAAACAGCAGCATTGTATCACCTTAACCTTAAAAAAATTGCTTTTGATCACTGGTGACAGCCTTCACAGTGTGTGACAATGTCAAAGATGGCACTGATTGATGATTGGTGGACAAGTTAACAGCTACCAAGTCAGGTGAGCATAGGGTGAAGCCTGCTTTTTCAGTAGCAAGTAAAGAGGCATATTAAGCTATGTTGTAGATAAGAGAAAAGTGATAACCTTATTCATCAGAGCAAACCAGGAACATAGAAATATAGATGTGTTAATAATACTGCTACCATCACATCTATGTGCACTATGTTCTACCATTATATCTATGTGCATTACTACTACCACCATCATCTATGTGCTTAGCTTGCATAATTGAGTCATGCTGCATGAAATCCAGGAATATTGTAAGCCATACATGGTCAGTGCCATCATTTGATACTAAAGTGCTACATAGGTCACCTGCCTGTTGCACAAATTGGGCCATACGCATGCCATATGGCTACGCCGCAACATTGTGCCAGTCAACGTAAGGAGTGTGCGAGGGTGTGTGAATGTGGTCTGAATTTCTAAGCAATGGCTTGGAAAAATGGCGCGGTGCCCTGGAGCACGTAGATTATAAAAACCATTGTGGCTAGTTATCCTTGCAAATTTTGTCCAAAGACATGTATTTCAACCAAAATCACTTCCATACCGTGATACAAGTCCATGCAGCACTCGGTACAAACTGCTAAGCTAGAAACACCACCCCTATATTAAAATAAAACATAAGGAGGAGATAAATATAGAATCATCCGCACACAACTGACTGCAAACGGTGCTTTATGCGGGCCTTGGTTGCGTGCAAGCAAATTATCGTAGCAGTTTCGCAGCTTGCCTTACGAAAACTGCTCGACAGTTGAGGCGAGGCATGACGCACAAAGTGTGTCTGGATTCTGCTGCTATTCCCCTCTCAGCACCGTCATAATATTGCTCAAAGAGCAACTCCTAAGATCAGCAATGGATGTTACGTACCTGGATATGGATATGGTTCGACAATTTAGCGGAAAATGCAATAACACCAAACCCGAGGACGCACGCCCCGCGCCACGATTGTATCAAAGCTGATGTCACGTCGAAAGCGACGCAATGCCGAACAGTACTAGTTCACTGCTATCTTGGCAGCCGTTTTCTATTCAACGAACAAGGGCTTAGACTTTCCTTAAAACTGCATCATTTGACTGTCAAATACCATTGCATCGTCAACTGTACAAATGGCAAATTGAGGTGAACCTAGAACCATCATTTGTGTGTCTATGCTCCCCTCTAATTCTCCTTGGGTGTGACCTAAGGGACAGTAGTACAGATGGAGGGTCGGGGGAGGGGGACAGGGGGCACACGCCCCTTTCCCTAGGTTCCAAGGGCTCTTAAAGCCCCCCCAGGGCTGAACTGAGGGGCCACAACTGAGGGCTGGAAGGGCCGGTCCGAAGTCGTATTCAGAGCCCCGGTCCGCAGGGCCGGGCACTCCAACGGCAGCCCAGCGCGCTTATGAGCGGCCACCTAAGTCGATAAAGGCTTATATATTGGTCAGGCACCACCACTAATGCACAGTCAGCTCCGTGGCAGCATGGGAATGACGGCCCACTTCCCAAGGGATAACGCCAGAGCCAGCGGTCTACGTTGGTCGGGGCCCCAGCGCCTGTCAGGATCCCACAACCACTCACGGGGGCCTATGTTGGCAAGGGATCCCGAGGCCGCCAGAGGCAGTGTTCGAGGAGGCCCCAAGAGCCTGAAGGGCCCACCAGTTCCGACAATCATTGACCCGATTGGAGGGCCTAAGGGCACGAAGGGCTGGTCAAAGTCTCATTCAAGGGCCCGGCCTGCGGATACGGGCCCTTAAATGACAACCAGAGGGCCCTTCGTGCTGATCGGGGACCACTGAGTCGATGAGGGCCTATACCGAACAGTCGGCCCTTTGTCAGTCTGACCACTGGGGGCCTCTTTCCGAAACAGGGACACGGCCGAGCCGCGATTTACATTGGTCAGGCCCCTGCAAAAATGGAGAGATGCTGTATCGTTCAGGGACCCACAGTGCCCAACAGGGTATTTTGTGTCAACAAGGGGCCTCGAGCCGGTCAGGGGAAGATTTGCTCAACGGGGGCGGAGACGGGACACCGAATGACAGTGGGCCTCTTGTAGTGGTCTGGGTCATTTGATAATAAAAGGGAACATGATAACTTATGATGATTGTGCACATTGAGGCAATGGGTCATTTGCCAGTCAGAGCCCCAGTACCGAACGCTGGAGCCTCCAACCCAATTCCAGAATGGGCCCGTTAAGCCGAGCTGCAGTCTATACACCAATCACTGGACCACCTGCGGCGATCAGGGATGTCGCGTCAGTGAGAGTTCATGCGCCGATCCAGGTTCAACTACGCGGGTCAGAAGGCATTCCGGGTCAATGAGGGGCATTCATAAATGGCATTCAGTGATCTTTTTCTAAATTTGGGATTGTCCACCGGACAGATTACAGCTATAGCAACACGAAAGCAAATACCCTATCTTTGCTCTTTCAGTTCCACCACCACCAGATTTGGGCACTACTTCGCGGCGCTGTACAAGGCTGATCGTTATCATCGTCGATCTAAATATCGCACGGGTGAAATGTATACAAGTGCCCGGAATACCTTGTGAATGTACCATTTGGTGCTCTTAAGCATTCGAAGATGCTTCTTTCAAGAATCTCATCATTTTCGCCCACTCGTTGGCCACGGCTTAGTGTTAACCATGGAACCCAGCGGCCTACGGAGGCTGCAGCGCCTGACGTCGAGGTTTTCGTTGCTAAGATTTGCGGGTGCGCATGTTCAAAGC
>NW_023596448.1:26319861-26395805 GCF_011947565.3 Pollicipes pollicipes | reverse complement strand
GTGGTTACATGTTTTAACTCAATGCGCTCAAGCCACAGCCGAGGCTACCGTCACAAAAACAAACTACGTCAGAAGAGGTTTTGTGCCTACAAAAGCCCTGACCAGCCCCACCGTAACAATAAGGGGCAACCATGTCTTGACCTACACTGTCCGCAGCCCAAACCGTCATTCACCACAACCGTGGACATTTCGCACACGTCAGCTGCAGGTGGGCGAGGCGCACCGACCAGTCCCGCTCCCACGGCCGCGCCGCGGACCAGCCCTTCACACGCGCCCACCCGTGCCCCCTCCTCTTCCCATCCCTGGCGCGCAGCACGGCCGGCGTGCCAGCCACCGCGTGCGCCGCCTCAGCATCCGGCGTGCTGCTGCAGACGCAGCACGGCCGGCGTGCCAGCCACCGCGCGCGCCGCCTCAGCATCCGGCGTGCTGCTGCAGACGCAGCACGGCCGGGGTCCTAGCCACCGCGCGCGCCGCCTCAGCATCCGGCGTGCTGCTGCAGACGCAGCACGGCCGGCGTGCCAGTCACTGCGTGCGCCGCCTCAGCATCCGGCGTGCTGCTGCAGACGCAGCACGGCCGGCGTGCCAGCCACCGCGTGCGCCGCCTCAGCATCCGGTGTGTTGCTGCAGACGCAGCACTGCCGGCGTGCCAGCCACCGCATGCGCCGCATCAGTACCCGGCGTGCTGCTGCAGGCGCAGCACGGCCGGCGCCGACGTGCACGGAATAGCGCCCAGCTCGGTTATGACCACATCCACCAGCTCGGGCGGCGTGACGTCGTAGGCCAGGTTGAGCAGCGTCAGCGCCTCGCAGCGCCGCCAGTCGGCCAGCGGCGAGTCGGCCGCCGGCACCAGCGCATCCGGGTCGCCCAGCCGGTTGTACACCTGCGAGTCGGTCCTGCACGCGCTCCGAGAACTTGTACTTCTCGCAGCAGACGAGCACGGGCCGGTTAAGGGCGTGGCCAGCCAGGCTCACCATGGCCGAGCCGGCGCGCGACAGCACCATGCCGTTGGAGAGGAGCGCGTGCGCGCCCAGTAGCACCTTGGTCGCCTGCTTCATGTGGTGGCTGATGGCGCTGATCATGCCGTACGAGCAGGTGACGCCGGCGTCCAACAGCATCCGCAGCATACCACGGCCCTCGAGATGCGGCCGCGAGTCCACCACCACCACGTGGAAGCGGAGGCCTTTCATGTGCGCTTCGCGCAGCACGTCCAGCACCGCCGCCGACTTGCCGTACGTCAGGATCGTGTCGCCGTCCTTGATCCTCTCCAGGGCGTAGTGCGTGATCGCCGTCACCGCCTTACAGATGTTGTCTCTGATGAAGAACTCGATCCACTCCGACAGGTGCTTCTTAGCCTCGTTGTCGCTGGTCCCGTCGGCCACCTCTGTGCGGATGGCGTGGTCCAGCCGCGCCGCCGCGTTCTCCATGGCGACCGAGAGCGGCTGGCACGCGGCCACGTGACCCACGGCTCGGCGCACCTGGTCAGGCAGGTCGCGGCGGAGTTCGCGCTGCGCCGGCGTCTTGTAGTCCTCCACGAGAGCGGCGAGCGCGGCCAGCAGCGCCACGGCGCCGGCGTTGGCGCCGGTGATGCGGCCGGCCGCCAGCCGCAGGCCCAGGCGCAGCACGGCCGGGTGCACGCCGTGCTTCAGCGTCAGCGCGTCCACGGCGCCGGCGTCGAACTGCGGCAGGTGCGAGAACATGTGGATGTGGTGCTTGGCGGCGGCCGGCGCCTTCTTCGAGTTTTTCTTGTCCGGCTGGGCGGTGTCCTGATCCGGGCGCGCCACCGGCGCCGGCTGCTGAGCCGGCCCGGCCACCTTCTGGGCCAGCTTCGGCTGGCTGCCTCCTTTGGCGGCGGCCGGGCCCGCAGCTGCCGCCGCCGCCGCCGCCGCTGCCTTGGCCGCCCGCTGCGCCTCCTGCAGCGCCCGCCTCTCAGCCTTCAGCTCGGCCTTGGACTTGGTTGGCGGCTGGTCCGGCGCCGGGGCCGCGTTCGGGACCGGCCTCGGCTGACCGCCGCGCTCGGCCACGGCCGGGCCAGGGGCCGCCGCCTGCTGCACGGTCTGGGGAGCAGACTGCACCTCCGCCTTGGGTCCGGGCGGCGACTGAAGTGGCGGTCGCGCCGATGGTGCGGTGGCCGGCCGGCTCGCGGTCGCCTGACCGGCCGCACCACCGCCGCACGCCGCCGCCGGCAGCGAGGCCTCACTCTTGCTCGCGCCAGCTCCAGCGGCCTTGCTGGTGCTGCTTTTCCCGAGCTCGTTCGCGTTGGCGTTGGCCGACTTGTTGGCGTTGGCCTTGGCCGCCTTGGCCAGCTTGGCCGCCTCAGCCTTGGCCTTCCGCTCGGCCTTGACCTGCTCCCTGCTCTTCTGCTGACCGTCAGCAGGCTGGGCCTGGTGGGGCGGCTCCGCTGCGGTCTGGACGGGCGCCCCGGCGGCCAGCGCCGGCGCCTGCGCAGGGCGGGCGACCGGGCTAGCCTGACCTGCCGCTCCACCGCCGCCGCCCGCCTGCGTGGAGCCGTCGCCGCCGGCCGTCGGCGACGCCTTCTTGCTCACGCTCGCTTTGGCATCCTTGACAGGCGTGCCCGTATTCGATTTGGATGCTTTGGCGGGCTGGTTCGCGCCAGCTTTGGCCGGCTTGGCAGGGTGGCTCGCGTTAGCACTGACTGCCCTGACGGGTGTGTTCGGTGTGTTCGCGATACCCTTGGCCGCTTTGACAGGATTGCTCGTGTTACCTTCCGCCGCTTTGGCGGGGTTGTTCGCATTGCCTTTGGCCGCTTTAGCGGGGTTGTTCGCGTTGCCTTCAGCCGGTTTGACGGCGCTGCTCGCGTTGCCTTCGGCCACCTTAGCGGGGTTGTTCGCGTTACCTTTGGCCGCCTGAGCTCTGGCCCGCCGCTCAGCCTTGATTTGCCCCCTGCTCTTCCGTTGGCCGGCCGCGGCCTCACCATGCGGAGCCACTTTCTGTGCAGGCAACTGAGCGGCACCCGGCGGCGACTTGGCGGCGGCCGGCTGCGACTTGGTGACGGCCGGCTGCGACTTGGCGGCGGCCGGCTGCGACTTGGCGGCGGCCGGCGGCGACTTGGCGGCGGCCGGCGGCGACTTGGCGGCGGCCGGCGGCGACTTCACGGCGTCCGGCGGCGACCTTAGCGGCGGCCGGCAGCGACTTGGCGGCGTCCGGCGGCGACTTGGCGGCGGGCGGCGGCGGCGCGGCGGCGCCCGGGACGTTCGCCAGGCTGCCGCGCAGCTCGCCCAGCACGTGGCGCAGCACGGCGATGGAGCGGAGCATGTGCCGGGTGGAGCTGGCTGGGGAGCTGCCCGTCTGGCGGCTGGGCGTGGCGTCCGCTGCAGGGCGCGAGGCGACCCGTCAGCGCTCGGCCAGAGAACGCACGCCGCGGCTAAATCAGTCGGATGCGTGGCGCCGCTCTCGCCGTCTCTCGCTCAGCCGCCGGAGGCCGCTCTCTGGCTAAATTGGCGACAATATACCTCAAAGTGTATTCGTCTCATAAGTGTGTTGCCACCGTCATTGATAACAGTTCGCGTTCGGGGCTATACACTAACACAGACAAACTGGACGGTGGCATAACGAACGCCGCCGCATTCCTACGCTGGCAGTCGCACCTGTGTCCAACCCGTAGGTATTCGGTAGTCACCTCAGGCGCCGAACACCTTTCGCCAGGACAAAGGAGCGTTCACGCGACCTCGCACAGCGCCCAATCTCGCTAAACTAGGACAAGCGCATCCACACAGCCTGCCCGGACGGGCGCAGGAGGCCGTGCTGCCATCCCGACGGAGCCAGACGGCTCACACCCCGGAGGGACACCGGGCCCGGAGCGGCCCCGCCCGGCGCCCGTCACACTTACTGTGCACCTGGAGGTCGATCTCCCGCACCTCGGTGAAGCTGTCCCGCAGCTCCCGGGGCAGGTGCTCGATCACTGCGGCAGGGGGCGGGGCAGCGTCAGTCGCGGCCGCCGCGCTCCTCAGCACGGCGGCGGAACGGAGGTGGTGGGCGGGGCGGGGGGGGGGGGGGGGGGGGGTGCAGGGGACGATCACTAGGACAGGGGAGGGGGCAGGGGCAGCGTTAGCCCGGCCGCGCTCCTCAGCACGGCGGCTGCAGCGGCAGCGGCGGCGGAACGGAAACGGAAGGTGGCGGGGGACGTTACGCACGTCACCAACATCATCATCATCATGTGGTGAACGGAGAGACGCAAGGTGAATCTGTCTCGGGATTTGAACGGATTGGCAACAATGCTGGCTGGGTTTGGCAGGGAATCAGCAATGATATAACATCAGAAGTGTGCTCAGTTTAGCCCTTGCCGGCATAGCTTTGTCGGCAGCCCTTACAAGCCTCCATGCTGTCTTGTGAAAACCAAAAGGCGGCAGATGGCAGCGCCGCCGTATTTGGTGCACGTAGCACATACGTCCATTGTACACTATTCAGATTTCGTCCTCCAGGCCATGCCAAGTCAATTCCAGCTGATCCGCACGTCTGAAGGCTTGAAACGTGTTTCAAAAGTCAGCGTCTCTTTTTGCCAAATGTATTTTAACAACCGCAGCCCTGGGAATTAGCATAAAACACGCTTATGGAAGTCAGCATAGAACGCTTGAATAAGCGCCAAACCTTCCAAGGCTGAGGAAATGATAACCATGAGAAGTGACCACACATTCTCTGCTGAATTGGGGACACTTAATTTACTAGCTTTTTCAGGCAGCGCCACGAGGTCCTTCGAGTTCCATCTAATTCATTAATTCCAAAAAACTGATACCGCTCCGCACGGCCGGTCCGTACTTAACGGTGATCGGTAGGTGACTCTCACGAGCTATGAATTCATGGGACCTATCAATCATTACCGCAATCGCAGAGGGACCTTATGACGGCGTCGCATGCTTGCTGGCCATTGTTTGAGTTGCAAGTGACTGCTGAGCAAGATTTCTACGCGCTACACGCGGCTCGCAAGCGCTACCACGCCGAGAGCGGCGGCTTCATCAACGGCGGCCCCAGCAGCAATCCTCCGCTGCTGCTCGCTCCTGTTAGCAAAACAAACCAATACCCGGACAAACTCCCTTAACAGACTGCGCCGCATATTTGGAAAACGGCTATTGGAAATTTTGAAAACCACAGCTGAAAAGGCCTTAGTCAATGAGCTTGAAAAGACGTGCGCAACGCCAGAGTGCTGACCCTGAACTTTGCCACGGCGATACTAACTTCTCAATTATGTCCTCGATCCAAAGACCCCGCAGCCTCCTCCGACCATGAGTGCCTCAGGAACCTGGCACATGCCAGGCGCGCATCGAGGCCGAACTCAGAGAGGTCAAACACTATCGCTGGAGGAGCCCCACTGGGCGGAAGTGAGCTATTATGTACGGTCCAGCGTGCGTCCTGCGGGGCCTTCAAACTGGGGGACATATGCGCACATATCGTGCCGTCCGAGAGGCCCCAATGTGACAAAAGCATGTGACACAATGTCTACAGTTTGGCAATTGACTCACAAGCATTTCAGTACCTCCGGAGAGTACTTATTTTGGTGTTATCATGTGTGCACCCAAGACCTTGTTTTGAGTTTCAAACAGCAAGCAATGCAGCGCAATCAGTCTAGACCAACTGAAGCGAACGAGCAGCACTGTCACACGCGAAACTCCGTCGGACATATGTCAGCATGGCCCAACAGGCCGAGATGCATGCCGCCCGAAGTGCTGCATGGAAAGGCGGGTACCTGGAGCATGGACGAGCACAAGCGCTAAACTCAAATGATGGATCAGGGATGGAAGGTCAATGAAGTTGCAAGCACCGCACAACAAACTGAAATGTGACATTTGGTAGATGATTGAGTACATTTCAGACTACACAAATGTTCCATTTCTAGAGACACACACAATACAAAATATCTTTTATTTCCAGCTTAGCACTAACTATCTATCATTCTCACAACCTACTTTCAATGTAATCTTCTAAGTACAGCATTCTGGCAGACTGGTGGCACCTAAATGCAGCAAGCACGCTCCACAAAAGATTCCACGATGGACTGGTGCTAAGACATGGGCCAGGTCAACCAGATCCTGTAAAAGAAGAATAACATTAGAAGCCCATCATTAGAGCCCAAAATGGGGAGACAAAGATCAAATGCCATCATTACCCTGACACTCATTATCCTTTCACATACCATGTTAGTATCTTGTACATCTTGTACAACTCATTCCATGATGAAACAAGCTGGTAAAATGTGGCATGTACCTGTGAAAAGTGGAGTAAGGCTCGGCCATCTCTCTCCCTCACAGCGCCTCTTCCCCTCCCTCAGCTCCCACCCCACAAACTGTGTCATTACATGCCCAGGACACTGGCCTGTGGCCTGCCCACTTGTGAAGATGCCAGAAATTTGTACAAAATAATCCAATGTGGCTCCCCAAATGTGGCTTGCTGCCAAATCACCTGGGTGCTCAATGCCGTGCCTTTGGCCTACAATCATGTCCTGGCAAGCAACATGTGTATATTTGCAATCAAAGATGTTTGCTTGTTCACACACATGTGAAGCATGCTGACTCACTTCCCATCACATTGCACCACAACACAATGCTTTTGCTGGGATGACCAAAACTGGCTGCACAAAATTTCCACTCTGGCTGACAGACTGGCAAACTTGTAATACTTTGAATTACTGGGAGGTGTGGTAATGGATGCAGTCTTTCCAGATCCCAAATATTATTATGGGCACATGTTTTAGCTCTTTCTTGTGGTATTTTTGCATATTACCCTTTCACTTTACCTTTATCTAACCATTTATAACCCCTACCCATACCTGTGGTCTTGCATTGCCTACCTGCATTTCTATGCTAGGTTATGATGTCATTCCTAGTGACACAAAGCTTACAAAATATAATGTTCAACATGCCCAGTGTCCTGCATAGCAGTGCCATTGCAGCAAACATTTGTCATGCATGCTAGTACAGTGTGTTGAGTGGTCGGCACACAGTTACCTTCAAATCCAGATCAACGTACTTCAAAAATATTTTAGAATATCAATAATCAGGAAAATGCTGTGTCACTTGGCCAGGCCTTACTGCAGTGTGCATAATCGCTAGGTTCATGAGTTGAGATTGGTATCCGGATATAGGTTCATGAGTTGAGCTAGGCTAGCATGAGTTGATATTGATATCTGGCCCATATAAGATGACCAAATATTTGGTAAGATCACAATATACTATTATCAGAAAACAGCAGCATTGTATCATCTTAACCTTGAAAAAATTGCTTTTGATCACTGGTGACAGCCTTCACAGTGTGTGACAATGTCAAAGATGACACTGATTGATCATTGGTGGACATGTTAACAGTTACCAAGTCAGCTGAGCATAGGGTGAGGCCCACTTTTTCAGAGCAAGTAAAGAGGCATATTAAGCTATGTTGTAGATAAGAAAATAGTGATAGCCTTATTCATCACAGCAAACCAGGAACATAGAAATATAGATGTGTTAATAATACTGCTACCATCATATATATGTACACTATGTTCTACCATTATGTCTATGTGCATTACTCCTACCATCAGCTATGTGCTTAGCTTGCATAATTGAGTCATGCTGCATGAAATCCAGGAATATTGTAACCCATACATGGTCAGTGCCATCATCTGATACTTAAGTGCTACATAGGTCACCTATCTGATGCACAAAATGGGCAATACGCATGCCATATGGCTACGCCGCAACATCACCGTGCCGGTCAACATATGGAGTGTGTGAGGGTGTGTGAATGCGGTCCGAATTTCTAAGCAATGGTTTGGAAAAATGGCGTGGCGCCCTGGAGCACGTAGATTATAAAAACCATTGTGACTAGCTATCCTTGAAAATTTTGCCCAAAGACATGCAATTCAGCCAAAATCACTTCCATGCCGTGATACGAGTCCATGCACCACTCGGCACAAACTGCTAAGTTAGAAACACTACTCTTATATTAGAATAAAACATAAGGAGGAGATAAATATAGAATCATCCACACACCACTAACTGCAAACGGTGCTTTATACGGGCCTCGGTTGCATGCAAGCAAATTATCGTAGCAGTTTCGCAGCTTGCCTTACGAAAACTGCTCGACAATTGAGGCGAGGCATGACGCATAAAGTGCGTCTGGATTCTGCTGCTATTCCACTCTCAGCACCGTCATAATATTGCTCAAAGAGCAACCCCTAAGATCAGCAATGGATGTTACGTACCTGGATATGGATATGGTTCGACAATTTAACGGAAAATGCAATAACACCAAACCCGAGGACGCACGCCCCGCGCCACGATTGTATCAAAGCTGATGTCACGTCGAAAGCGACGCAATGCCGAACAGTACTAGTTCACTGCTATCTTGGCAGCCGTTTTCTATTCAACGAACAAGGGCTTAGACTTTCCTTAAAACTGCATCATTTGACTGTCAAATACCATTGCATCGTCAACTGTACAAATGGCAAATTGAGGTGAACCTAGAACCATCATTTGTGTGTCTATACTCCCCTCTAATTCGCCTTGGGTGTGACCTAAGGGACAGTAGTACAGATGGAGGGTCGGGGGAGGGGGACAGGGGGCACACGCCCCTTCCCTTAGGTTCCGAGGGCTCTTAAGGCCCACCAGGACTGAACTGAGGGGCCACAACTGAGGGCCGGAAGGGCCGGTCCGAAGTCGTATTCAGAGCCCCGGTCCGCAGGGCCGGGCACTCTAATGGCAGCCCAGCGCGCTGATGACCGGCCACCTAAGTCGATAAAGGCTTGTATATTGGTCAGGCACCACCACTAATGCACAGTCAGCTCCGCGGCAGCATGGGAATGACGGCCCACTTCCCAAGGGATAACGCCAGAGCCAGCGGTCTGCGTTGGTCGTGGCCCCAGCGCCTGTGAGGGTCCCACAACCACTAACGGGGGCCTATGCTGGCAGGGGATCCCGAGGCCGCCAGAGGCAGTGTTCGAGGAGGCCACAAGAGCCTGAAGGGCCCACCAGTTCCGACAATCATTGACCCGATTGGAGGGTCTAAGGGTACGAAGGGCTGGTCAAAGTCTCATTCAGGGGCCCGGCCTGCGGGTACGCGCCCTCAAATGACAACCAGAGGGCCTGTTGTGCTGATCGGGGACCCCTGAGTCGATGTAAGCCTATACCGAACAGTCGACCCCTTGTCAGTCTGACCACTGGGGGCCTCTTTCCCAAACAGGGACACGGCCGAGCCACTATTTACATTGGTCAGACCCCTGCAAAAATGCGGAGATCCTGTATCGTTCAGAGGCCCACAGTGCCTGACAGGGTATTTTGTGCCAAAGAGGGGCGTCGAGCCAGTCAGGGGAAGATTTGCTCAACGGGGATGGAGACAGGACACCGAATGACAGTGGGCCTCTCGTAGTGGTCTGGGTCCTTTGATAATAAAAGGGAACATGATGGCTTATGATGATTGTACATATTGAGGCAATGGGTCCTGTGCCAGTCAGAGCCCCAGTACCGAACAGTGGGACCTCCAACCCAATTTCAGCATGGGCCCGTTAAGCCGAACTGGGGTCTATACACCAATTATTGGACCACCTGCGGCAATCAGGGATGTTACGTCAATGACAGTTCATGCCACCATGACTTCCAAAAGGTCAAAAAAGGCCAGTGTCCTTAGATGAGTATGCAACCTTTTGCTTTGAACAGTTATCTAGGTTCTGGGGACTCTTCGGAGACCGACGTGGAATTTGACCTTATTCAATCTTATTTGACCTGAAGGTCATGAAGGTCATGAACTAGAAATGACAAACGTTGACCTAAGTGATTTCACGTACGGGTTAAGACATTCTGTGAATTTGGTGTCTCTAGCTCTCTTAGTTCCTGAGATTTCAGAGGGGTCAAATTGACCCGAGCGAAGGGTATCCAGCCGGCAACCAGGGCGCGCGTTAGTGCACCGGAAATCGGAAGGGGTAGGCATGCAGCCAAAGTGCCTTATCGCCATGCACGTCCTGCGCATAACTTAAATTCATTAAAGTGTAAGTTTTTCATTGTCTCGATATTCCGTATCGATAGAAATGCGTGATTAGTTGCGCGACAAACGTATTTGCCGAGTTTGTTGTGACCATTAGATGCGGAATGCTTTTGAGACGGATGGGACCGCAGTAGCCTCACCGTGTGCGCGGCGTCCCTGGGTAGGCCCAGTCCATTCAAGTAAATGGTGAGCTTTGAGCTTCCAACAACGTTCCATATCAATCTACGTGTGTGAAGCGCGTGGAGACCTGTCAACAGAATCATTTTGAAAAGTCCCTGAGTTTTGCAGTCGCTTACCAGAGCTAACATTCTGATGCAGATGTGTCTTATTTGGTACTTCTCGGACGCTTTTAAGAGCGCCGCTAGAAAAGTGTAAAAAGTCCATCCGTTATGTCCGTTGTGGTCCGGTAGCCTGTTTTGTACGGTCTGGTCGAATCTCATCTGATATAGTTTAACTTATGATCCGCTGACTGGCTCGGGGTGATAGCGGGATAAGATCTGGCTTTATCTGGGCTGAACCAGTTCCGTCTGGTACAGTGCGGCCCGGCCCGGTTAGACCTTGCCGGTCTGATCTGGTCTGAGCCAGTTCCGTCCGATGCGGTACGGTCTGGCCCAGTTAGGCCTTGCCGGTCTGATCTGGTCTGATCCGGTTCCGTCCGGTGCGGCACGGTCCGGCCTGGTTAGGCCTTGCCGGTCGGATCTGGTCTGAGCCAGTTCTGTCCGGGTGCGGTACGGTCTGGCCCGGGTAAGCCTTGCCGGTCTGATCTGGTCTGGGCCAGTCCCGTCCGGTCCGTTTCGGTCACATCTGGTTAGCTTCGGTTCTGTTTGGTTAAGTTTGTTCTTTCCTACCCTTTTCCGCTCCGTTCTGTTCCGCTCTTGCACTGCCTTCCTGTTTAACAACTGTCTCGCCAATGAACAACTGCTTTCGGCAACACTCTGCACAACTACTTCCGTGGCTTTTGTAAAGCTCATATCGCTAGCCACAACGATGCATCCATGGGATGCATCTGTAACCAATGACCGATCTCTTTCAGAATTATCCACTCTTTTCCATCTTCAAGGGGATATGAAAAAACTTTGTGAGACTCGCTCTCCATAGCCAGTAGGTGAACTCTGCCACATCTTTCGCAACGCTGTATTTCAACCATCATGTGACTCTTCGATGTCCAATGGCTCACACACACATTTCCAAACGGACGCGAAGGAGTCACATTAGCACTCATACACACCTAACACGTGACGCGCACTCAAATAAACACTTCGACATATAGATGTTGCAGCAATCACGGGGGCAACAGCTGCCACAAATGCTCCTCTGACTGAACGTCCCGCCACGGTGACTTATCATGGCTTCGTGACTCCACGCACACCCTGCAGGGTGGACTGAACGACCCCGATCACTCGGCTGTGGTTCTCAATAACGACAGCTCGGCGAGCACGCAGACGAATCAGCAGTTGACGAGCAGTCGCCCGGTCTGGCATCGCTCGCAGAGCGCTGGTGACGTCACAATGAAATGTGTTTTCAACTCCCGGCGCTTTCGATCCGGCGACACACAGAACCCGGGTATCGCGGGATTTGTACGCCATCACGTAGCACACTAGACGTAAGGGAGTCCAACTTAACCATGGATGTTGCAGTCGACACTCTTGCTAGCTAGATCCGCACATTATGCGCAACAGGAAGTCCAGGAATAGCACATATGCTGTAACACAAGACCAGTGAGCACTGACGCCCCATACGCTTCGCTGCAAACATCGCATTGGATCAGCAGAGAAATGCAAGTAGCAGCCCTCCGCAGCATTGGTCCTGTTTCTTTGCAGTCCGCTGATTGAGTCGGATAATATGACGATCACGGAGCTGCGCAGACTGAGCTAGAATCCGCCAGCTCGGGGACTATTCTGGTCTGCACGGGGGGAATGTCGAGGGGGAATGGAATGTGGCCCAGCGACGTATTGGGTAGACGAGTACCTTTAGTTCATAACAACCCTCGCATGACGTAACGCCGACGATCTCGAAGAGAACAGCTGCAGATAGTTTGAATAAAGCCGAAGTCATAACAGCATGCAAATATGTATAATCTTGGGTGCCGCCGAAATAAAATTGTCTTGCACCCGGCAGGACGTTATGTGTGGTTTGGTAACAGGAAAGTGTATAGATAAGAGCGAACGACGTTGTTTATAGACGAAACCATGGCCAGCCACACTGGCCATTCCACGTTTAAGCCAAACATTCACACCATCCAAAACACAGCAGCTTGTTGGACCAGGCCACGTCACGCGCGATTTAGTAACGGAGCAGAGACGTCTTCCTCACATCTCGCCCGGGACCCGCGCGGTACGTGCCGCCTGGGAAGTCAGAGTCACCTCCAGCCCCAGGTTAGCGTACTAGTCGCGGACAGAGACGGCGCACGGCACCTGCGGACGGTCACAGTACGAACATTTGACAGCAGGGGGGGGGGGGGGGGGGGGCAGGCCTCACGAAGACGTCCCCCACGCAGCGCCACTTTGGGCTCACGAGATTGTACCCGCGAGTCCGGATTCAGTAGCGAATAGACAGCCAGACGACGAAGAAGTCCCGGTGGTTCAATGTCTGTCCAGGCTAGAATGACAAGCTCATACAGTTAACTATCCATATCAGTAGCTAGCGGCGTGGACTGTGAACTCGACTAGACTGTGGCTATCGTAATACCCAGTCTAGATCACACAGAACACAACCAATGCGTTCCGCCACTGTGAGAGAATCCACGGGTCTTCAGTAGGGCTAACCTCACGGCTATGCGTGGATCTATGCAGGGAACATGATACAATATCTTATGGTAGCCACTCCGCACAGGAATTAGTGCCCGCCAATTTCTGGGTGTGGAAAGATGCCGAGGGGATGCCGTAAATTACCGGTGTGCCAAACTCGCAGCCAAGCGTTTCACATTCCAATAGACGTTCCAGCATCGCTTCACGCTGCCTCTTCTTTCGCATTTCTTAGCGATCTCGTTTCCAGCCAGCCCACCAATCAACCGAACGCCCAAACACATACCAAACCTCACAATCTCACCATCGCTCACCGCCCTCCCCCACCCCCCAAATATCCACTCCCGCATCACGAAAAGTCATTGACCTCGTAGCCAAACGAGCCCCGCTGCATGGAGGCGCCATTTTCGAAGAAGCGCGCGGCGCTCATGTCACAGCCGTTGGGTGGCGCGCGCGGCGGCGGCGGCACGTAGGTGGCGCCAGCGTTCTGGCAGCGCGAGCAGGAGCGCCGCAGCGCCGGCCGCCGCGGCGGTGCGTGGCACCGCACGGCGAACCTTAGCTCGTTCGCCATCTCACTGCAGAGGGATTGCTGCAAACACGTCACCGAATCAGAGTTCGCTATCGGTGAGAGGCCTGAGAGCCCACAAGCATGACATCACAGGAGTCCGGAACACGGACTGGTCAAGAGCTTGCTTTCGGTGAGAGGCCTGAGAGCTGACAAGCATGACACCACGGGAGTCCGGAACACGGACTGGTCAAGAGATTGCTATCGGAGAGAGGTTTAAGGGCTGACAAGCATGACATATCACGGGAGTCCGGAACACGGACTGGTCAAGAGCTTGCTATCGGTGAGAGGTCTGAGAGCTGACAAGCATGACATATGACGGGAGTCCGGAACACAGACTGGTGAAGAGCTTGCTATCCGTGAGAGGTCTGAGGGCTGACAAGCATGACATATCACGGGGGTCCAGAACACGGACTGGTCAAAAGCTTGCTATCGGTGAGAGGTTTGAGAGCTGACAAGCATGACATCACGGGGGTCCGGAAACGGACTGGTCAAGAGTCTTGCTATCAGTTGGAGGGTAGAGGGCTGACAAGCATGACATCACGGGAGTCCGGGACACGGACTGATCAAGATCTTGCTATCAGTTGGAGGGTAGAGGGCTGACAAGCATGACATATCACGGGAGTCCGGAACACGGACTGGTCAAGAGCTTGCCATCCGTGAGAGATCTGATGGCCAGCCTTTTAGCGGGTCTGTCGACGAGTTTCGAGCCCGCGGCTAGCAGCAAAAGTTGGAGCATACACCTAGAGGACCAGGCCACATACTCGAGTGGGTTGTCCTGCTGATAGACAAACACTGCAGGAAGCTGGCGCGCTGGGTGCGGTGCAGCTGACTGGCAATCTGGTGCAAATAGTTTTGAAACACAGGGCCCGGCTGCTGTTATTGAGCCATGCAGGATGGTTTAGATACGCTTGACTGGTGCAAACCCACGTTCAGTCATGGGGAAAAGACTCAAAGATATGGTTGCGCATCTAGCATGCAGCGGTCAGCGCGCACATCGTGCAACTGCAACAAGGATATTGCTGCTGATGGTGGTGAAATTAAGCCAGGCGGACAATGAAGCTAACTAACAATACTGCTTCCGCGATGAGCGGACAGCCAGCGACGCTGGAGCGCAAAGTTTGGACAAATGACTGACAGCTTAGACAAAACCTGATAAAATCGACAGGTAAAACAATTAGACAAATTGCGTTTTCAGTTAAAGTGATCAAGATAACAGAAAACCTTAAGCGATAGGCCTTAGGCATTTTTATTAATCAACGTGGTTTATACTGCACCGAGTTCAAAGATTTGTTCACACGCAATTTTTCATCGACGCCTGTTCTTCAAACTTAAGCTGAATTACAGTCTTTCCTTTCGCGCTTCGCGGATTTGCAGCATTTGTATCCTCTTGAGCATGTACACATTGAATGATATTTTCCCGTATCCAAAATATTGATAGCGCACTTATGAACTTAACATTGTTGAGTTCTGAAAAAGCCTGCTCCTCCAGCAACACTCTTGTAATAATGTGCTCATCGAGAGTGTGAAGAACTTTCTACAGCGAAGCATGGGAAGTTCACAATCTTACGGAACACAAACGGAGGTGGGCTCGCTCACAGTTTCCAGCTGCGAGTCCAGCTCCTGCTCGTTTTGGCTCATCCGGGGCACGTGGGACATCCGGGACGCGTGGGACATGCAGGACATCCTCCCAGATGCGCACGACGCACGTCCGTCCTTTGGTGCGCACATGCCCGAAGGGAAGTCAGTCACCTCAGCCTGATTTTATGACGAAAGGTAGTATGTACCACGAAAAGCATGCGCATACGATACCCTCAGTCAACGTCTAACGAAAACACATAAACAGCGATGCAGTCCATGCTGTTTAGGAGTTTGAACTGTAAGGCAAAAGACAAAGAGCAGGTATATCGAATGCCTATGTCTTAAAACCATTCAAAACGCAAGAAACCGGCCAAGTTCACAAATACCATAGGACAAGTGCTGCAGCGTTCTATCGTAGACGCACGTGACACCAGAGTGCCATGTTTGCCGACAAGCAGCTGTCATGCCGTGACACCAGAGCGTCATCTTTGCTGACAAGCAGCTGTCATGCCGTGTCACCAGTCAGGCTTCCACCTCCTACCCGGTCAGTTTGAGCGTTTTTCTTGGAGTTCCAGCAGAACTCCAACATGGAGACGATGATGGCCAGGGATAGTCCACAGAGAAGAACCACAAACACCCCACCTGGGGATAGAGACAACAGCTCACTGAACTACGCCTTGACAACTCGGAGAAGCAGACAAGTGGTCTCCGAAGTTACGTGCCACAAGAGACAACACTTTCCCGAAAGGGAAGGCAGTGGGCAATGGTCTCTGACATCTTTGAAAACGGGCTGATCCGCGGGCGGTTATTTGTAACGCCGCCTGTGCAAGACGATCAATAACACAGGGCGATGTGATGTACCAGCCAGTTTCAGTTAATGATGACAAACCACTTGAAACAAATATTTCATACAACGCGAATACCAAGCGACGGATGGTGCAGCAATGTGCAATGAAGGGTTATTTGTCACAAGAGTGACGATGTCTCGAAAAAAATGAACCACCAACTGAATGCATTTGACATCAACTACACAGTAGCGATATTTCATCAATAAAAAGCACTTCAAACTTAGCTCCATATCAGAGGCTGGAAGAGCAAGCCACTACACGTTATTTCGCAGTCACAGCCATGACAAACAAAATGCTTGTCACCAGTTTACTGACGCACTTTCTCCTCACATTTCATCTTCTCCAGTCCCATGCCCACCGTTACGGAGTAGGTTGCTGGTATGTCGCCACACTTTCGTACTCCAGCAACATCCTTATTACTATTTCCAAGTGACGACCTGATCGGAAATCGTTTGCAATATTGTTTGCAATAATTGTTAACGATGGTGCATATCTGTGCACTGTTCACGTCCTGCTGCCCGCCACCGGATCTCGTAGAGCCGGTTAAACCCACACGGCTTGTTTAATGAATCATAAAAAGAGCTGGTCAATAGATCATCAAAAACATTCCACACACGCAGCGGTATCCATATCCAATCCAACAACGGTCAAGCCCGGCTCTGATTCGCATTGCGACGTAAACATGGGCAGGGAATCACGCCATTAAGCAGGGAATCACGCCATTAAACGACCACCTGCTGTCGTCAAGACGGCTGTCATTCCTGCAGAAAAGCCAAACGACGTCGCTAGATTCGTCTTCAGCGCCGATAATATCTCCCGAAGCGACAGCTCACCATCAGGGGCGTGTCCAGGGGTGGATAATTGGGGGGGGGGGGGACGGGTGTTATTTTGCGTTTGACTTCCATGCAACACGGTAAAAATTCTAAAATTTTCAGATTATCCTGCCTGCGGAGTCCCTGTCTCCCCACTCCCGCCTCTCCCACCGCGTTCTCTAACAATCGCGTCGTCTCCAGCATGGACAAGTCACGAAAACGGCCGGCACCCATAAACACGTTATCGCGGGCGATCAGGTCGCGGCATCGTCCAACAAACGGCTACTAGTCCGGTCCGCGGACGGCCGCGTGGACAGTCAGCCCCCCCCCCCCTCGGGCGCGTTCGGCAGGTCCAGCCGGTTTTGGCGGGCGGAAGAACCGCCCAGAGATTCACAGTTGGCAGCGGTGGGCGGCGGCGCTCGGTCGTAACCGGGCGGTGGCGGAGGCCCGTGACAGGGGCTCGCTTCGCTACCGTGGTTTGTTTATGGGAGTAGTTGCGGCTGGCAGAGGGCCAAAGGCCGATTCATTGCCACTTGGCAATGGCCAAAAAGCCATATATCCATAAAATCACCGATAGGCTTCCACCGGTTCCACGAACGAAAACGAGGTCCGGTTCAAATAATGTTCGTCATTCAAAAATCTTAAGGGCATGTTTCACAATTGAATTTATTGAGGCAAGCATCAGATTTGATGAAACAAACTAACTTATAAGTTTTGGCATTCCAAGACAGTAGTATAAGCCTCATTCCTCGGATAAAAACCAGCAGAAAGGAGATATAGTTGGGCTGATATTTCGGCAGTATGCCTTCATCGAAACAGTAGCAGAAGTCTTATCTCCTGCTGTTGTTTGTTGCATGTTGGCAAAGGCATGTTGCCGAAATATCAATCTTGCTACATCCCCATTCTCCTGGCTTTTATCCAAAGAGTGAGGCCAATGCTAATGTCTTATCTGTGTGAATAATTTTCCTCGCTCATGCACTGAACAACTTAGGTAATTTGTTGGCATGCTTTTTTAGTGGGAAAGACTGCTCTAGACGGCACAAATCTGCTTAGTCCACGAGATCCTCAATGCGTCATGGTTTGCTTACGTCATCGTACCCTGTACAGCATTGATTAAGAGCCAATTGGCGGCCGTTATATCTTGAAATCGCGCTCACGAACGCTAGATACGAGCTCCCCGACCATTAAGTTTTATTGGCCTTCATCGCTGCATGGCTTATGGAATGGCAGAATTGGAATGACATTATTACGACATGATGGATGCCAAGGTGGCTTTGAAGTACTCTCCCTTATGTGCCTTTTCCCATTTTCGCGGGCGTGTAGCGCAGAAATTAGTGCTGCTTACATCTTTACGAGGACAGGATTGTGAACAGCAATGAAGGCCCTCAGGATGCCTTTTTCAGTTCAAAACCTCATTTAAATGTAGAACACTCCCTTTAGTGCCTATCACAAATGACTAAATATCGCTGCTTCACTTTGGCGGACTGAACAAAGTGTTGTTCCTGCTTCCGCTCGTGATGCTACTGCAGCCGGCGAGCTCGCTCGCAGGCTGCGTGGAGTTCCCTCACTTGGAGCCAAGAACAGCCCATCTCTCGCAGGCCTCTCACCGATGTTCGCGATCCCGAGGGGGCTAGCTTTGGAGTCCTTTTTCTTCTCGTCACGGCTGCAGACGTCGCCCGTGTCCTTCCACCACTTGTTGTACAGCATCTGGATCACCCCTTCTCCTGCAGGTCCAGGATCGCCAGCGAGATCTTGTCCCTCCACGGCGATCCTACAGAGAAAAGAGGAGGGGGAGGGGGCAGTGAACGTGGTCAGAGCGTGAGACGTTCCCACATGAGTTTCGTAAACGGTGCTTTGGGACGAACAGAAGAGAGAAGGGGCGGAACCATGCCGTTGGATGGTACGATACGGCCTCGGTGTGCCGGGTTAAACACCTCTCAGCAGATGCCATCCTATCTTTTAATACCGATGAGTCCCAGCAATGTATGCATCCCAGGACACAAAGCCAATGGTGTTAGCTCCGAATTCGGTGCCCTCCCTAATATCGCGTCAATTACTGAAATGACCAGGTCGTCATCTAGATAACGAAGTCATCATATGAAATGCCTAAAGCGATTGATATTAATCACTCGTATCGCTGAGCCAAACGCCCGATCCATGCACATGAGTGAGCAGAATGTATGGTGGGAGCCGCCGAGTCCAAGCAGTCCCAGTCAGTCCCCATGAGTCGTTTAGTATTGAGGCAAGCTTAATATATCAATGATGGGGTTATCTGCCGTGTCCACAGAATGACGGGGTTATCTGTCGTATCCACAACATGATGCGTGTGTCTGCCGTGTCCACAAAACGATGGGGTTATCTGCCGTATCCACAAAATGATGGGATTTTCTGCCGTGTCCACAAAATGATGGGGTTATCTGCCGTGTCCACAAAATGATGGGGTTATCTGCCGTATCCGCAAAATGATGAGTTATCTGCCGTGTCCACAAAATGCATGACTCATGGCCGCTTGACATACAGGCAAGGTACTAATGATGTCCTATGAGGGTTGAACAATGTCACATTTATCAAATCTGACGGCTTTTGTGGAGCTAATCTCGGCCCGCCGCCGGGAACCACGAAAGTGTGCGAATGATGGATATTAAACAATAAAGTATGAGTGTGTGATCTTTTCTGTGATGACTTCAACTGGGCACCCCCGTTGCGGTCTACGGTGCTTCAAAAGACATCCCTAGATATGCACGTGCGTCATTAACTATTGAATTTACAATACCAGTTAAGTAGCAGTGGGTTTCAAAACGTTTTTGGTCACAGTGAACGCAACGAATGGAATAAGCGCTACCGGGTCCGAGCCAGCAGCCGGCAGACTGCTACGACGAAGGGATCAGGCTCACCTACAGGCGTGGCGATGCCGTACCCCTTGGAGTCGAGCAGGCCGCCCACCTGGGTCAGGTTGCAGTTTCTCTGCACGATGTAGTCCAATATGGTGGACTCCATGAGGAAGGCGTAGTTCCCCTTCAGCACGCGCTGCACGCCCTCGTCGTAGTTGGAGACGAATACGGAGGGCGCGCGGCTTTCCATGAACTTCCACATCTTCTGGTACGTCTCGATCTTTGAGTCCTGCACGGCGTAGGGATGCACCAGAGTAAACTCGAATATGTCGGTGGCGTTCATTGCCTGTAGAGGGTGCTGTGTTATTACGCGGTTCGACACAAGGGAAATCTCAGAAAAATGCGCATTTGCCATGCGTTCAGAGCTTTTATGCTAAGTTGTCATCTGTTAACATACCCGGACGCGCTGGTCAAACGACGTTTTAGTGCAATCATTGGTTATATTGACAGCATGATGAGAGTACTGTCAATATGATGCTTGCACTAATACGTCATGTAATCAACACCTTTTAGGTATACCGAAGGTAAACGGCTTAGTATAAGATCCCTGAACTCAAAATGTAAAAAACTCAAGACTTAAGGCCTCGCTTTTGAATTGCTAATGCACATCTGAAAGACCACAAATTTGCTGATGCCATCGCATTGGTTGCTAGCTCTCAATCTAGCTCTAGCTCTTTACGGTTAAACATTAGCACATAAACTTGTGGCGTTGTCTTAAATCTAGCTAGCACTGAGTTGATTTTCTGTTAACGAAATAATCAATCGGGCTTTAGCCATTCTGATCGTGAGCGGCGTTGGGAGCACGGATATAGAACAAAACCTTATATCAATATTACCAAAGGCATTGTCACTTCTGACAGCTTGGGCCGTAATGAAATCATAACAACTGAACGTCAATGACGGTCCAAAACCAGGCTTCCACGGCTGTCAACGATGCAATCGTGCGCCAAAGCCACGGAATGCAAAGCCTGTACACTGTGACGGCGGTGGCGGGGGAGAGGGGCAGCACCGGCGCTCTAAGCCCGACTCCCACATCCTCACAGCCTAAAGAAGGTCATGTCAAGGTCAAGGTCAAGGTCCTCACCCTGAAGAAGGTCATGTAAAGGTCAAGGTCAAGGTCTTCACCCTGAAGAAGATCATATAAAGGCCAAGATCAAGGTCCTCACCCTGAAGGTCATGTCCAAGGTCAAGGTCAAGGTCCTCACCCTGAAGAAGGTCATGGTGGAGCCGCCCTCCAGCGTGCCGTACTCGATGTCATCCTGCTTGGCCAGGTCCGCCGCACTCTCTGCAACAGAGCAGGAGGCCTCAGGACGACCCACGCAGCGCAGCCCAGCACCCCCCCCCCCCCCCCACGACCTTCCCCGTGATCGCCGGAGGGGGGATGGGTGACGACACGGTCCAAGTGCCATCCAATGCCCGACGTAAATGTCATGATCCCGCCTGGGGCCCTGCAATGAACAGGAAGGCTGGGCTTTGATCCGCTTTTTATTTTAATTTTTAATCGCTGGCCTCCTACTAGCTACCTCCTAAAGAGTGTTCCACATTTGTATGGGGTTTTAAGCTATAGTAGCCACCTTAAAGATAATTCGGTGCAGTTCACAGCCCTGTCCTTCCTAACACCTAAAACACTCTAGTTTCTGAGCTAGGCGTTCACAAAGATGATCAAGACTATCTCGTGCAGACTAGGCGACATAATAACGTCATCCAAATCCCGTCATTTCGTTGGCAACGCGGCGTTCAAAGTCAAGTAAAATATAATTGTTGAGTCGTTCGTATCTGGCCATCGGGAGAAAGATTTGGGAATATAACGTCCACAAATGGGATCAAAATTATGGGCGTGGTAGCAATGACACTTTCCAACACAAATTGCATCTTGCGCTACATCGTAGCCGTACATTCTTCCGAGTTCGAACAGGAATCAGACTAGTAATAAAATAATTTAAAGAAAAACGCTATATTCGAGCATACGAATACAAGAAGACGCACACACACCAAACTCACGGTAAATAAACAAGAACACTACGAGAAAGGGCCAAAACATGAGCGCCTAGCGATATTTAGTTCAGCACACATCCGAGAACACTGCGGCCACCTCTCGGGAGATTGAAGTATTACAAGGAAGTACAGTCCCACAAATGTTCCATGACTCAATCAATGACGTCTTGAGGAGGATTTTCTAAACCGAGAAAAGACATACTCTATAACAGTCTATTCCACTTCGAATATCCAGTAGTTATAAATGCGCGCATGCTATCATATATCTTGCTTACTTTGATATAGATAGCATGGTGCTGCAAGCCATGTTCCTCGTAAAAATGGTATAAATGGGATATAGATGTATTTATATTTTGGATACCTGCCTTTGCCGTCGTCGTCGTCGTCATTGAGGACATGCGACGCACTCAGATGCTGAGGCTACATGGCGTCACTAAATGCGAGCGCCGCGGGAAATCAAGCCGTAACTCTCGGGTTTGGATTCTCAGACGCGCAGTGATTGACACGAACACTTTAACCAGCACACGATCGGCACCACACCACATGCGTTTGTCGAAGCAAATATGAATAGTAAACTAGACATTTCCGTGATTCAAAATTTAGATTTTGCTTCTCACATTGGTTTCGACAAAGGCATGTAGTTGAGATATCAATGCATCTGTATCTCCTTTCTCCTGGTTTTTCTGCGGGGAATAAGCCAAGCATTACTGGTTTACCTATCTGTATAGCGTTTCTCGCACATGCACTTAACAACTTGCTTCAATATGTGGAACATTCCCTTTAAGATGGATAGGGCACTGGTTTTAGACGCAGATACTCAGGTTCGTCAAGGCAATTGCTGCGGACTAGTGGCTCTTATTTAAAGGGAGTGTTCTACATTTGTATGGAGTTTTGAACTCAAATTCCTTGAGCTAGAAGCAAAAACTTGAATTTGAAGATCATTCGATGCAGTTCAGGGCCCTGCCATTCTTAAGACGTAACACCCTCTAGTTTCTGAGCTAAAATCTCGCGAAGGTGTGCGAGCTATTTCGAAGAGACTATTTCAAGGTCACCCAGGCACTCATAGCGTGATCATAACGTCATGGAGATCCTGTCATTCCATTGGTCATGCGGCGATCAAGGACGATAAAATGTGTGTTGTCGAGATGTTCATATCTGGCGTTCGTGATGACGATTTTCAGCTATAACGGCGACTAATTGGCTCTCAATTAATGTCAAGCACACTACAAAGACGTGGTCAAGCAATGACGTGCTGTAGAGCATATTTACTAAGCAGAAAAAGCGTGTTGTCTAGAGCAGTATTTTTACTTCAAACCAGTATACCAATAGCTATAAGTGAGCTTCTTTCATTATATCCCATGCTTCTCTCAATATCTTCAAATGTGGAGCATTCCCTTTAAGAACGGTGACGCAGAAACCTGGTGCTTGCGCATTGCCGCACACTGAGAGAACACCCTCCTGCAGCAATCACCAAAGGCGTCATCTAAATGTTGTGAGGGATGTTGGGCACATGTAAATACAATGGTTATATCCCTGTCAATCCTGTGTGGGGTCCAACAGCATGAAAATTTGTTGGTTCTATTCTGTGTTTCAGATTTATAATTTGGGCGAGCTTTAAATCAGCAGCAGAAGAATAAACAGATCGGTAAAATCCCGAGACCATCAGCTTATTGTTGAAAATGTGGTGTTAAAAACGGTCCCAGCTCTACCACCGCACTTTCTTTCACATCTTTTCGTGTTTCCTGCTAACATTGCAATCTAGTGAAATGTCAATGCTTGCCAGTTTTCCCCAACATCATGAGGCCTTTTCAACTCCAAACTCCTCACGAACTGCATGGTACTAAAACTCGAACCCGCGTGCTTGGCTCACCTCATGGGGTCTCAAACATCCTGATCAAAACTCAAGGCTTCCTCCCAGCCTTGTCAGGACCTCTCTACGCGTTCTCCACCAGCCCTTCTCCACCTTATAAACAAACGGCCTCAGCTACAGCTTTACAACCGTCACAGCCTTACGCCATCAGCGACTCCCCACATTTCGTAACTCGTAACTCGTAGCTGCAGCACCGGAAGACCTCGGTTGGGTGTTGGCTGCCGAGCACGTCGGTGGAAAGGCGCGGCGTTTTTGCCAGTCGCAGCAAACGATCCGCAGGGCGCTGAAATGGTCGCAGGGCGATGGGATGGGTTTTTGCATGCTGTCGGCGCCGAAGCTGAGGCTGAGATTAGATTTGGATCTTCGAGGCAAGCGTTGTTGACGGCGGCAACATCTCTATGAGCACTGCAATGAAACTGTATCGCGAAGAAGCGTCAGTTAAGAAACAGCTGCGGGTGTCGTTGGCCGCATAGCTGATTTCGACTAACGCCACATGGATGCGATTTTTCGAAAGTCGGTAACAAGCAGTGCTGCGCAAAGTAATTAATTACGATAAATATCCGGCCTAATCGATATTTAACAGCACTAGTCTAGTTCTGCTCCGAAACCCACCCCAACAGACTCGCCCGGCGCCAAAGCACCGACTCAGCTACAAGAGAGGGCGCGACTTGTCACAACGCTTGCGTGTGATTTGTAGCGATTAAGCGATTTTTGATACCTTCGACTCATGATACATTGGCAACGCTTACCATCGTTAAGCTGAGTGAGAATTTTCGCATCCTTTTTCACCCATCTATGATCATGGAAGCGAGAGATCCATTTCATGGAAAGTCACTATGCATGCAGGCCACTCTGACAGGTTATCTGTATGACTAGCCGCTCTGATCTCATTGTGATCCATTTTTCGTTTCCCCCTAAGGGAATATGAATCTCCGTTTATTGCATTCATCAGGTAGAATGGCGTAACGGTGAAACCATGGCCAACTCTACAGCGCAAAGACGGCCGAAAAGGACGGGACAAACTTGAAGATAACCGAAACGCACTGTTTGAAAGTCGAGAGTCGCTTACCACCAAGATTTCCTTCCGCTTGACTAAGCTTTCGTAGTTCCTCTTTTGATAAGCCCCTGACCTAGCTGAAATAAACTCTGCTGTTCTAGGACGCGAGCTTCATGAAGGAAAACTAAGCTTTGCTAAGCCCCAATGCGAAAACCTTTCGGCAGCGATGCTGCGAGCCTGTCGAAAAAGAGGACAGAGCAGTGGTGTAGGCATCTTCACAGAACTGGCAGGTCAACGCAGCCTCCCCGAACTCCCTTTTTGTGCCAAACACCCTACGGTAATTCAAAACATTGCCTCCAAAAGGTCCAATTTGGCTCGGAGATGAGGCTGACCCGTTATCCACCAGCTCTGCTCTCACCAATGGAAGTGGACGTTCGCTCAACGGTGAGGAAGGCAGCCAGGTTGGCCGTGTAGGAGCTGATGATGATGAGAGTGAAGAACCACCAGATACTGCCCACGATGCGCGTCGACGCTGCCTGGCGGCGAGCGGTCAAACTAGTCGTCACGTGGCGGCAGTCACACTCGTCACGCGTTCTCAGTTCGCAAGTGCACGCAGACTGAGGATCGTCAGAACAGGCAGTACTCGTATTGACAACAGACTGCGCAGGAACCTGGAAAGTATACAGTCAAGCTTGGGGGCTTGCCATCTCGTTCTACAACACCATTCCGGCCTACACGGTTCGCATTATCATGTCATTTGCATTCCTGCCGGCAGTCCCATGCATCTCCTGCCATGCATCTCCTGTCAATTCCGTAGTTGTCCTATCATATCATGCCACACAGGATCACCAACCAGTCGCCATCTCAAAACACCTGCCCAAAACATCCAAAATGTTGACGGTGCGCCCGGGATTGAGAGACGAATGCGACGGCGCGACGTGCGGCGGTGCCGGCTCCCTGACGAGCTCTGACTACCTCCCCCCCCCCCCCCCTCCATCACCCCCTCACCCCGCGTCCCATCTGCCTCCATTAGCTCGCGCGGCCTGACCGCCCGCCCAACAGCTATGAATAGACCGCCATCCACGGCGGATAGAGGTCCATCCGCCTGAGCGTCATCTGAAGACGTTCGGCACGGCGGTGGCGACCGAACCAAGCTAATTTGCCGACCGGTCGACGCCCCAGGGCCGCCGCAGGGGCCTGTGACGTCGGTTGAGTAACAAACGAAGCGCAGGACGACCCCACCAGCCGCTCCTTCAGCATGAGCTCGCTCACAAAACACCGCAGCTCGTGCGATCAGGCGTCCGGAACTTTCGACAACGTGCGGCCGGGGCGCGACGGTGCCGGACTTTCCGCGGCGGCGCGGGACGAGGCCGGCGCCGGCGAGGTTTTGCGCGGGGCCGCGTGTCGCGGGCGGTCGTCAGTCGCCGAGTGGCTTCTTCTCCGCTGCGTGAGGCTTCGGAGACGGCACGGCTCCGCCAGCGCTGCTCAGCGCGTCCGAACGCTGAGGGGCTTCTCTAGAAGGCCGGCAGGCACGAACTCTGTCCCCTCCCCCCGCCGCGCCGGAGGGGCACAGCTGGGGCGGCGAAAATCGATGGCCCACTGGCGGCTGGCTATGCGAGCTTAATTGGGACCAGTGTGGAAGCACGGCTGATTAATTGGGATGAGAGTGGATAGAAGAAAGACGCCGAGGGTAAAGGAAGAGGGTGAGTAGAGAGAAAAGCGCGAATAGAATAAGGATGAAAGAGAAGAAAAAAACTAGCGGTAAGAAGGCAACAGGTAATAAATGGGAGGCCCCACAAAAGACAATATATTTAGAGAGCATTATTAATGTCATAATTTTGGACACACGCCTAGACACTTATTGTAGACTAATATGAAACTAAAACGAAAGCAAACTATGAAACGGCGCAAGCTGTAGTGTATGGCGTAGCTATGACCGGAGATGAAAGAAAACTAGTATTTTCAGATAGGTTTGGCCAGTGGGAAAACGTTCACTGCTGCATATCATGGATGGAAAAGGTCGCAATGGGGTTTGCTACTGAAAACACTTCATGCTTCCGAAGACTGCTCACAAGAGACATGACACGAACGGTGAACGGTTACGAAGATGAAGATACAGCTTGCAGGGCGCGGCGAGCGCATATAACCTCAGCAGCTAATGCGCACTTAAAATAACCTCAGCAGCTGACGTGTCCTTAAAATACACTTACCATGATTAGTACTTCTACTGAAGCTGGGCAGGTCGATAAGAATATCAAACCGCCAACCGGTTTTCAACGTTCTCAGGCAGTTACCCATCGACTTATCGTAACGGCATGTCTCTTGCAAGCTCTTAGAGCATCAAAGTGCAACTGTATCTGCTGGGGTAAATAGCAAAAGGCTAGCGAATCATCTTCACTACTTTTCCCACTCCGACTCGCCGTCTCACCTTGGGGTTCAGGCCTGAGCCCTGCCGCAGCAGGGTGCCGGTGATGAACCAGAAGCTGTTGCTGACGCTGAACTGGTTCTCCACCACGTCGTTGTCGGAGAAGCACGGGTGTGGATTGTTCCACTCATACGGACTGAAGCGCGCCATCACGAACATGGTGAAGGAGACGATGACGTAGGCAGCCATGACGTACAGCCAAATTTCCACGGCCAGCGGGTTCATGAAGCTGTGGAACGTAGGGCTCGGTCGGCTTCGGCAAGAACACGATGCCCATCTGTTGTGAAGGTTAATGGAGAGGTCCGAAGCGGAAGAGGAGTGACATCTCCCATGCACGTTTGATTTCCAGCGGCCTGTAATAATGCACTCGTAATTTCATCTCGCGAGTATCATTCACCGCAAAAGTCCCATTGCAGGTCGAAATTTCAGCGTGTGGTACAATCTATCCAAATGCTGGCATGTTTCAGGCGCTGACAGACCAATCTGACACCACAAAAGACAACACTTGGGAGCACTGAGCGAATGGTGTTTCGTGGGGCAAAATCAAATAAAAGCCACAGACACCTCGGGCTGAAACACACCTTCAGAGGTCCTCAAGGAAACCACGGAGACCCACCTGAATAGCCTTGTAGGCTGACTGTTAGGTACCTGACGAGCAAGCGAAAGTCAGCAGTGACAGTCTGTGCCAGTCGGTGTTGCATCAACAGCGCAGTATACTTCAGGGCGAAGCAATCGAAACAAGAGCTGCCTTTTTTGGAAGCGATGTTTTTGAGAGATTTTCTCGTCACCAGTTCATAGGAAGAGTGCTCCAAGTTACCGATAGCGTTAGAATGGGTCCTGGGTAACCTAGCACTTTTTACAAGCGTTCTGGCTGGAAGGCACAGGATTATGAAACCCGTGCGTTTAGGCCATGGCCAGGCGAATGCGAAGTCACATTGGTTGACAGTAGACACGTTTGGGATAGAACTGTCCTCGTAATTACGCGTATTTAAGTGATGCATCGATCTAACAAAGCATAAGCAGAGGAAGGAAGTGTGCTGGTCAGTGTCTCCTTTTCTCCTGCGTTTTTCTGCAGGGCATAAGGCTAACAGCACTGCCTCATCTGAAAGCAGCTAACCTCACGCACTTCTGATGACACCATTCCGCCACAAGCTGAGGCTGACCTTGAACAGTATGCTGATGCCCAGATTCATGAACGGCTTAGTGAAGTCAATTACTCCCTCTCTGGCGTAGTTGATCGTCATCGATGCCACGGCAAGATCTGCCTTCTGTAATACATGTTTTCTATCAGAAGCTGAGCCAGCCAATCGCCTCACGGTAAAAAAAGACAAAAAAAACAACACTCGGCATGGTGCTTCATTGGTGGAATATCAACTAGTCAGTAATCAATTCTTATGTGCCATCCATTCCACACAGCAATGTCTGGAACAGCGTGGCAGCTCAGCTATGGAAAAAGCACCTTGCAATCTTGCAATATCATCTATGATTTTACACGACGTGGTCGACGACTGGTGACCTGCTCACGAGTCGACCCGTGACCTGACCTGCGACTGACCTTGTCCATGAGTCGCCTCACCAGGCCGTTCCACTCGCCCGTCTCGGTATCCTGGTAGCCGAAGATGCCCTCGGGCGCCAGTTCGATCTTGTACCGGAAGCCGACCAGCTCCGCCACGCGCTCCAGCATGTCCACACAGAAGCCCTCGAACTGGGGTCCCGCGCGAGGTGTTCGCCGTCCGCTTCTGCATGATGAAGGGCCGTTCCTGCGCGCCGGCGTGGCCAGCGGTGATGATCGCGCATGAGTGATGCTCCCCGCTCGCGAAGGGTGCAGAGTCCCGCGCGCGATCCGTGTCCCGCGCGCGAGACAGCGGCTAAAGGGTTTTACGCGCGTTATACGCCCTCGCGCGCGCCGGGGCTGAGGGGATCGACTGAAGTCGAAAGTGAGGATGGGACAAGGAGTGCAGCGTGACGACGTGTAGCAGCATTCTGCGACGTGCTACCTCAGACGAGATGTTGCAATTGAGAGCGCTGAGTGGAGCTGCGCACTTCACACCACACGCTGAGTGGAGCTGCGCACTTCACACCACACGCTGAGTGGAGCTGCGCACTTCACACCACACGCTGAGTGGAGCTGCGCACTTCACACCACACGCTGAGTGGAGCTGCGCACTTCACACCACACGCTGAGTGGAGCTGCGCACTTCACACCACACGCTGAGTGGAGCTGCGCACTTCACACCACACGCTGAGTGGAGGTGCGCACTTCACACCACACGCTGAATGGAGGTGTGCACTTCACACCACACGCTGAGTGGAGGTGCGCACTTCACACCACACGCTGAGTGGAGGTGCGCACTTCACACCACCTACAGCCATGCAGTGACGGCCTTTCGCCATATCTCGCCGCGCAAAGCTCCCAGTAGCTCATGCAGTCTGCTAGCTCGCGAGCGGCATACCAAGCTTCCACCGACTCATGCAGAGCGGTGCGGACCTTTCCTGTGTGGGTGTGTTCGTGGCTCTCATTGGTCGTAATTGCATTTACTGCTAGCTGCCAACGCCTGTGGTCATCATTCTACGCCTTATGTACGAGGTCCGGAGGTGCTGCGGCATATCATTCGTCGCCGCGCCGGCGGCGTCGGCTCCCGACTCTCTAGCGGCCTCCTGCCGGCCCGGGGGTCAGGTCTGGGCCCGAGCACCAGGCTGCTGACCTTGTCCATCACCGTCTTCACCAGGCCGTTCCACTCGTCCCTGGACGCGTCGTACACGCCGTACGTACTTCCCAACTGGTCGTATATCTGATACCTAGCCGGCGGCGCCGCCAACGAAAACGATGACGTCAGAGGTCTAGGACGGAGCGTTAATTCGTTCGGACCCCACGGTGAGGGCAAGACAATGCCAGCATTCGATTTCTCCCAGAAGCGTTACATCAGGCTCCACCCATAGCTGGAAAGGCTACAGATAACCGAAGACTGGTGTGGGAAAAGGCGGGCAGCACCTTCTAGTATCAAATGTGCCAGACAAGTCAGAGAAAGAAAGTTTATTGTGACGCATTGTGTCCCGAGATGACAAAAGCAGAGAACGAGTGTCTCTGTTTGAATAGGATAGCCATTATCTTGGATGCTCGAAAGGATTACCAAACGCGCTCCAAAAATAAAACCCGTGAGTCAGTTAAGTGATGGTAAAAAACGCCGCCCGCATCAGAGCGTGTGATCGAGTTGTTACTAAATGCAAGTCAGATTTGATTTGTCCAATGTGCGGAAGGGAAAGATAGGTAAGTTCGCCAAATGAGTCACCCGATCGTTTTTATTTACAGAAAACATATTATTTTGATGTGGAATTCCAACTAGACTGGGTGAATGATGATGAGTGCTGGTGAGTGCTTAAATGGTTTTGAACCGAGCATGTACCATTACCTGAATCCCACCAAGTTGGAAATACGATCGAGAAGATCAATGCAGAAGCCCTCGAACCACTCTTCGCCACTCGTGCTGTTACGGTGCTTAATGATAAACGGCGCTTCCTGCAGGGAGATGCGATACAGTGCTCAGCAGCAGATACAGCATCAAGTGTTGGCTGACACGCACTGGGAGGTCGGGAGTAATATTGCATAAGCGTGGCAAACATTGGCATAAGCAAGCGTGGCATAAGCAAACATTCACGTGCTAAGGGCTTAGAATTCGGGACGGAGCTCTCTTAATGTTTCAGCAGTTGCATGCCATGGGCCCAAAAATAAATGTTGAAATACAGGTTGCCGGCGACGAAAAAGCACGGGGACATGGTGCTCACGAGCATGGGCTATTCTCTGGCTTAGAGCAGTGCATCATTTTTAGGGATGGTAGATGGTGGAGACAGGGAATATTTCGCGATCATACGTTGAATGATTGAAAAACGTCATTGATTTGTTGATTCTGAAATGGAAGGGAATCGTAACTCATAACTGTTGGCAGCATCTCGGTTTTTCAGCTGTATCTTTCTATTTAAAACATCATTAACGTCTGACTATATGTTGCCGACATCTCACCTTAACAATGCCTAGCGCGAGAACGTGATAATTCTTGAAGTTAGAATGCATCTCAAAGGATTGCACACGCTCGAGGATCATCTAATCAGCTTTCTCTAATGAGCGGCGGACTAAACCAGCATAACACGACAAAATAAAGCTATTATTCGCAGGTGACAGGCACCCCGCCGCCATAACCTTTCTTGGACGCGCAAACAGCAGCGGTACAAACCCGGACGCTTTAAAAAGCCTTGAGATCAGCGATTCAACCCTTATAATTGCTCAGATCATAGCCATAGCAATATAAATTTCCACGTCAAATCATGATGGAGCGCCAGCAAGATGTATGCTCTCACCGCAGGAGAAGCCCGCTGAGAGGAGGCATTTATTGACATTGGAAGGATCTATTGAACTGCGCGCAGTTTAAATGCCAATCCAGAGAAGTTTCAACAGTTTGCTTCTTTTTCACATATTTTTTTTGCTGTCGTGGTTACACATATGCCATATTATATGTCATGTCATGGCTATTAACGAGTGGTCTTTCGTCGCCAGCGATATGCTGCTAAAGACTCGGGTACGGCAGAACAATCATTTTACAAAAACGACCGTTTTCGCCGGTGCCGTCCATTATGTAGTCTAGAGCAAGCGGATACCGGAGTTAGCTCCCAAGCTTGTCTGAACTGACAGGCGAATCATGCCGCGGCTGAGAGAAGCAGGAATCACTGTTTGTAAACTAGCGGAACAGAAGGTATTACTCATTCTGTATTCAGCATTCCGCGCTGCTTTCCTTGACGTGTCACTCATTTCCAGAGACAGCGGGCCATAAAACAGTCTCCCGGTACGTTTAACTTAAGACGCCCATATTGTCCATATTTGCACACACATACACATACACACACATACACACACATATATATATATATATATATATATATATATATATATATATATATATATATATATATATATATATACATATATGTGGTCTGCACGAATTGGTACATATGCGTTATAAAAGTCAACATTGCAGCCTCGCCTCATTACTAACTCGAAACCCGTCGCACATCATCAAGTTAACTGTTACCTTCCCCACATGAATGCCCCCTTTTCTTTCGCCAGAATAACAAAGGAACGCCATGCCAATTAGCAAACAACTCTACCGCATAAATTTAAATACATCAGCCGCATCAGCATCATCCGAATATATCAGCTGCGAAGGCATCGCCCGCGTTTTTTCGTCCTGTATGCATTGGTCACCGCGCGACTGACCGATGGGGCGCGGCGAGCACACGCGCCGCGCCGCAGGGGAACGCAAACGCAGCCTCGCTCAATTAGCGAGGACGACCAGGCGTCCCCGGAGCAAATCAGCGTGGCGCGCGCTAACGACCTGCAGCAACGACGTTAGCTCTCGCTGGGCGGATCGCTCGGGAGGCGGCTGATGTCCGGCCGGCCGCCGGCCCGCGACTGTTCGGCCGCGGCGCGCGAGCCTAATCGGCCGTGAAATCAGCCAATGGGAGGTGTCAGCAGCCGACGCAGCCGGGCGGGGAACAAAGATATCGCAACTGAGGGGAGATATCGATGCAGGGAGGATACCGATGCAGGGAAGATGTCGATGTTGAGAGCCGTGGTAGACGCGGTCCAACGAAGACGGCTTACGGTGGTCTTCCAAGTGTTTTACGACGGACGAAACTGCCGGAACGTTTTCCAGTATGCCGCATAATTCCATGTAAACGGTTGATAGGTTTGCAGTGTCTCACGCCACTCAAAGTGCTGTAATAAGTCATAGCCAGTGGAGAGCTATGAGCACGCCAACTCTTGGTCCAGATGTCACTAATCTAGGCACCGCATAGTGCACATGCAAGCCGTGGAAAAAAGCGAGGCGCATGAAGTGAAAAGGACAAGTGCCGTGTGCCCACCTCACAAAAATCAACATGAAGGATCCACGTGGATTGCACGGAATAACCCATTTAAAAAAACGACTTACTCCATCCTTTAATCCATTAGGGTGGTTCTGTTTGGAGCTTGACATCATTTTATCATCATCATCATCATCATCATCAATCAAACCAAGCACATAATTCAGATTTTATGCCACGCATAGGTATCTCTATTTCGAACTTCCGTTATTGCCGAACATCGCTGATAACAGTAAGCAGCCGATGCGCGCAAGGCAGAGAAACATCTTCTGTGCAACTCAACCCTGTCAGCCAGGAAAAGATCAAGTGTGCGCATTCAAGGTGTACATTAAACAAGGATCCCTTGTCTTCACTACGAGCTGCAGCCGTACGAACAATAGATCTTTCGAGTATGAAATCATGCTTAGAATTGAAATATCACGTCAAGTGAATCACGTCTGGTCACTGACGTCACAATCACGTCACTGAATCACGTCAAGAACAAAAACGAACTTCATATAAACGAACCGAACTACGTTTAATTAGTCGAAACAACACGGCAACAAGGAGAGCCAGGGTGGAGTGTCGCACAATGTAGCTGCGGTTATTGTGGTGCATGTTGAATACCAGAACAGGAGTAGCGATAAGCGAGTTTGGTTGCGTGAGTGGATATTTTTCGGGTATTGAACATGTCCGCTAACACATCGGCTGCTATTCAACGCTCATAGACGCAAACGCAGCTGATTTATTTTAACCTCCCAAAAGATTCTTGTTCTCTCACGCACCCGTTCTGTCATTTCCCCTTCCCAATAGCTTCACATCTCATATCATTTATCGCGCTCACAAGTGTAACCACGCACACTCACGTGCTGTCGACGAAAGCCATTCGCATGCATGCAGTACAGTCAGTGAATTACGCGCTGATGTTCCGCGATACGGCACAACCAAGGAACAATACAATGCCACGTGCGGGGTACATGCACCCTGACAAACCGGAAGGATCTCGCCAATCAGCACAGACAACCCCAACAAACGCTTGCGACTAAAATCGTAAGGAAAATGTGAACTGAAATGGTGCATATCCCATCCAAAGCGTTGGCATTGAGCCCAACAAGCCGGTGGTGGCGACGTAGTAACCAAGTTTGAGGAATCTCGCTGAGTGAGGTTCGCCTTTGTGACGTGTTTGGACCATCTCGCTGGACAGGGGTTAACGTTCAAAATCTCTTACTGCTTAACTCGTAAACTATCGAGACTCGTGACAATGACCAGCGTCTCCACAAATTTCTATTGAAGGGGCGCTGAGGGCTAACTTATACTTTTGCGACAACCAAGCTCGCTAATCAGCACACCTCTTTATGGCTGTTGTAAGCTGAACATACCAGCAACGACCAAGGGGCTGACGTTGGCTGTGACGTTGGCAGGGACTGGCTTTGACCCAGCCCGGCGTTGATCCACGGAAAGGCACTGCCCCATGGATTGGCGCAGACCCAGGGACTGGCTTTGACTCTGGGGCCGGCTCATGAGGCGTCGCTTGCCTGTATGGTGGAGACGAGCAGCGTGATGTTGGGCAGGCCGGTGCCGTAGAAGGCGGTCATGTCGGTGACGTTGACGCCCCCGTCGGCCGTCCACGAGCCCACCTTCCGCATGCCGCGCCCGCTGAGCTTGAGCAGGTCCAGTTGGAGACCGGCACGCCGGCCGTCACGGAACTGAATTGGTCCCGTCAGGCCCGGCATCTGCACCTGTCGGCCGGGTCAAGGTCGATCACGGGAGGTCAGACGTGATCACACGGTCAGGCAAGGTCAACAGGGGTCAGGTCTGGCACCTGAGACTGGACGCTTGTGACAGGCCATGGATACGGGAGGTCAGAGAACACCGCATGAGGGGAGTCATTATTTTAGTATATACAAGCCGAAAGCCGGACACGAAAAGGTCGTGAGTCGTCAAGGGAAGGCAAGTTCTCGGAAATGTGATAGGTCCAAACGGAAGTGATCCTCGCACAGAACCTTATGACAAGTCAGTGAACATCAAGTTGAAGTAGATCACACACCAGCAAATGGTGAGCCGCTGCTGAATCAGGTGAAGCGATCAAAGGCCAAGGGCATTGCCTTAAGGTGGTAGAAGATTACTGGGTCAAAGGGTAGCGAGGTTGACCAAGCCTTATTAGGTGCAGTTAATTAAGTAAGCTTGTAAAACATTATTAAAGCATAGGCCTGTTCACACCATGGCAGGTCGAAGAGATCATATAAGAGCAACACAAGAGACACCAGCAACACGGGGTTTGAGATCATGGCATGAATACAATAATTAAAACTTCGCGAACACAAAAATCGAATTGCCACAAACGCTGGGCAATTTAAAAGAATGTAACCAAGAAAAGGAGAAGGCAAGATGTTGAGAGGAAAAAACACCCATCTCGCATCTAAAATCAACTGTTCAAAAATAAAGCAAGAGACAACAAGAAAAAAACAAACAAAAAAGCAACAAAAACAGACACCAACCAGACAAAGACTTTCTGAAAGCATTCTAGAACACTCTACGAACAGCACAATAGCACAAAAACCCCTAGCAAATAACAATAAGTGCCCGTGTCGGAACTGGAGCAGATCTCACACGAGCGCAGGGCCCTTCAGAGACAAAGGTGGTATGCGGGAGAGGATGTAGGAAAGGCAGAAAGGCTCGGAAAAGTGATTCGAGTACAACGGATATAAAGCTGCGAGGCGGGAGCATCGTAAAGCGAGCCCACTTTAAGATGCATGCAGCACCATGCTTTCATAAAGTGCTGAGGGAAGACCGACGATCAGAGAAAAGCTTCTCAGCTTCCCACTCACGAGACTAACTTGCTCTGACACGTGTCACAACCGTTCCTAAGCCCCCTGATTTCCAAGACACCGTGAATGAAGATCTTATGGATGATCCCCAATTTTTAAGGTCGGATAGCCCAGGAATGTTCAGTGTTCACTACGAGCTTTCTCACTGTTCACTGCATTTCGCATACTTGATGTAACGTTCCCGCCAGCCAAAAATATAATGCACATCTCGTTAGTTGTTCGGTGCACCTGCGAGGAATGTTGCACACACATATGAGGGCAATGCTGTTAGCCATATAGGTCAATGACATACGGGTACCCTGGCTATCATGGACATTGCTCACTGACTACAATGATGGCTGGCAAGACTTGCATTTCATTTGAGCGTGCTTCCAATATAACCACAATTTTCTGTCCCAGACGGAAAAAGTTCACCTCAAACTTTAAAAACTTAAACTTCCCCCGGCAAATGTCTTGCTTTGTCTTGCTTTGCCTTGCCTTGTCAGCGCTAAGCGATCGCGACGCGTGAATTCTCATGACACTTGACCGAAGAATGCGAATTTCACAACACGTACAACACGTGCTGTGGGGCCCGCTTTTAAACAACCGTTGTCAGTCCGTGTCACACAGTGTCACTTCACGAACCATCAGTAAGGTGTGACTTTGATGTCATGGTAGCCGTAAAATCTGCACCAATACCCACGCCATCCCACAAATCATCCCTGCAAACCTCCAAAGCCCCCCCCCCCTCTCCCCCTCCCCCCCGACATGCACTGCGTGGGAAGCCGAACATCCAGCACCCACCGAGCTGATGCGTTTGAAGAGGGTGGCGCCGGCCTGCCAGGACTGCGGCAGGTCACAGGTCACGTTCGGCGAGGTCAGGCGACCGGCGCCGCTCATGGCGTGCAGGCCGTGCGCGAACGCATTCACGGCGTCGAAGATCAACGCCGTCTCGGCCTGGTGGCGGGGCGAGAGAGCGGAGCTGCACAGCTGCTCTTCAGAGCTGCGCTGCTCGGTGAGAGCTGCGCTGCTCGGCTCAGAGCTGCGCTGCTCGGCTCAGAGCTGCGCTGCTCAGCTCAGAGCTGCGCTGCTCAGCTCAGAGCTGAGCTTCTCAGCTCAGAGCTGCGCTGTTCGGCTAAGAGCTGTGCTGCCAAGTGGGTTGGGGATTGCACTTGTTCGTGTGTGAGAACAACTGACTCTAGCGGCACGTGTGGACGGTAGGCAGGTTTCTTACTGACTAGCGGAAAGCGGCTGATTATAGTGCGTTAATTTGTCTCAGTCGGGATGCGCCGCAATGTCCTCTGTGGTGTTGTCAAAACTCTGCAATGTGCTCACTATTCTGGCCTTGCCCTACCAATGAGCTCGGCCTGAGCGTAGGATGTGGTAAGATACGTGACATGTTACGCAGTGATTGCACGATGTGTCAGCTATTCGCCGTTGTGAGGCCGTATGTGTATATCGCCCGGCACGTGATTAGGCTGAATGGCCTGAGAGTTCCGTCACAAAGCCGCTCGGGAGTCAGCGTCTCTGCGAGGGCATTGGGCTGATCATGCAGCAGTCTTGTCAGAAGTGACTGACGTCTTTGTGGCGTACCAGACAACACTGAATCGATTGACCAAACCTCACGTAGCAATTTTGCTAAGTGGTCGTCTTGAAAGCGAGCTCCTGGAAGAGCATCGCATCGCGCCCAATTCAGGATTCTAAGAACCCTGTTTAGAGCCTGAGCTCAAGTGGGTAAGCCAGTTGATAAGACTTAAGCGTGCTTCCCGAGCATTTAAGCCGTCCGAATGTGCATAAGGATCAGGCCTGAAATTTAACGGTCATTTGCTGGCCGGTTCTAGGCGCGCGGAGTAAAGCCTTAACCGTTATTTGAATGTCATTGCATTAGAAGGACTGTTTCACATTTGTACGGGGGTTTTGAACTGAGGTTATCATGTCCAATGTCATCTCCTGCACAGCTGTTTTAAAAGCAGCTTAACGCGTTGAATACAACGGTTGAACACGAACCGCATTTGTGGTGCATATTGCAGGCATCTGGGCATTGTTACCAGTTGTGACGGCAATAAAGCTGACAATTGAATAACTTAAAGTAGAGTGATAGCTGAGAATGTGAACAAGTAAAAAGATGTCACCATGGACAAATATACAAGAACACCACGAGAACGAACAAAAACACAGAAGTGGTCGGCTAACGGGAATGGCAGGTTTATTTCACACGCATAAATAACCTTGTCACCAATCACAGGTCATTTTGTGACGAGTTGAAGTACTGCAAGTAAGTCAGCCCGTCCACTACAGTGGCAATTCTAACACGGCCAGTCTGGCAGCGACTCTGACGTCATAAAAATGCATCATCAAAATAATAAAAAGACGTAATCAAAGTATGACGCATTGAGAACAGAGCTATTGAGAAGTGACACTGCGTTGTCTTGAGCAATCACTTGCTTTTAAGCCATACCAATTATTACAAGCCAGCTTTTCCATCGTATACGATGCTGTCCTCGATACCTTGAAATGTGGAACATTCCCTTTAATGTGCGTTTCAAAACATAAACTGTTAAAATAGTAAGTAGAGCAACAAAAACCAATGGCACAGAAGAGGAAAGGGCAAACATCCATGAAGATCTGATTAAACGTTAGGCAAAATTGTTTTATCACGAGCCGCGGAAATACCGACACATTGCCAATAGCATTTTGAGCACGCACGACTCATGTGAATCAGTCATTGGTGCTAAGTGCGCTTGTATCCGATCAGATATGCACACAGGTTCCGGTTGACAAAACATGCACGTTTAATGTTTTCCAAGCACACTGCGGCATTGCTTCCAGGAAACGTTTGCTTGTATAATGCGTGACGTTGCATGTGAATCGATGATGCTTCCCGAGCCCAACACATTACCGATCGTATTCATGGCGTTGTATGGTGCACAGTGCTATTGAGCCAACCACCAGCCACCAGATGAAGATGCCTAAAATGCCATTGCATGCACACACGGCCTGCCGGCGGCATTGATGGGTGCGTTCTAGCCCGCTCGACAACGCCACGGAAGCAATCTCGATCAAATCGAGCAGTTTACACAGGATGCGTTGATATCACTATCCGGTTACACCACGGCATTGTGCAGACCTTGATGACGTTGTTCGGGTGCACCACGGCGCCACACGTACCTTGATGACGTCGTTCGGGTGCACCACGGCGCCATACGTACCTTGATGACGTTGTTCGGGTGCACCACGGCGCCACACGTACCTTGATGACGTTGTTCGGGTGCACCACGGCGCCACACGTACCTTGATGACGTCGTTCGGGTGCACCACGGCGCCATACGTACCTTGATGACGTCGTTCGGGTGCACCACGGCGCCATACGTACCTTGATGACGTTGTTTGGGTGCACCATAATGGATCCCACCGGCTGAAAGCTCTCCATGGACGCGAGGGACGCCTGCACCCAGCCGCTGGACGCGTCCACGAGCCGAAAGGCCGTGATGTTCACGCGGTTGTAACGGAAGTCCTCAAGGTCGAACGTTTCCGTGTCCTGCGCGGGTCGTCCGACCGACAAATGATGTCATTCCTGCGCTCCGGCGAATCTGAATTGTGAGCGACCAGCTAAACCAGCAAATAGCCCTTTTTGAAGTGTAAATAGCTGAATGTATGACAATGATGTGTGGTGCAATTCGTTATGGCTGCTTCTAAGCACTGAGTATATTATATTTTTCAATGAAACGCAACGTTGAGGTCAGAGATGCACCCATGCGTCAAAGCGAGACGAAAATCACTAAGCACGAGTTATGTCGGTTGGGGTGTCTTCAGATCCGTTCTTTCCACTTCGATGAATGCTCCACCAAAGACGATCGCCCAACAACAGCACCATAAATGGCATATTGCGCACTTGCACCCACGGCCTGAAAGCTGCAGCATCATACACGCATAATCCACAGCACTACCCACATAACTATAATTGCAGCCGACCAACCACAGCGGGCCTGGACTTGACAGCGAGTCAAGTCCAGGTCAACATCAAACGCGCCGCCCGAGCCAGGAAGCCGGCCGTAAACGCGTTGTTTCAGACGGCGCCCTGCTCGGCGAGTGCGTCTGCAGGGCCCGAGAGAGCACCGCGTATTCGTCCGCAGCCGGAGGAGGCAGCGCCGCCGACGGTCCCAGTGACGTCATCCCTCAGAAGCATGACTGCTTATGCTAATCCGTTTACAGGTCCTTTGCAGAGACAGCCGCCTCCAAACGAGCCTTTCTCTGCTCGCTGGGAGCCGGCCTGCGGCGACGTGGCCGTCGCTTTCTGGAGATGTCCCAGCTTTTTACGGTGGTGGGACGGTCGTTGTTCCACCTAGAGTGTTCACTCCCCGCCCACAAGCCGCAATCTGCATATGGATGGCGGCCGGCGACAAATTTATAGGGAGATTTTGGCATGCAAGGTGTCTTTTTCAGAAGAGGGGAAACGGATCGTAGTCATTTATGGATCGCTTAAGATGCGGTCGCTCGCTTGGTGTGAATCACACGGACGGTAATTGCTTTTTTATGCACAGCAAGTATGCTACGTTAATTCTCTCCAATGGTGACTGCCAATCTTTGTCTGTCGTAGATCTGCTATCGCCTTGCTCTGGTTCAGCAGAGTCATGCTCCGACCCACTGCATCGAGCGTGATCTCAGATCTGAATCCCAGCGTGGTACTGGACAGTTTTGACCTCACTCTCATATCGAGTGAAGGAAATAAAGCTCAGATGTGTAATTTGTAGCCTACCGTATCATATAAATAATCTTTGTATTCTGTTAGGAAGACAAAAATCTTTCTGGTGTTCCTTTTGTTCCCAAAACAGCTGTCAGTATAATTATGTTCATTACATGTGTCTGCTGCCTTTCCATGACTCCATAAACAGAAACACACCCGCGATTTCAAACTTAAGGCCTGAAAACGTTCGTTTCGCACAGGCTTATGCATGGAATCCACCAGAATTGCTCTTGACGTGGTCGCTAATATTTTCCCACAATTCACCTCAAAGCCTGATCGCACCCACACTGGCGGCATCCGACACAAGTATATCACGCCCAATAAAACCGTGTGGCCGTGCTACGATGAACTCACGAAACACGTGAAGAGGTAGTGGTACCGGTCGTCGTTCATCTGCAGCTGCAGCAGCTGAAACAGCGTCAGGTGTGTCAGCTGCGTGGCGCGCCTCGCTCAGACTAGCTATAAGACTGATGACTGACTGATGACTGACTGATGACTGATGACGCCCGCTGACTGGCACCACATCACGACTGCTGAGTAAGCTTTGCTCCAAAAAAAGCGATCAGCAGATTCATCACACATCACGACTGCTGAGTAAGCTTCGCTCCAAACAAAGCGATCAGCAGAGTCATCACACACACGACGCGAGCCACCTTCGCATGGCTACCACATGTTCAACCGTGCTTTCATACTTTTTTGAATTGTTTCGTTTAGTTCGATTCCCATAAAATAATCCAGGTGAAGAGCTAGCAAGAGTACAATTAACACACTTAACACGAGCGTGACGAGTCCAACTAAGAAAATCACGATAAAACAAAAACCGAGTGGAATAAACCCGAATTAAGCCGAATCAGGTACATCTATAAATCGCCACGAGCAGTTCCGCTCGATCAAATCCGCTGTAAGACATTTACCCGGTTTACATGGGCGGCCGAGGATAATTCGAATTAAGATCGGAACGGATCATGCGACGTTAACCCTCTCGGCGAGGGGCGTTTACATGGGCGAAACCGGCTTTACGTCGGATTAACGGTCGATAGTTCGATCCCGCTTACTTCGAACCAAGGAACGGGTTATGGGCGAAAACTGCGCTTTTGAGGCGAACTGAACAAAACAAGAAGAAAAAAGCCGGTACTCTGCGTATGGATGGCGAATGTCACGAGCCATGGTGGGCGCGAGACAGCTTTGAGGGCGAGGAGGAAGATGGACTTCGTTGGAAAAATGATCTGTGCGGGACTCATAGGCTTTGTAGCTCCAGCACAAGCCATAGCACTTGAAACACAGGAGTTGCGCAGTCAGCACTGCCAAATCTGTCACATAAGCAGTGTTATATGCAAATTTTTACTAGCAGGAAACTGGCTAGCACGAAATCAGTATTTTCTTGTATTGGCCAATGACACTCACAAACTTACCACACTCATCAGTATGCCACCCAGCATCATGTCATCTACTTTGCGCAGCCCAAGAAACACATTACCTAATCCCGCACCAATGCATTTATGAGCAGCCTGCAACAGTGAGCTAAGCTACGGAAATGACTCATGAATGCTACATAGTTAGTGGCAAAAATTGTGTAACTATGTTGTCTTTCCCCATCCAATGCATCATCAGTACCTGAGGGCAGCATTGCCATTTAGACTTGGCATGGACTGGCAAGTCAGAATGCAGCTATTTGCTTTCTTGACATACTAGGGTTGAAATACTGCTTTGATATCCTTGCAGTCAACAGCATTGGCTGATATGGACTGATGGCTAGGTGGCACAAACAGCCGTGTTTGCACAGTCCAAAGATCATAACGTGAACCAGCCCCAAAGCTGTCATGACAAAAGCAATCTGGGCTCAAAATTCATAACAAATGATTAATTATAGCAACAGCTCAATTATCCGCCTCATGGTTTGCAAAGATATGTGTCACAAAAAAGCACCAAGGCAACATATTTACTCACCAGTACAAAAACAGGTAATGATGTGCACTGCAGATGTTCTCTGCACATCATGTGGCATTAGGTTAGGTTTACTTAGTTAATGCACTGTTTTCTTCCACATGAAATGCACAAACCTGGATTTGACAGAGTACTGATGACAGCTAATTTCATCCAGTGCTCACATTTGCTTTCTTGACATTTTGGAACCATCACTGGGCAATTTTGGTCCCATCATTAAAAATAGTCCACATTCTGCACTGACTGCAATGATCTATTGCCTATATTTGTTGATCCTTTGCATCATGCAGGAATTATTGAGTTACCTATCTCACACACATTAAACTGACAAGCAACAAACAGCCTAATTGCATCAAAAACAAATATTCCAGCCCCCACTTCCTTGCCAGTTGGTCTACCAGTGTGACGTAACTTCATATTTCCTTGACAAGCCAGTCACCAATATCCAGCACATCCCTCCTGCCAATAGGTGGTCAACCAAATGTTCAAGTCACAGGAGGAATGTCTGCAAAATCAATCCTGGGGCATTTATGTATTCACCTAATGAAAGAAACTATTGGTACTCCCTGCAAGAATTGTTGAACAGTTGAATTACCTACCTCGTGGCCTGCAGACACCCATCACAAAAAAGCACCAAGGTGACATATTTAATCACCAGCACAAAAACAGGTGATGATATGCAACACAGACGTGTTCTCTATGCAGCATGTGCCGTCGTGTTAGGTGTTAGTTTATGCACTGTTTTCCTGCACATGGAACACACAAACTTGGATTTAGCAGAGTAATGATGACAACTATTTTCATCCAGTGTTCACATTTGCTTTCTTGCTGTTTTGACCCCATCATTGGGCGATTTCAGTCCTACCATTAAAAAAGTTCACATTCCGAGCTGAGTGCAACGATCTATATTTGTTCATCCGTCATATCATGCAGCAATTTTTAAGCTACCTTTCTCACACAAATTAAACTGACAAGCAACCAGCATCCTAATTTAAGGAACATCTGCAAAAACACTCCTGGGGACTAAGGTATTAACTTAATGAACGAAACTTGGATGCATTCTCTGCAAGAATTTTGAGCAATCCAAAAATTAAAATGAGAACAAGTCAAAGCTATATAAAATAACCATATTACTTCCATCTGGCTTTTGGAAGCATGGAGCCTGCCCCAGATGTAAACTAATCTAACCTTTAGGCGGAAAGATAGCACCAAACACCGTCGACGCCTGCTGTCTGCATAGATCAAGCGCCTAGCAAGGCTAAATTACGTGAGCATTTCTGTGCTGCTAGCCACTCAAGGCCCTCAATAATAAGAGTAGTTTTAGCAGCATGATGTCAACTTGGCTTTTTTTTACTTGGGTACCTGTATTGCCGACGGTGGGGAGAGAGCTACGCTGGCTGCAGGGTTCCTGTACTGCCATGATGGAGAAATGCTGTTAGGTATCAGCCGACGTAGTGACGTCACTGAAAATGGGTTTGCATCGATCGGGGTTCTTTTGGGCCGACTGAAGGCTACAAGGCATTTGCTAGCGATATGATGTCACTGTTATTCGACTGGATATGTGACGTCACTGGTTGTGAGGCTTTAGGGCTCTTTTGGGTGCAATGAATGCCGTAAAGCATCACCTGACGATATGTCGTCGCTGGTATTCAATGAAACATCAGGCGCAACGGGCCTTATTCCATCTTTACCTTTCGTGCCTGTCTGCTGCAAGTATTTGCGTGCCGAATAAAAGCTTGACCGAATCACCTGAATGTGTGACGTCACCAATCATCACTTGATACGAGTGCACTTAGGCCCCACGGCCGCGGTGTATCATGTTCCGTGAAATATCACTGGGTATCGTGACGTCAGTGATATTCGACTAAATATTGGTCGCAACAGGTCAAGGTTCATTTTTAGCTTCGTACCTGTCTACTGCAAGCACTGGCGTGATGAATAAAAGCTACCAAATCACGTGAGTGTGTGACGTCACTGGTCATGCATTTTTATGGATCTTTGGGGGCCAACTGAGGGCCGTAAAGCATAACCTGATGATGTGACGTCACTGGCATTCGACTGTGTGTGATGTCACTTGTGATCAGATTTTACGGCCTCTTTTGGGCCGACGAAAGGTCATACGACATTAACTGAAGATGTGCCGTCACTGGTATCCGAATACAATTCAGGCGGGCATGGCCATGCTCCATCTTTACCTTTGGTACCTGTCCATTGCAAGTATTTGAATGCTGAAGGAAGGGTCTGCCGAAATACCTGAGTGTGTAACGTCACTAACCATTAATTTGTATAGACTGTTTTGAACCCACTGTAAGCCATACCACATCAGCTGACCATATGACGTCACCGGTTTTCGTCTAGGTGTCATGCGCAACAGGCCATGCTCTATCTTTGCCTTTCGTACCTGTTTACTGCAAGCATTCGCGTGTTATATCAAGGTGATGCTGAACCATCTGAGTGCGTGACGTCACTGGTCATGAGTTTATACAGGTTTACTTGGGCAGCCCAATGCAACAAAGCATCATATCCTGTAAAGCATCGCGAGATGATATGACGTCACTGGTATTCGACTCAATATCAGGCGCAACAGGCCATGTTCCATCTTTACCTTTCGTACCTGTCTACTGCAAGCATCCGCGTGTTATATCACGTCATTGGTTAAGAGTTCTTACGGGCTCTTTTCAACCCCCTATATGGTATAATGCTTCAGTTGACGATATGATGTCACTGGTGTTCGACTTAACATCAGGCACAACATGTCATGTTCCATCTTTGCCTTTCGCACCTGTTAAAGTATTGGCGAGCCTAATGATGGCTCTGCCGAATCACCTGAGTGCGTCATCATGAGTTTTTACTGGCTATTGTTGGCCGAGTGAAAGCCATTAGGCATCATCTAACGATATGTCGTCACCGGTAATCCACTAAGTGTGTGACGCCATTGGTCATGAGTTTTCCCGCGCCTTTTTGGGCCGACTTAAGGCCATTAGGCATCAGGTAACGATATGACGTCACTGGTATTCAATTAAGCATCAGATACAATATGTCATGTTTCATCTTTACCTTCCGCACCTATCTACTGCAAGTATTCGCGCGCCACATAAAGGCTCTGCCCAATCACCTGAGCGTGTGGTGTGACTGGTTATGAGTTTACGCGGGTTTACTCGGGCTGACTGAAGGACATCAAGCATCATCTGGCGATGTGACGTCACTGGTATTCAACTTAACACCAGGCGCGACAGGCCATGTTCGTCTTTACCTTTCGTACCTGTCTATTGTAAGCATTGACATGCTTAAGGAAAGCTCTGTGAAATCTCCTGAGTGTGTAATGTCACTGGTCATGAGTTCTTTACGGGCTGCTTTTTTGTACCTATAGGGTACAAGACATCAGTTGACGATATGACATCACTGGTATTTGACTTAATCTCAGGCGCAACAGGCCATGTTCCATCTTTGCCTTTCGCACCTCTATACTGCAAGTATTCGCGCGCTACATAAAGGCTCTGCCGAATCACCTGAGCATGTGGTGTAGCTGGTCATGAGTTTACGCGGGCTTACTCGGGCTGACTGAAGGACATCAAGCATCACCTGACCATATGACGTCACTGATATTCGGGCTGTGGCCCAGACTTATGGCCGCTAGGCGGCGCCCTTGATTATTATTTAGCCATCAGGGCATTCCGGACCGTAGCTGCTCAGGGGCGCATCCTGTGATGTCGGGCGTAATAGCTTTACATATATGTCGGTTTGTGGGCTGGGATCACCTTTGTTTTGTGTTTACGTTTGTTCAAAGTTTTAGTCGTTGAAACAGCCCGTTGCGTTTGAAGTTGTTACTTAATGGTGCGCACAATAAAATTAGTGTGCTTAACTATGGTGCATCTCCCACCTCTGCTGCGGAACTCCGTAGCCGTAGGTGGCCAAGTGACCTCCTACCAACTGATGATCAGTGACGTCACATACTCAGGTGATTCGGCGGAGCCTTCATATAGCACGCGAATATTTGCAGCAGCCAGGTACGAAAGGCAAATATGGAGCATGACCTGTTGCGGCTGATGTTTAGTCGAGCACCAGTAACGTCATGTCGTCAGCTGATGCATTATAACCTAAAATGGGTTCAAAGAAACCCGTAAAAAACTCGTGACCAGTGACGTCACACACTCAGGAGATTCGACGGAGCCTTCATTCAGCACGTCAATACCTTTAATAAGCAAGTACAAAAGGTAAAGAAAGTACGTGGCATGTTGGACCTGATGTTAAGTCGAATAACAGTGACGACATATCATCCTGTGATGCTTCACGGCAGGTGTTGCTTTGTGGCCTTGGGCGGCCCAAGTGAATCCGTATGAACTCATGACCAGCGACGTCACCCACTCAGATGATTCGTCTGGAGTTTAGTCGATTACCAGTGACGTCATATCGTCAGCTGATGCTTGATGTCCGTCAGTCAGCCCGAGTAAACCTGCACAAACTCATGGCCAGTTACACCACACGCTCAGGCGAATCGACAGAGCCTTTTTGTAGCGCACGAATACTTGCAGTAGGCAGGTGCGAAAGGTAAAGATGAAACATGGCTTATTGCAACTGATGTTAATTCGAATACAAGTGACGCTATAACGTTATCTGATGCCTAATGACCTGAACTCGGCCAAAAAAGGCCCGTAAAAGCCCATGACCAGTGACGTCACACACTCAGTGGATTACCAGTGGCGTCATTTCGTTAGCTGATGCCTTATGGCTTTCGCTCAGCCAAAAATAGTCGGTAAAAATTCATGACCAGTGACGTCGCACACTCAGGTGACTCGGCAGAGCCATCATTTAACGCACCAATACTTAACAGGTACGAAAGGCAAAGATGGAACATGACCTGTTACGCCTCATGTTAAGTCGAACACCATTGACATCATGTCGTCAACTGATGCATTTTTCCCTATAGAGGGTTCCAAGGAGCCAGAAAAAACTCATGACCAGTAACGTTACACACCCAGGAGACTCGACAGAGCCTTCATTCAGCACGTCAATACTTGTAATAGACGGGTACGAAAGGTAAAGATAGAACATGGCCTGTCGCGCCTGATGTTAAGTCGGACACCAGTGACGTCATATCATCAGCTGATGCATTATACCGTTTGGGGGTACAAAAGGTCCCGTAAAAAGCTCTTGACCAGTGACGTTACTTACTCAGGAGACCCGACAGAGCCTTCATTCAGCACGCCCATACTTCCAAGAGACAGGTACGAAAGGTAAAGATAAAACATGGCCTGTCGCGCCTGGAGTTTAGTCGAATACCAGTGACGTCATATCGTCAGCTGATGCTTGATGTCCTTCATTCAGCCAGAGTAAACCCGCGTTAACTCATAACTAGTTACACCACACGCTCAGGTAATTCGGCAGAGCCCCTGTGTCGCGCGAATACTTGCAGTAGATAGGTGCGAAAGGTACAGACGAAACATGGCTTAGATGGAGCATGGCCTGTTGCGCATGATGTCTAGTCGAAACCCAGTGACATTATATCGTCAGCTGATGCCTTGTGGCCTATAGTAGGCTCAAAAGAGTGTGCAAATTAATGGTCAGTGACGTACACACTCAGGTAGTTTGGCAGAGCCTTCCACGGCAATGCTTGCAATGGACAGGTACCAAAGATAAAGGTGGAACATGGTCTGTCGCGCCCGAAGTTCATTCGAATACCAGTGACGTCACATCTTCAGTCATTGCCGTATGACCTTTCGTCGGCCCAAAAGAGGCCGTAAAACCTCATGACCAGCGACACGCACAGTCGAGTGCCAGCGACGTCACATCGATAGCTGATGCTTTATGGTCTTTAGTTGGCCGCACAAAAAATCCGCCAATACTTGCAGCAGACATGTACGAAAGGTATAAATGGAGCATGACCTGTTGCCTGATGTTCAGCCAAATACCAGTGACGTCATATCGCCAGCTGATGCCTAACGGCATTTCGTCGGTCCTATAGGGCCCGTGGAAACCCACAGCCACTGACGTCTTACAGTCGTATAGCAGTGACGTCGCTAGCTGACACCTTGTGGTCTTCAGTTGGCCGAAAAGCACCGTTGGAACTCATGGCCAGTGATGTCACACACTCAGGTGGTTCGGCAGCTTTCATCCAGCACGCCAATGCTTGCAGTAGACAAGTACAAAGGTAAAAATGAAGCACGGCCTGTTGCGCCCAGTATTTATTCGAATACCAATGACGTCACGCTATCCGGTGATACTTCGCGGACCACGACACACCGTGGTCGTGGGGCCTAAGTGCACTCGTATGAAGTGATGATAAGTGACGTCACACATCGGGGTAATTCGGTCAAACCTTTATGCGGCACGCAAATGCTTGCAGCAGACAGGTACGAAAAGTAAAGATGGAATGAGGCCGGCCGCGCCTGATGTTCAATCGAATACCAGTGACGACACATGGCCAGCTGATGCATTACGGCATTCAGTGGACCCAAAAGAGCCTTACACACTCACGACCAGTGACGTCACATACCCAGCCGAATACCAGTGACATCATATCACAAGCAAAAGCCTTATGGCCTTCAGTCGGCCCGAAAGAACCCCGATCCCGATCGATGCAAAACCATTTTCAGTGACGTCACAATGTTAGCTGATGCCTCACAGCTTTTGCCCCGCACGACAATACTCGAAACCCTGCAGCTAGCGTAGCTCATCCCTCCGTCGGCCATACAGGTACCCAAGTAAAAAATTACCGTCAACTTCACCTTCCTTCTCTTTTCCCTTACCATCTTGGACTTGAACCGTCTCGAGCAATAGCTAAAAACCCGTGGAAAAGCGGTAACACCGCACAAAGCTGAAATGGCTATGAACAGAACTGCGTGCGCCAGGCATTTTTCTTTTTTTTTGTTTAGACAGCTGACGGCCGATAATTCGGACGAAATCCCTTCCTGAACGGATGATCCTCTCACGGGAAGGGATTTCCTCCGGCGCACGATTCGAATCAGCGGAACGGCGCGTGAGTGTATACATGGGCCGGATAGTTCGGATCGAGGACGGGTCCCGGCTTAATTCGAATCACAGCTGCCCATGTAAACAGGGTAATTGTTGGGCATAAATTGAGCCAAACGCTGGATGCTTGTCAAAACAATCGGTCCGTCGCTGCCGCCCGGCGGCGTCCGTCCGCCCCTCCCTCCCCTTCCCCGCACCGCGATCGGCCCGGCCCGCGGCATCGTAAAGACCGCTGAGTGCTGCAGGAGGAATGAAAATGGACGGACGTGGGACGCAGAGGGCCGTATCTCGGACTTCCGCGACTGGGAGACGTGTCCGGGGAGGGGGCTGTGCGTATGGGCGGCCGTGTGGAGAGGGAGGAGGGGGAGGGGGGCGATCGCCGGGGAAGGCGTCTGCCGGTCGTGAGAGAGGTGAGGGACAGTGCTCGAGGCTCAACTCTTGCTCGCCGGGACTCGGCACGGTGCTGCCTTTCATCCTTGCGTGAGTCAGCTACATCTGTGTTCCTGATTCGAAACCGATCCATTGACTTAGTGTGAGCAGAAGTCATGATAAAGGCTGTATATAGGTCGTGAGGGTTGACATGTTCAGTTTACCGCAGCATGCAAAAGGCTGGGGTGCAAATTGATCAACAGGTTAATGGCTTAGGTGGCAGCATGTGGTGGCCCATTTTATCTAATCACGGAACATGCACTGTGCACTAACCTCGGCAAAAGGACATACTGGGTCATCATGGCTTATACTGCGGAGCTAGGGCGCGGGCAGCGTGGCAACAGCAAACACGGAATTAAATGAAATCGCTAAACGTAAGAGTAAGAAGCAGATATCGGCAAATACAGGCGCATTTATGCTCAGACCCTATGCAATTAAAAGATCGTAAGCCTACGTTACTCGCCCAAGCGCTACGAAACGAGCGCATAAAGTTATGCGCGACGGAGACATGCTGGAAATCCGCCAATCACCACTCACCGCGTCCTGCCTACAAAACTTGCGCTCGACAGGGGCATCACACCTGCGTTGTGTGTGTTGAGTTGGGGGGGGGGGGGGGGTTGTGGGAGCAATAGAAGACGCCCAATCAGTAATGGTTTAAATTGGGCTCGTTCGTCTGTCTTCTCCAATGTCCCACCGGATAGATATTCAGATCAAACTGATTATAGATTATATAGATTATATAGATTATATATAAAAGTGCAATGCCCGGACCAGGCGAATAAAATGGCTAGTAAACAAGGCATAGTAATCAATGGCTGGTAAATGAAGAGCATATCACCGATCGAACGGCACAAAACTCACCGATCAAACGGCACATAACTCACCGATCGAACGGCGTATAACTCCCCGATCGAACGGCGCATAACTCACCGATAGAACGGCACATAACTCACCGATCAAACGGCGTGTAACTCACCGATCGAACGGCGCGTAACTCCCCGATCGAACGGCACATAACTCACCGATCGACCGGCGTATAACTCACCGATCGAATGGTGCGCAACTCCCCGATCGAAAGACGCGTAACTCATCGATCAAGCCGCGTATAACTCACCGATCGGAGGAAGAGTTGTATATTTTCCGGATTCGTGTCCACCACCAGGTTGAAAATGCCCTTGTCCTTGATCTCCCGCAGAACATGGCGGTAGTGTGACGGCCCCGCCTGTCGGATGTACACCTCCATCTCCAGGTCTGGGGGTGCTTTCACCAGGTCCTGTAGCTTCACCAGGCCTGGGGGCAGCAGGTGAAGGCACCACGTCGTCAGGAGTTGGCCACCAGGCCCTGTGGCTTCACTTGACCTGGGGACGGCCGGTGAGGCACCACCTCTGTTTATATCACTCTGTTTATTGTTAACAGCCATCACCTTTCTCTGAACCCGTTGGCTACAACGCGCAAAATGCTCGCAAAAAAATGTATTGCTACGAAGACACATCAGTCGTCGTTGCCGAAGCCCAAATTTGGTAGATCTGAGATCAAGTGAAGTCATGCTAACCACATTTGTCATGAGGCGAAACGCATGGTGGAGAACAAGCCTTCCAGAACAAGCGTTCGTGTATGGCTCGCCGAAAAGGGTCATTTGGCCGCTGGCTAGACGGCCTCAGTCTGATTACAGGACGCCAAGAGTCGTGTCATTGACATGACACGGTAAATGTTCTTTCGTGCTATTTCGCGGGGGCCCGAGGCAGAATGGGTCTGTTCAGCCTTCATGAAATAATGGATTGGCGGTTCAGAGTGCAAACATTCTTTTGTTTTCTGCTGGAGACGAGATACAAAATCTGCCCCGCCAAATTTGTTGTTTTTTGTTCTGTGTGTTGTGCATCCCATTTTATAGTTGAACCAAAATTTTGAGGTACCGATACCACACCAAAAACTGTATTCTGTCACCCGTTTATTTTTCTCATGAGATCATGCAGTAGAAGAAGCCGGATTTCAAGTAAAACAACGATAGGCTTGTGGCCTCCCATGCGTAGCAGACAAAATGGCGCTTGGTATAACAATCACCACGAGAACAGTGAATCAGTGACGTCGGTATGTTCTTTAGGCTGAGGCAAAAAGTGTTTGTGGTTAGATTGGCCAGACAAAAAAAAACTTCATGCTTAAAAGGTCTAACGCGTATTATCTTAAGTTACCCATAATTTGTGGGAGTAATTTTGAGGCTGCAGCGATCAAGTTGCCCGCTGCATCCTCCATGGCGACTCCACTATGCAGAAAGATGAATAAGTCTTTTTGTGTGATGATTATCTTTCACCTTCGCTTTTTATGGTATTCCAGTCAAAAGTATTTGGGAGCCCAAGCCAACTTTGGGAGGCTAAACTTCACATCGGGGGCTAGATCTCTCAGAAAAGAAAGCAAATCCACACCCGTGCCACCTTCTCTACGCCTCTAAAACTGCCTGGATCTGGCCGAGGCCGAGAAGCAACTAGCGAGATAAATCCCCCGGCTCTGCCGCTTGAAATCCCTGTCATCTTCATAATAGGACATCCTCTTATCTGGGTCCGACATGGAAGCAAAAACCCTCTCCCCTTCCTGTCCGCGGCAAAAATAGCGACCGACACGCGAAAGCCAGCAGAAATTCGTCCGGTATTTTCCGGATATTGAATCTGCGGCGCGCGATCATATTACGTCTCGTCCCCAGTGAGCCGGTAAATTCCGATACTCTCCGACCGGAGGGTCTAGTGGACAGCACGGCGGTAAAACACGCGACTAGGCGCCGGCTCGACGCGGGCAGAAAAACAGCATCGAGAAGAAGATCTCCGCCTTCGAAGCGGCCTGCGCACTCGGCTGCAGGCTGCCCCCGGCTGACACTGCCGGTGAGGTAGCGATCGTAATGCTGCGACATCTTGGCCGCAGGCAGCGAGTAGAACATAGCAGATGGCCCATTCGTCAGTGATCTCTGGTCATCGGCTCAATGGCCTGAAAAGAATCGACGGTAGCCCGGCTTATAGAACCTCGGACAATAGTTTCTTCTAGCTGGAAGAGCCCGGCCTGCATCGCTCGTGCGGCGGCTGCGGCGGACCAACGGCTGTCCTGTCCGCAGAGGAAGCCTCCCGGCGAGCGGGGCACGTGCGCCGACTCGCCACCGGCGCAATCCAACGAGTTCAGCCGTGCGCTCCGGGCTCCGCTGGTTGGGATGCAGACTCTGCGGGACAATCGCCACCACGACCACCCGCGGATAACAAAAATCGCCGCGACGCTTGGCCCGACGTCGGGACCAAAATCGGCTGGACCGGTCGCAGAATCGGTGGCGGCGGTACGCACTGGAAATGATAGCACTAGAGAGGTACCCGGGCTTGGGTTTTACTTCCGATATGGCGTGGAAGAAGAGAGCGGTCATATCAATTTTGAAAATAGCGATAGTGTTTCGCTGTATGTATTCACTAACACAAAAGACCACAAAGACCGCACGGGAGTGGAAATATTCGAGAGAATCTGGTTGTGTGTCATGCTGACGATAGGCCTCCGGTAGATTGAAGGCCTTCAATAAACAACGAAGCACAGGTTGCGAGGAATATTTCTCATTTGAAGATATTGAAACAAGCATCAGATGTGATTAGACAAGCTTACTTATTGATATTGGCATGCCTTGTAAGTGGAAAGGACTACTCAAGACAGCACAATTTGCTGTTAAGTTAATATGCTCCTCAAAGTGTCATGGTTTGATTACGTCATCGTACCTTGTACAACATTGATAGAGAGCCAATTAACGGCCGTCATATCTGGGAATCGTGCATGCGAACGCCAGATTTGAGCGCCTCGACAATTATATTATTTTTGGTTTGATCGCCGCATGGCTTATGGAATGGCAGGCTTTGAATGACGCTATTACAATGCCATAAGTGCCAAGCTGGCCTTAAAGTACTCTCCCCGATATACCTCTCTCCACTTTGGGAGACGTTTACTTCAGAAACTAGAGGGTCTTATGTCTTAAAAAGGCAGGATTGTGAACAGCACCGAAAGGTCTTCAAGATGGCTTTTTCAGTTCAAAACCCCATATAAATGTGGAACACTCTTTAGTTGACGCTGTCAAGGAAGCATCGACATATTAAAAAACTCGTTGTGTAGTTTTCATCGTCGTCGTGAGTGAACATGACCAATCGCAAGCATCAGTGCAGTTAAAAACATCAAGTTGGCCAATATAGCCAATGCTTCCTTGACAATGACGTTTCATCAGCGTCTCCTGGTTTATTACAGGTTGATTATTGTCAGGATAAGATTTCCCAGAAGGTCAAAGACTGTCTTCCTTATGTTATGTACTCGGGGTGAATCGTTTCCTTGTAGCGTCTTCTACAAATTGTCTTATGTATCCTGGTCTTACCACAATCTCCTCCAACGCCTGACGACAGGTTGTTACTTTATCATCAACGCACGCGCACAACAATGCATGAAGATGCGCATCAGGTCTCAGTATATGCCTGCTGACAGTTAAGTTAACTCGTAGTACAGTTAAGTTGGAGGCTCTCTAGAGTAAACAACAACAGGCTGGCTGACATCATCTGATGATAAAACCTACGCAACATAGCATGCACAGAAACATGAGAAAGACACCGCGTAATAAAAGCATGTGTGCGACAAGAGATACGAACAAACAAGACTGAAAAGGTAAACCACCTCGACCAAAAAGGCGGCATATCAAAGACTTCTGCTGAGCAGCGTGTCGGTCGTGCGGAACGGCAGATGAAAAAGAAATGGCATCGGATTCAGCGTGAAGTCAATTTCGCGTTTCCATCTCTGCCAAGTGTCGTCTGATATAGAAAACAAAATGTCAAAGACTGGAGCACGGACAGGCTTTTGATACGCAGCAGACGACTTTCAGGGTTCTGTTTATTGGGGGAGACGTTTGGCGCAGCTCGAGTATAAGGATATGCTGCGGCGAGATTGAAACATCATCCACAGAGCAGAAATACTGTCTGAGAAGTAAACGACAAAGCCAACACATATGTCCGGCCACGTATGTGCGCCCTTCACAATAAAACATGTGGGCATACAAACGAAAACAGGAAAACAGACGAACGCTCCTCTGAGCGTATGGTTCTAAATTGCTCATCAGCTGGAAGTGTCGCCAAAAGAATACTTAGAGCGGTATTTCTGAGCATGCTTTTTTTGCAATAATCATTACGACTTCCAGTAATCCTTTCGAGCAGCATGAGCAGCGTCATGTATCTGTCTGACCTTTGTCGGTGCTTTTTGTAGCGGAGCCCGAGCCTAGGGGGATTCAGGTATCCGTGCGGTGCAGATTTGTGACAAAATGCTGTTTGCGTTGGATTTAGAGTGGGATGGCATACCAATGACAAAACCACATTTCATGCGAGATTATGCCATTGCAAATACAAGGACGAGCATCTAATTTTTGCCCCTGATGCCGTCATGTTATCTAAGTTTTTAAAAGATGAAAGCTTTGAACTGTGTTTATTTTGATGCCGCGTGATTTTATTTCAAGCCTAAAGACTCGATGCGATGGAACTCCATTTCTGTCATAAGCTCTCAGAGTAGGATATGCAAGGCGACTCATCGGCTCGCATCCGGACTTCACCCAAAGGACAAGTTTAAAATACATACGCAAAAGGTCTGATAAATTTCTCAGTATCGTGACCTTTCATGCCGAAAATAACCGACTATTAGTCCAGCGAAGACCTTCAAGCAATGTCAAGGTCAATGTAAGGAAGGCTTTCAACACCTTTTTTGCATCGTGGTTTTTATATTGTGGGATGGCAATTACTAATCTTTAAAAAAAATCCGAAGAAACAGGTTCACCAAGGATATCAGCAGCATAGAAATACGCTATAAATATACTTGAGTATTTACCCTATGCCCGTGATCGACTGACATCCTCGTTGGGCTGTTCCTCGTTCCAATGGAAGCTCAAAGGCAGTTATAATCGACGTAAGAAGTCAATATCTCAAATGAAACACCAAAAGAAACGTTACGATCACGAAATGTTTTGGCTTGCAAATATCGGATGTCACGTCCGCAGAATTTTCCTCAGATGACTCCGCCATAGCCCTGTGAGCTTCAGCGCCCCGGTGCTAAGGTGTGTGAACGTAAGCGCTCCATATGTGGAAATACCACAACCCTACATCAAAGGCGCGATTTGTGGAATATATATATATATATATATATATATATATATATATATATATATATATGTATATGTATATATATATATATGTATAAATATATCTATATCTATATATATATATATATATGTATATATATCTCCCATTTTTCAAGTCCGACTTGCTTCAACGGGAGCCAGCTTGCGCCGGCGTTTCACTCCGACTCGCCTCACCCGCGTCCTCCTCGTAGACGACGGCCACGCGGGTCCAGTTGAGGAAGCCCATCAGGTCCCTGAAGGCGCGCGTGAGGTCCTGGTAGCTGGGATGCAGGTTAACGCTGAACTGGCGGCGCCGCGGGTCCACGTCCAGCCGCGTCTCCACGTGCGGCACGTCCAGCGAGTCGCAGATGCTCTGCACGTGCGCGCCGAGCAGCGTGTCGGAGGGGCCGAACAGGCCGAACACGCCCCCCTGCAGCTGGCCGCACGCTGCCAAAATCGAGGAGGGGGGCGGGGGGGGGGGAGGTTACGAGGCTGAGCAGGCAGGCACCCCGCGCTGAGGCTAGCAGCACGCTGCGGATGTCGGGCAAGAACATCATGTCCATTGCCGCCACAGATGAAGGCGAGACGCGCCGCGGCGCACGCGCATCGAGCCGACAAGTGTCCCAACATCGATCAGGAATGTTGCGCCGCAGACCTGGATCACACACCAGAGCATACTGCAAGGGGACGCCGTAATCACCGTTGAATTCCCTGTAGCTTCGAGCTATGGGACATTAAACGCAGGCAGCTTCATTGCCCCGTGTAGCCAGCCGTAGTTATCTCCATAGACAAGTGCCTTCCAGGTCGCCTGGTGGCAGTCAATGGCTTGATGTGGTCAGCGCTCAGGGTCTACAGTATTCGCGAGAGCGGGCCCATCACCTCATGTGCCGTGCTTGATACACGCGGTGATCACACCACACCACAACACACCTCCGTGCACGTCCGAAAGGGCCCGCCGCCGCCGAAGCCGACGCCGCAGTACCCCTGCGTCTATCTCCCCTCCCCTTCCCCCAGATGGACCGAGCGACAGGCGCGGTGTCGCTCAGTCCATCGCCGCGGGCACTGTATCACGTGGTCCGCACCCCGGGCCGCATAACGAGCGCGCACTGTCGGGGGAAGAGGGATCGTCCCCGCATTGGGGGGCCGCGAGGGGGGAAGGCGTAGGAGCAGGGCCGGGCACGGGTCAGAGGGCGGCACGTGCGTCGTTACCGACGATGGGCGGGCGCCGTTGTCGGCCAGAGCTATTCCGACGTAACGGGGTTGATGGCTGCGGCACCGGTCGTTCAAAGCTGTGGAGGGTGGATGGATGCGACTGGGAGGAATGCGACTATGCTGGACGGGCAGGGCTATTACGTAGCAAAAGCGGGTGCAAATCATAGCAGCAAACACCGGAATTCAAATCTACGGGCACTGGGTAAGTGTAATATAAACATGACGTGACATTATCATGGCATTCAATGAAATTGTAGCATTACTTCAAATCTACGGGACAACTTCGATTCATCGAACACTCGAACCGACCAATTCCTTCCAACGTCTTGCCGCACGGACACACGAGCACATCTCAAGGGAGTTCAGACATAACCCACATATACTGCAGGACATTCGCCTGTCCAAACGTTCCCGTTCGCGGCCATACCTTTCTTAGCGGCGTGAAAGCTGTCGTCGCGGTAGGCGTACTGGATGTCGTACTCCAGCGTGATGTTGGGCAGCAGTAGCGTGTCACTGTTGACCTTTAGCACCGCGTACTTGAAGGCCATCTCCACATGGCCGCCTCGGCGGTCTTCGGTAAATATCGCCCCTGTTGATACCGACAGTAAGGATCAGGCCGTTGAGGGTATGAATGGGCGTGTGGTACGAGGCATTGGTACGAGACACTGGGACTAGGATCTCGTCCTGTCGCAAGAAACTCTACTGTTCGTAATTTCCACCAGGGACGGAAATGCTAGTGAGTAGGGTTTGGTTTGCCGTTCGGTTGGAGGCGTGCCCCAAATTTTGAGAAGAAAGTGGGCCACATCCGGGAAGAGGCCCGTTTGATGGCTCATTTTGGGAGAAGTTTCTGTCATTTTCCACTGTTCATCCCCAGCGCTTGTTGCGAGACTACGGTCCTGCAAATGACTCTGCTAGATGCATACACTGATAAACAATTTAACGATTGAACGGCTACTGTTTCGTCGGTGTACCTGTTTTGCGTTGTAAGTCAACGCAGCAATCGATCGGACATTCGCCAACTGGACTTGATGACAACTCAATCCTCGTGGCACCCGCATACTACACCCGCGTGCCGGATACAAGGGCCTTGATGGTACGTCGGTTCGGACCGATGACGGTGATGAGCGAATATGACCCCTGTAGACGGAAGTAGCACCAGCCGTATTGCCGCCCCGTGTTTGAGTGTTGACACCTTCTTTAGCACGCAACATGAGTAAACAGACATGCCGATGGTTGCGTGTGCGTCATCGGGCTGTGGTCACATTCCACGACACTACACCCACGCACACAGATGTCCATTCGTAGCGTTTTAGGTGGGCCACTGCCTTCACCCCCTCCATATCCAATTTGGCCAACCCAACGGTGTTGCTCCAACTTTCTGGAGCCTAAGTAAAAGCATGGGTTTTGAAATCAGAGTCCAAAGTTATTTCAATTCTCAGGAAATTTCCACTCATTGTTTCACAGGTTAAAAAAACACGATAAAAAACACTTAACTGCGATGTCATGCTCAGTTGAGCCCAGCTGACTAAGCTAACCACACTTAACAAGTTCAACGTGCCTATCTTGCTTACTTATGTATTTCTATTTTTCCTGCGTGCTGCACATGTCTAACCAATCAATCCTTTGTCTTGCTGACTCTGGTCTAGTTTTGCGCCTTGCCTGACATTATTAGCGATGCCATTCTTGCCGTCTGACACCATCTGGCATTTTTTTAACAACTTTTCCAATTCTACGGACGGTAGCAAGTTGTTTGTTTTGCCGCGCTGTCTTATCGGAAAAATGAAACAAACCGGTCGAATATTAACACCCAAAAGCATCGAGTTTTTGACCGTCTACGTTCGGAAGAGCCTTTGAAATTTGCCACCCTCCACTTCGTCGTGAGTATTCGGTGGCATACCCTCGAAAGCCTGTCGATCGACACCAGCCGACTAAACCGGGGGCGGTAATCGCCCGGAAAGGACCACCAAAACCACACCAACCGTGTTGAACGTGCATAACGCGGCGCTTTATTACAATCTGCACCCTACTTTACGGCTACCGGCCGTGGGCCTCCGTAGCAGCCCGTAATAGTTACGCACATCAACTTATCTCTTTATTTCCGGAGCCTGAAATCACATAACATCGACCCTATGTCGATTACCAAAACCTGGTCTCGATGAACGACGCCAAAGAAAATGATCATGATGCCCAACGATACCTTACGCCGAGACATAGCAAGGCAACAAATAAGAGCAGTGCTCTAGCTCCCTATTCAGTTGTGGAGGGGAGGGGCGGACTACAACTCCAAAACGTCGAGACATGAGGACCTCAAATCTGGGTAAGAATTTGCTTTTTCGTGTATGTAGGGCTAGGTTTTCTCGCCCAATCACCTCAATCACATTAAGTGAAACTTCCCCTCCGTGGTGGAGGCTCAATGACCGCGACACGCGGCGGGTTTGCTACCAGATTTCCCCAGCGTCAAATCTGGCCCCTGCGTCGGCCAGTGGGCCGAAGTGACTAACAATGATCCTATCTTGGCAATGCTCCTAAAGTTGGCCTGGGGCAGTGTTCGAAGTGGCCTGTAGCAGGGTCGCCCCTCAGGACCCACGATCAAGTGCTCGGTTGGAGAGCACGGGGGCTGGGTGCAGGTCACGTTAAGGAGCTCGTGCCGCAAGGCAGGCCCCCCAAATGTCGGTCAGGGGGCCAACTGTGCCAACTGTGGACACCCCGGGGCAATATGGGCCTCTATTTGGGTCAGAGACCACCAACACTGAACAGTCGATTTGAGCCCTGGGGGAACATTTCCCAAACAGCGATAAGGGCGAGACCCACAATATGCACTGTTTGATATCCCTGAAACAATGAGTGTGCCTGTGTCGGTCAGGAGCTCACATTGCCGAGCAGTGGCACAAGCCCAGTGCATGTGTCGACAAGCGACCCAGAATCGTATGCTTAACAGGGAAAGGGACGGCGCCCCGAATGAAAAGCGACTCTTCCGTTGGCCGGGGCCTTCCGACAAGGAAAGCTCATGTGAGAGGCCAGAAGCTGTTAGCTTTCTTTGTCCGTAATAAGCAGTCAGAGATCCGCACCGATCCTTGGCATTGTTGTGCCACGTGATCAGCCATTATTCATGTTAGAGGTTTTGCTTTGCCTTATTTTTTTTGTCTTTTTCAATTAGGTTGTGATAGCCTCCTCAAAAAATAGCAATACCTTTTGTTTTGTAGAGCCCCAAAACCTAGCGCTGGGAAGGAAACAGTCATTGGTGGTGGTAGCCAAACATGACGAAACGGTGCCAAAAGAAACAAGAAGGGAAGGGACATTGAGACAAAGATTCTAGAAGGATGAAACAAGAGGGCAAGAAGGAGACGAGAAGAAAGACGGAGAGAAAAAGGGAAGAGGAGGGAATGAAAAACAGTGGGATTGGCTGAGGGAGATACAGAAGATAAATGTCCTCTATAACTTGCATGGCGATGGCACCTCGACTGAATAGCTGCAGCGCATAGGACCATTTCTCATCCAGAGACGGTAAATCACGAGGTAGCGTTTCTCCCATCCCACTCCTGCAGTTTCCTGGCACCTTTAACCGCATCATAAATTCGACCTCCAAACACCAAGCAACGTGGAATGACAGCACAACGCCGTGGGAGAGAGCGATGCTCGGGCTAGAGGCTACCATGCCGTTCGAAGACTCATGCAGACATCAGGAAAGGCAGACAACCGCCGGCTGCTTTGATGCACGCATTTCAGATGACAACAGAATTCCATGCTGTCAGATATTGTGCGGTACTGCACCGCTGTACCCTTGGCCGGATTCCCCGGCGTTCCGTAGCGCGACCCTTTTCCACCCATCCCCCCGGGCATGGTTTATTCATGCCCCTGAGCCGGGGGGGGAGGGGGGAATCACTGAAGGTGTCCGCGACGCCGCCCTCCCCCTCCCCATGCCCAAGACTGACAGATCGCTGGCCGCCCTCTTCCCTCCCCGACTTCCCTCCTCTTTCCTCCTCCCCCTCTTCCCTTCCCTCCCCGACTTCCCTCCTCCTCTTCCCCCGACTGGCCGTGTTGCCGGCTGTCGTTGAGTCCGGGCCGCGGACGTGGCGTATGGTTACGACGTGGCCACTGCGGTCACGGAGAAACATAGACGACGAGGATTCCCCGTCGCCTGTGACGTTATTGATTTCGCGTTAGTCGTGAGCCGGTAAAATGTCATGGCGGATGTTTGCTCGCCAGGACTCGCGCGTTGGCTTGCGCGTGATTATGCACGCGACACACACACACACACACACACACACACACACACACACACACACACACACACACACACACACACACACACACACACACACACACACACCACACACACACACACACACACACACACACACACACACACACACACACACACACACACACACACACACACACACACACACACACACACACACACACACACACACACACACACACACACACCACACACACACACACCAGCATCGCATGCGGTCTTCCCCGGCGGATCTTTTTTCCGTAATCGCCTGGGGTGGCGTCGTATGATCGTCACGGGCGGGTCGTGGGGCGGAGGATCAGCGACGCAGTATATTCACCGCGACGACGGCCTGGCTGCTATTCTCTCCGGACAGCGGTCTGCCGAGCGAGGAGGGAGAGAGAGGGACGGTGATGCCACCAGCTGTTGGATGGCCGGAAGAATGCAAGAGAGTGAACAGAATGCTAGGTGAAAAGCGAGGAGATAGGCAGTGTGAGATCTGTTGACGACAGCCAAGTAGGATACAGGCAGCAATATTTGGGAGAACGATGACAGTTACACATGCATGCAAAGGAAAAGAGAGGATTATATGGGATGGGGGAGACTGGGCGCAGATAGAACAGGTCCACACACGTATCAATGCAGTGAGGAAACGGGCGGCCAGTCGGTAATAACGCGGACCGGGCGGGAGACAGCTGAAGCATGCGGTCTGCAGAACTCAGGGCGGTCTTGGGTAACCTGACGTCATAAGAGCGCTCAAAGTATACTATCATGACGCGTGATGATGTATTATGCACTCGTACCGGAAGGTGTTGTTAAGGGACATTTCCCCGCGGACATTATCTGGTCACTCAACAAAAATGCGATTGACGGTATCACAACAGGCTTATAACTAATTGTCCGCCAACAGTGGTCGGTAAATGATAAGAGATTAGATCAAAATGATGCAAAATGGGCTAATATTGTTTTCCTACACCATATTTTGAACTATTAAATTAATTACAAAAACTCATTGCCAGGAAATTCAGGCACTGCTTCTTCTGACGGAGGCATTTCAGTTTTCGACAGCAACACGGTAAGACACCCAAGAGGAAAGCGGCTAGTGGCAGATAGAGAGGGAGAGAGAGGGAGAGAGAGAGAGAGAGAGAGAGAGAGAGAGAGAGAGAGAGAGAGAGCCCTCTTGTCTCCACTGTCCTTCTTTCGCTCTCCCTCTGATATGCAGAAAGGAAGTACAATGCCAGCATCAGGGCGTTCCCTTGTCCGCACGTGCACTCCGGGGCGTCCGGAAGCCTTAGACAGGAGCGTGGGCGGGGGGGGGGGGGGGGGGGCGTGCGGCCATGGAGGGGAGTGAAGAGCGCGAGAACACCGCTGCCGCCGTCCGGTTATATCTCTCGTCAGCGCCTGTAGCACGAAGTGACGTCACTGGGCGCGGTGTGCCGCCATTACGGCTCGGCTTCACACGGCATAGCTCGACGTGGTTTAACTGGTGGGATGTGACGCCACTGTGGCGGCGTAGCCTGATGGTGGGGTGGCGGATGTGACCACGATGTGACGTCACTGTGGCGTGGCGTGCCATTGCTGTGACGTAACGTAACATGACGGTGGTGTGACGTGACTCCAGCGCACTGTAACGAGTGCATCGCAGATAGACACACACCTGGGTAAATTCAAGGCGTTGCAGCGCAGACTTAAATGTACATGTGACTTGATTAATGGAAACTATCCCCGCCATCTTGTATAAGTTGTTGCCCAGCCAGAATGAAATTCGTCGACCCAGTTCTTATCTTGAAGTTCTTAATTTCCCGCTCTTGAAGTAGTGCGTCATAACTTTGATGGCGTTTCTAATAAAAGAGCTTAAATAAGGGAGTTCGTTGATAACATGGGGATTAAGACGGGCAGCTCTGTTCATCATACCGATTTTTGGCGGCCCAAGCAAAGCGCAATGAAATTGTCTCTCACTGCTGTGAAACGCCCAAAAATTTCCATGCCATGCCTGGCCAAATCTCGCCCATCCAGTGCATGCCTGTTGTCCAGACTGCATGTAATCCAACATCGTCTCACAAGTCAATGGTTTTGCAATGTTGCACTATAATCTACTTTATCGTGCAGCCACCTGAAGGCTGTAAACATCCCCTTCTGGATTTTGAGAAAAATTCCCATAACCTGACAGGCCAACTCAAATAGCTTTCGGTATTGCCTTGACACGTAATGAAATGCACCTATTTAGGACGGGAACAGATTCGGTGTAAGGTTAGGTCAGATGGGATGTCATTGGTGAAAGCTTGCACGGCGAAATTTCCCTGTCCATGCAACTTATCACAGCATCTTTTGTTATTCTCAATGCTTTGATGTAAATCCCCAGCTGGTTTGGGTGCCTGACGCTGACATTGCTACTGATGACACTGCCGCTGACATTGTCACTGATGACACTGCCGCTGACATTGTCACTGATGACACTGCCGCTGACATTGCCTCTGACACTGCCTCTGTCTGCTAGCCAGTGTCAGCCACACTGCACCAGGTCACACCAGGTCAGCATAAGAGGTCACGTCAGGTTAACAAAGGAGCGCTGAACGAAATTGATTCGTGAAGGTTGTTTATGTTAAGCACGCCAAGATAGATGGTGCATTTAAAACTGACTGCTTGTAAAGTCATGTGAAGCAAAGGAGCATGGATGATATGCAGACCGCATCGAATGGGCAGCCTGACCTTGACATGTAATGATACAGTTACAACCTGACCAAACCGGACCTGACCACCGACCTCTGTCAACGCCATGACATGATTCTGAAGCGCAAGGAATGCTTTCCCGTTTGGTGCCTGTTGAACGACGAAATGACTCAGGTATCTCAGGACTCAGGACTCAAATTACAGGTATCCGATGCCCTGAGGCCTTTCGAAAAACAGAGTATTGTCACATTATTTCGCGCGATCTGTGACGCAATTTTCGTGACGTCAGTCATATCACACATGAGACAGCTGGTTGTCTATAAGCGCCTTGAATTTATCTAAATCTTAAAACGCGACCGGCCAACTTTCAGACGGCTGTCGCGCATCTGGCTATCGCGCATCAGACGGCTGTCGCGCATCTGGCTATCGCGCATCAGACGGCTATCGCGCATCTCTATCTGGCATCTGGTTCAATGGTTGGCACGCAATCATACCAGACATCGAATTACTCCGTAGGTCGCCTATAAATTGGCTGGCCGTCTGCCGGCCATGTCCTACCACGGCCGCTGGATTGATCAACGATCCCATGAATGTTAATAAGCCGCTCACTGTCAGGCTGCGCCGGGATGGTCAGCCGATCGAGAGGGGCTGATCAAGGCTGATGTACATCCAGGACACCAGACGTAGGGGCATGGCCAGGCTTGTACAAGCGGGGCCAGCGAATGGGAACATGTTCTAAGACGAAAAGACAGTCGGCTTAAACCGATTGCCTTGTGGAAGATCGATAATGAACCCTGGCCGCGTCTAGTACTGATATTTTTTCAACGATGACTTTAACGTTAGTTAAGGCCCAATTTACCGCAAATCCACAAGTTTTTACGAGAATGATAGGTGAGTGGTAATCTTTCGAATGTCCAATGAAAATAATCGAAGGTGAATTAGGTCAAACTAGGTCATGAAACAAAATGTATGCTGTTCGTCAGTCACAAAAGGGAAGTCAAGGAAGCGTAAATAAGCAAGGATGTCCGGCAAACAACCAACGTTTAGCATAGCGTATCCATAAGCATATCCAATGCTGCGTAACCACGACGTAAATATTGGTAATGGAGTCAGGTGTGGCCAAATTGAGCCCTGGTCGATGGGATATGACATGTTATTTGAAGGTAATAAATTAACGGCGGTCATTTTTAAAAGAAGTGCTCCACATTTGTGCACGGTCTTGACTTGACATAGTCATCTTAAAGATCGTTCGGTGCGGTTCACAGTCCTGCCCTTCTAAATCCCTCTGGTTTTGGGCTATACGCACACACAGATGTGCAGCCTATTTTAGGAAGACTATTTCAAGGTCACCCAGGCGTTTATGACGTCATAATAGCATCATCGAAATTTTGCCATTCCATTAGCCATGCGGTTATCAAGGCCAAGATGATTATAATTGTCGAGTCGTTCATGTCTGGCGTTCGTGAGCACCATTTGCACCTAAAACGGCCGTCAATTGGCTCTCGATCAGCATTGTGTAAGATGTCATGACGTAGGCAAACAATGACGTATTGAGGAGCATAAACATAAGAACTGCGTTGTCTAGAGAAGTTTTTCCATCTAAAAGTGAACCAATGCTTATCAGTGAGCTTATTTCATCGTATCTGATGCTTTCTTCAATACCTTCAAATGTGAAGCTTTTCCTTAACGAAGCTCATTCCTATCGAGACTGAAGTTGGAGAGATGCGAAAACACGCGACTGAAGACGCAGCCGTATGGAACATTACTGATCCCGGCTCTGACTCTGTCTCTCGTGTCCTTCCGTGAACGGCGACGACAACTTACGGCGGATGAGTAAATGCATGGCATGCAGAGGTCCGCGGCAGAGCGAAATGATGATTCCAGGGTGATGATGTCTTTATTTTCTTCAAAAACCAACTATCGGCACCAAACGCATGGCTAGAAACTGTATACCTGCAACTGGTCTTGGTAGCTAAAATTTCCCGCAGTCCGGCTGGGTTACGCTGTTCTTAAATCCAAGTTGATACTAATGTGTGCTTCGCGAGCATATTCTGATCTAGTGCAATTTCAAGCTGAAGATTTATCCGCAATCCACAGATTGATCCAATGTGTGTAGAGCGCTTGCTCTCCCTCGTCGCCGATACCGATGCCACCATTAAAAATCACCACTAGGCTGTTGCTGAGTGACGTGTTGTGTACAGGTAGTTCACAAACGCGCGCACGCGCGCGCGCACACACACACACACACACACACACACACACACACACACACACACACATATATATATATATATATATATATATATATATATATATATATATACATATATGAGAAGCATACTGCAGTGCGGAGAAGACAAATGAATCATAACCAATTGAAGTCAGACAAAACCCTACTATTACTCTGATGCATGTAAAATACATCCATAATCAACACACTACGAGGACACCGACGCATTGCCACAATTACATTCTAACTTAAGGGTCGTGCAAGAATTTGTATCTCTGTTTTGGACTACAGGAAGCTCGTTGACAGATATGCTTTCCCAAATTTGAAGGCATATTTTGCCACTGCACGTCTGAAGAATATCTGTTTATATCTGTAATATCTGTTTGTCGAGTTTGTCTAGGATGTTCCTCAGAAGAAAGTTAGGGATTCTTTATTGTGGTAAGAAATGACGATGTATATTATGTGTTTATCATATATATATATATATATATATATATATATATATATATATCGCAGCAATAAGTACCGTAGGCCTTACGTCATTAATAACCGCGAGCAGCCCGCCGTCGCCCAGCGGCGTCATTTCCCTTTTGCTCACCTATCCGGACTCGGGACGGCAGAGCGGCGAGGAGCGGCAGCAGCGTCACAACTGCCGCCACGCGGCAACACACCGCGCCAGACATGCCGCAAACTGGAAAATAAACCACGCAGTCAACGACGGAGAAAGCTGGGCAACGAGCCTCAAAATGATTACATCGCACAAACAAATGCTATGCTGATGACAACTAATATCCGAGATGTGTAGTCATGAGAAAATAAAGATGATGCCAGATAGGAAAATAAAAAATATACATAATGTTTCAATAAACGAGTGAAATATAATCCTGGTAGGTTCAACGACACAGTACATAGACTTCCGATGAATGCTTACACTGCTGAGCCCATTCACATCATTTAGCAATATCAGTTGCGTCACTTGTCAATTTCCTAATGTGACTAGTTCAACAGTCCTTTCCTCTGCCGCAGTGCTGAACGTAATACTCTATATTCGCACTCCTTGGATTTTATAAAACTCTTTTCTTCTAGAGTACATTTGCAGGCGACTTCGAACAACCAAGATAATCGAAACTGGCAGCGTACGATGCTGTAGGACACACGTGTTGTTACACTTTGCACTACTGGACAGTGTTTATGATAGAGTTGATGAGGCGTGGCCCTGGCAGTTGGAACTGACGGACATGCACGTAAAAAAATATATTGTGACCGTTAAGGCGAATGGAGCCATTATTGTGTGGTAAGATTAAATGTCTGAGCTTATGTGTTCTTTATTTCCATACCTTTAATAAAAACACACACACACAATGGAATGGTTTGCAAACGTTGTTTCGAGACGGTAGCGAGTTAATTTTGCGTATATCATTGTCTCATCCTGTGTTTATTGCTGAAAAAGCTAGCCCCAATCCAAACATTATGCATTTTCTGACGAGCATTCCGTCAGACAAGGCCGTAAGTGTACACCTTGCACAGTGACTTAACAAGATAATAATAACGTTGGGGACCAAGGGCTACCGGCGTAACTGCGATCCCCGACACCAGGTGGCTCCCTGACCAGTCGCCGCCAGACATGTGCGGTTTGTTTGGTTTGGTTTGGTTTTCCGGGAAAACAAAACTTCGCTCTGGGAGAAGAAAGATATCCAGGACAAACCAAAACAGCTAAATCCCACTCATGGCTATGGACATGACCATAGCCGCGTTTGTTGTAGAACGGCAACCATGTGCTGAACAGTATACATCTGTATGCGTCACTCATCAACCGATAGGCATGGAACAAAGAATAACGAGAGAAATGAATACACTGTCATCAGCAGCAAATACCTCAATATATCGAGATTGTATAGAAGTATGGCACAGTAGCATGCCATTGAATAACGTGCCACAGTGCACTGGTAATTTTTTTAGAATATGCTGGGGTGGGGATGTAACGCTTATGTACATCCAGGCTATCATAGGTTAAGTACAAACGTGTATATGCAACCGATTTGTCCCGCACATATGTACACAACGCGCGTCCGGGCATGTAAATGCACGTATGCTTAGACATGGTATACGGAAATTTGCCGGCTCTCCAGATAGGCTGGCAAATGAGTTAAACTTTCTCCGGAATGAGGAAAATAACCTCACTGCAGCCCTTAAGTAACGTCATTTCAGCGTCGCGTAATCACACTTGAGACCTTAATTGCATTGCGCAGGGCGTGTTGTTTGAGGTTATCTAACCCTGCCGGGACGTTCAGGCAGTATTGCACAGCGACGGCTCGCACGTTAAAACCCCAGGAGCCAACAGCAAACAAAGTCTGGCCTGGGAGGTGGAGATCGCTCCTGATTCTCGCTTAGTATATCGGGTCTCGTGCGAAGGCTCTGGAAAGCCAATCCATTTCCCGGACCTAATTAATGAACACTTTTGTAACTGCGTTTACCTGCTCTTGCTGCGTAATGATACTCTAAAATAGTTTAGATAGACATGGTAAATTATTCAAAGTGTGTGACCAAGTGTATGATACAATGCATGTCATGTTTCAGAATACATTTTACGGTGCGTTTGCGCTCTGGTATGAGGCGATGCAGGCAAACGTACCTTTTTGCATCATAGTTATCTGTGGGGAGTGAAAGGCTTTATTTTCCAGAGTATCGTATCGTACTTTAGCCAGAACCGTCAAAATATTGCATCCAGTATAACAGCTGGAACTGCACAGCACTAAAATCAAACAGCACCCCATGACTAAATATAACTTCTCAGTCTTTACCAATCAAAATTATGAAAACCAGGCATTCGCATATCAGTTAAAGTCAAACGTGAGTTAGAGACGTGCGACGCCATGGGTCGCCTGGCTTCTCCCAACGTACACCCCCCCCCCCCCCCCGAATAACCACGCCTGTTTTTCATAATGGTTCACGACCGCCCGAACATTGTAGCGTATTGATTACATGGCATGTCCACGAGCACCTGGCGATACGTTCTATGTAGTCGTGAAAAGCATGCAAATTGTATATGAGGCCTGAAAAGCTGAATGCCATCGACTGAGCATGTATATCAAGCTCGACGCGCAGAAGTGACATGGACTGGATCCCACGATTTGGTTGTAGGTGCGAAAAGAGGTCGCCAGTGACAGCTATTGAGTTTCATCTTCAATCGGTCGGTATACTAATGACAAACATGATAAAAGAAAACATCGGCGGGCTCTGAAACTGAATAGACAAAAATAAGCAAGCTCACACAACACCTGTGGTTGTTCATCCCATGCCTGTAATGACATCTCTCCGCACATCCAATGTTAAACTCCCAGCAACACACAATTAACTTCGTGCGTGACATTGACCGAATCCAAAGAGCCATTACGCAATGACAACAAGGTGCGAACAGCTCTGGAACTGCTTACGCCAGCCGGGTGAGGCGGCACCAGATGGCGTCCTCGCTGCTCGCGACCTGCCGGGCTCCCGCTCCAGCGCCGCGCGTTCCACGCACGAGTGTCCAGCGTCGACTGCTACGTCGGCCCCGACGCAGCGTCGTCGACGGCGACGACGATGCGCGCGCGCGCCTCAAACAACTCTGTCCCGGCGGAGAGTTGGCCTTTGGTGCGAATGCAGCTGTAAGGCGTGGTGTCACAGGTGTAGCTTCATAAAATAAGTTGGGGGGGGGGGGGGGGGGGGCTGAGCAAGCAAAATGGACGGACCCGCGCTCAAAATACAGGAAAATAGTGCTTATCTCCGAATTTGATCGCCTTGCCTCTCGAAGTAAAGGCGATGAGGCTGCCCGAACTGGATAAGAAAAACATCCGGCTCCTGAGCGGCGGTATATATTTGGGTGGTGGGAGGTAAACGTTGCTGCAAAAACCAATGCTTTTATCGGGTACCTGAGTAGCATTACTAAGTATCTGTGTACCATTCATCGATAGCTTGGCCCTACGTGCACAGTCAAATCAGAATTACAGATTCTGATTTAGTCAAATTACAGAAACAGAGCTTTCAGAACTACGGGGAAACAAACATGGCGTACAAAGTCGTGCGCGACGGAATGCATCGGATGCAAAAAAGAAATGGTATATAAAAGTGCATCGACAATTTAATGATCAGTGCATCTAACTTCGATGGTTAGTACTGTTGTTAGCCTTGTGTGCTAGAACCCCGGAATGTCTATAAAGCAAAATTATTGTTAACACATGCCCGAGTGGGGGTCAATTTGCCCCCCCAAAGTATTTTACGGAATACTCTCCGAACGGCGCGGCGTAGCAACGGCAAACTCTGCATAGTTGTCGCCAAACGACGGGCAGATTTTTTGACACACAACAAAAAATGTATCTTGTAAGGTCGCCGAGCTGTCAAAATCAGGCCGTGGCTGACAGCCAATGCTATTTCTTGGGCATCGTTCAATTTGATGCGACAATGCAGTGGAGAACGAAGTCATTTCTAAGATAGCTACTTTGGCAATAAGACAATTGAGTTGAGGATTACAATACATTTCATTGAGCTAGGGCTGTTGTGTTTTTTGCTGTATTTGTTTACGCGACAACCATCCGCGAATTGGCTTTTTAACTTTCGGCTCGTTATAGCGTTCATTAACTTTGGGCTGTTACATCACTCGTTCACTCGTTGCAACACGTCACAAAAAATAAAAGGTGATGCTATGAGGTACACTGTAAAATATGATACTACGAACTAAGCTTTAACATATGATATGGTATCGAGGTATGGTATGTGGTGAAGTGTGAAGGGCAGACAGAGGTCAAAACCATTTTTACTGAAGAGTTTGCTTTAAGGGGTAGTTTCTGAAGCTCATTTCAGACTCCATGATGACAGAAAGGTCAACACAAATTTTTATTTGAGCTTTATAAAGATTAGAAGAAGCTGCTAATCTAGCATGAACCCCATTAAGCTTTATTTTAATAGCACACCGCCTTGGGGTAAATATTTCAGACTTAATGCAATTTAAACATCGGAATATCTCGCAGTTTCATGGTCACCATGACCCGCTGAAGGTCAAACAAGGTCACTGACCTGACACTAACACCAGTAAACTTTTGCTTAGTGGAGATATTCAGGTTTTCTATGATGGCATAGCGCGGTCTGAGGAAACTTCGACACTGCTCTGGACTTTGACGTCGTTTAAGCTTATCTGACCCAAATTTATGATCTATGAACCTCACATTACGATACAAGGCAGTCAGCATACAGGCCAACCTACCCTGTGAATTTCGCGCATCTAGCCTGCTTTCTTTTTGTGATCTCATCGGAGCCCAAGTGACTTCTATGCCTGTGTGGAGGGTATTCAACCGGCAGCCCGAGCGCATGATATGTATATATATATATATATATATATATATATATATATATATATATATATCTGACCCAAATTTATGATCTATGAACCTCACATTTTGATACATATATATATATATATATATATATATATGTATATACATATATGTATATATGTATACATATATATATATACATATATATATATATATATATATATATATATGTATACATACATATCATGCGCTCGGGCTGCCGGTTGAATACCCTCCACACAGGCATGGAAGTCACTTGGGCTCCGATGAGATCACAAAAAGAAAGCAGGCTAGATGCGCGAAATTCACAGGGTAGGTTGGCCTGTATGCTGACTGCCTTGTATCAAAATGTGAGGTTCATAGATCATAAATTTGGGTCAGATATATATATATATATATATATATATATATATATTATCTGCCAATGTGTGTGTGTAGTGCGTGCGCGTGCGCTTTCCATGGATTGCCTTGATACGGAGCTAGAACGGCTACGTCAAATCCACATTAATAACGGATACACAAATATTTATTTTGACAATGTCTCTTGATAATTATCTTAAAAAGACAAACAGCATGATGCCTTTCGGTAACGTCAGAGATACTGAAACTTTTCAAAGAAATACGATGACTTCATCTCGGAAAACAGATGAGAAAGAATAAAATGACATTGTCATCGAACACTGCGTTCCCAGTGACGTACAGAAATTAGTAATATTTTACAAAACCCAAAACAGCTTCTTTGGTTATGAGAAAGACCTCAAACAAACCAGATATACCTTGAAAAAGACCAACGTAGTGTCATAGTGTCATAGTCATGAACACCACCATGATAGCGCATGCCACAAACCGTAGACACCTCATCCGCCTTTCACGGGGTCAACATGAGTAACGGCTGTATTATTACATTTATGTTCGTTACATTTATGCTATTTAAGGCCATGGAGGGAGCGGCAAATGTCACCGAGTTATAGGTCTTAAAAATCAAGCTGCATCGAATATTTTTTTCACAGAGGACAGAGCAATAGCAATAAAGCAGTGTTGAAAGCATTACTCTCCAGTCATGCATCACAGCAATATTCACTTGCATTATTCATTCCTTGCTCCCTTTCTGTCGAAATCCCTATTGTGACAACAGCATTCGTATCCGTAAACTATACCCCCCCCCCCCCCCCCGTCATCGTTCCCAATGTCCATGGTTCGCGGCGGCTGGTGCGGCAGCGTGATGACGCGTACCGAACATGGCGTGAATCTGGGACCGAAACTGACCCATTGGCTTGCCGATGCCTTCAAAACCTCCTGAAAGGTCACTTTACGAGGTCGAGGCGTGGTCTCCTGTACGGTGTCATGCTAACCGACCGGCTGATTTCTGGAGAGGCATTACAAACTTTGCTTTGAAGCCAGTGAAAGGAGGTGGGGGCGCCACTGGAGACCTGGCCATAGAAAAAGCCGAAGAATTTAACGGACACTTCGACTCCGTGGGCCTAGGTATCGCTGTCCAGCTGGCCCGGGCTGTCTTAGCGGCTCCCTCGTCTGCCTAGGCCACCGTATGTGTGGCCACTGACCGTCTAAGACTGAAGCCGACGACCTTACCCGGGCTATCGAGCGCTATCAGCGAACCGTCATCATACCAGAATAACATACCATAACGCTATATTGTATTATAACGCTAGGGAACAAATCGAGTGATGTTCGCCTCCCATTGGGTCTATGCTAAGGCCAAAATCGTAGAATTGTTAGACGGTAAGAAGAGAACAGTCCTGACAATGACCATTGCAACATATGAATCAGAGAAGCACGCTGCTACTTGCCATCTTCAAAACTATTTTGGGAGACGCCTTTAACCTTACGTTGGTGCACGAACATAATTACTTGAAAATGGCGTCTGTTCCGTTTCCACATTTTCTAACGTCTTTGGCCTGGGCGACACCAGCGAATGTCTTCGCCGCCGACCTGACCGTCGACGTCGTGACGGACGTAGGCGGGGAGGGGAAGGGGGGAGGAGAGGGGGAGGGGAAGGGAGGAGAGGGGGGAGGGGCACGCTCGGTGGTCCGATGCGTCGAGCCGGCGGAACTGCGCACTGAAGTTGCCTCATCAGCTCTGGGAGAGCCGGTCTGTGACGGGAGAGTTTGGGAGCATGGCCAACTATAAGCACGGGTGGATCGCGTTGGTGTATTCGTCAGCAGCGCCTGGTGGACTGTGTTGGTGTCTTCCCCATGCCGGATGCCGGATGCTCCACCCACGCACACACACACTACTAAGCCCTAACCCTCTTACATAGAGAGCACGTGTCGAGCCAGTCACAGCGGAAAATCAGCTTGCTTGAGAAGCTGGTGCAGTTCCCAGACGAACAAAAGCTGGCGCTGACGTTTTTGGCATGTGAAACGCGGTGTAGGGACGATCCCAAACTCGGTGAAATATCCCACCCTGACGACCTATTGCCCCTCTCAGCCACAGCTTTTTCACCCCCGTTCCAGCCACGTCATATTCTCATCCTACATCGAGGCCAGTTATCATACTTGTTTTTTATGTAAGCGTGAGAACAGTGGCTTACATCTGAGGAAGAAGTCATAATTTTGAGCAATGTGAAGCAAATCCATACGTGACATCGGTCTCGTTTGTACTCTCTCACATCAAGCTTCTAAAAAGGCCCGGAGCTGACACGTACTGCGCCATTGCATGCCTGAAGATGGGGCAGTGCTGTGGGCGGCTCCGGCGACCCCGCCATCTGGTGGATGCAGCGAGAAGCTTCGGTCCGCCCGTGCCTGCCGTGCGCGAACAGCTACAGATGACGCTACCAGCGCCGGCGAATTGTTTGGCTGGTGGATGCCGCTGTTTGGGTTGGTTTACGAGTCCCGTGGCTACTTCGGTCATCAAAATTTGAATGCTTTACATCAGCTGTAGCGACCGACTGAGGGGGATGGGATGAAACCAAGTTGAGAGTAGGTAGATATCAAAACCACTGAATGCCGTGGGCGACGCAATGGCTCATCTTTGCCCCGTTATCCATTGACTGTGTAGGGAAGCGCAAGGAGGGTTGGGTCCAGTCATTGTGAATGACAATTCTAACGAAAAATTCAAGACGAGAATCATACTCTGCCCGTGAAGGAAACTACGAGGACGTGACCCGGCAGTTTGCATTCTAACTCGCGGGTTCGCAAGTGGCTCACGATGAACTGGAGATGAGTGGAAATCGCCGCCGCGCCGAGTACAATCTTGAAACCGTACTCCTGAGTTAAGTCGACTGGCGGGAGGCCAGTGACGCCCCGTGTCGTTACGTGTTTTCTTTATCCACAAGACAAACAGGGTCAGTCGAGGTTGAAGGGAAGCGAGAGCTACGAGTTTGACTGACACAATAACACGTGGAATGTTTTGGAAGAAATATGTGATGATTGCGGACGTTTTAATGAGCTTAGGCATATTTTCTGCTTAACCCGATCTTGTGGCGGGGAGCTCCTGTGACGTTTGCCTCCCAGCTGTGTTGCAGCCAATGGGGTTATGACACGTGGTGGCTCCTAGACGCCGATTTTACTGAGTAGACCTAGATTTGTTTCCCCTTTATCACCCAGAGGCGGCATCTAAAATGCTTCGAAGGAGACATGCAGGGACGGTTATGTGACCGCTCATTGCGAATGTGCCGTCCAAGATTGCAGCGGCTGAGACGTAGTACAGTGACTGAGCCTGTATTGAAAGGAATCATTTGTAATGCAGGACACTACGCAAAAAATGAGCTCTGGTACAGGGGATTCACAATGCTTTGCAGCATGTGTCTTCGCGCATTACAATTGTTTATAAGAAGATGATATTGTCGCTTCATGGTCGATATGTCTGGTCTTTGGAACCATTTCGTTGTGTGGGTTGTGCATTAGTTTTTCGATGACAGGGGCCCGGAAAGAACAACTTCTTTATGACAGACAGCTGAATATATAACACGTTTAGAAAGCAGCTGACAGACGTCGGACGGGTGGTACGCGGACCGGTGTGGGTTCCATCGTTACTCCGAAATACATTGATTGCTTTTCATCTTTACAAGCAAAACACTTTCATTCCACCATCAACCGGCCCACCTGTGGTCTAAAATCACTATTTAGCTGTCCCGTGGGTCGTTTTTTCTAGAACAATATCGCTACTTGTACGATGTTTGGTCCCACGTTTTGCGACGTTTCATCCGTGACTGAATGCACGTCATATAGGGACTTGTTTAATCAACTTTGTTTTTTGGACTAATTATGCTAAATAAATGGACTAAATGATTTTGGACTAAATATAATTATAATTTTGGGTTAATTTTGGACTATGCATACTTATGTGCATCTCCCCAGTCGCTGTTATGACAACTGAGGCCCGCTGGCAAATGTCTGTCTGACCTTATTCTTAGTGCGGATCATCTAGGCTTCTCGACCCAATCGCATGTGTTTCAGGCGGCCCTTGACACAGGACCATGTATTTGGTGTTAGGTCGTAGAAGTTTGAATGGCTGAAATGTTAGTTACGCTTGTGCCACGTCCGTGATGCATGGCCGTCATGGTAGATGATTACTTAGCCCCGTTCTCAGCGTGAGTCATCGTACCTTTTCAGGTTGGCAGCAGAAGGAGAATATCTTAAGCTGGAATGGCCAGAA
>NW_023596448.1:26289861-26314861 GCF_011947565.3 Pollicipes pollicipes | reverse complement strand
ACTGGCTAAGCTGCGCGTCTGGAAAAGCAGAGGCACAAAGCTCGATTTCCAGAGCCGTCTGCGCTTCCTGCCGTGGTAAGAGGTAGGTGGCGCTATAAAGCGCCAGCAGCTTAGTGTGTCGAAAAGCCCCGATGAAACGTATGACAGTGACTCCTTGTTGTGGACGGATGCGGTGATTACACCGTGGACAAGTGCAGAAGTGCGGCCAGTGTCATCTGACACCACGCACTGGGATACAAAAGGACGCACGACGCACGCACGCACGAACGTAAAAAGCTTAAGGAGTGTCTCAGCACTGTTTCCATAAGCAATGCAACTATGCGCTAAGCTTTGTTCTAGTAACTGCTAACGGCTTGTTGCATCTGAAGAATTCCTCATCATTGGAAATCCCATCGACAGATGTAGTACTGCGTTAGAAGGGATCAGTCCAGTCAGCGAATCCCTTTTTATTTGAGCTCAAAGGAGGTCACGATATTATAAATATTGGGTAATTTGCCCTGATCGTCACCCTGTAAGAATACAACAAGTATTTTGCATCAGACCACGCCCCGTGATCGACCATGTACGTAGAAGTCTTGTTGTATTTCCATCTTGTAAACATAAAATAATTCTGTTTTTTGTTCCACTAATTTTGTCCACCTTTATAAACGCGCTTCAAATCATGCAGAATATCCCCACGTTCTCTAAGTGCATATACTTCCTTCATTCTTGCGAGAAGTTCATTTTCAGGCATTGGTGGGCGAAGTCCTCGACTAAGCCTGAGCCGGTGGGAGCTAAGTGCGTGCTTTCAAAAGCTGCTTGATTTATGGTCTATCCAGATAGCGTGATCCGAGCACCCTACCCGCGTGGGGTGCGTTCGGGTCACTTGAAGCGTTCGCTCTTTTCTCCTGAGTGGAAAAACCCGTCCTCAGTGACAGCGGTCGTGCCCAAGTTCATGTGACGTCAGAGGACAGGACGGATTTCATTTTCCATTTTGTCTGTTTTCGCAGTAATTTCTGCCCTGGGCTGAAGTTTCCTGATTTAATAGTGGGCTTAGGGCTCACCCTGCAAGCTCTGTCTATCACAGGCACTGATCTGAGATATACATCCCATTTAAAAACTCGGAGTTAGAATTTAAAAAGTGCTCATGTGAGACCTGCCCACATTTGCAGTTGTAGACTTGTGGCGAGGTAAGCCGGATACAAATCGCAAAGGTGGTAACATTTCCACTGTTCGGTGCCAGTTATGGCTGAAGCATGCTTGTTTCCTCACTGAAATGAACGTGGAAGCTGGTTGCCATATATGCCACCAAATTTCCGAGGGAATCGATCAAGATTCAGTTCCAGCAACCATGTCCCAATGCAAATTGTCTCCTCGAAGTAATTCTAAACAATTGTCCTGCCTGATAGTGGTCTCAGAATAGCGTTTAATGAGGTCTGGAATGAAATTATTTGTTTAGAGTGAAACTTGGTGCTGGAATGATTGTTTTAGATTGAAGGTGTTCCGGGAATTTTACACCATTCTGGAATGAAGCAGGCGGCTGAATTCGCACACAAGGTGGGATTTTTGCAAATTTTTGTCTGGTTGGCATATAAGTCATATGTCATTCACTTGATACAAATGCCAGGATACAAATGAGGAAGACCTCAAAACAAGCGCTCGGATTCATACTACATGCAGGCATGAAATCAAAAATTGCTCAGGAAGGGAGGGGACGTCTAAACATAAAAGCTGTGTATTTCTATCAAATTCTTTAAAATTGCCCAGCTCTAGTGCCAACGAATTCGCTCAGAGGTGGGGAGGGAGGGAGGCGGAGGTGAGAGAAAGGGGGAGCACGGCTCCCTGGGCCATCCCTCCCCTTGGCCACATTGCTGATCATGGGTTGGTTCGTCATGTAACCAGTACATCCCGTGAACAGCCCAAAGACACCGTGTACATGCTTTCATGCGATAGTTACGATATGCACGAGGCATGCAATTTTTTGTTTTTAATGTTTGCTCCGTCCATAAGCGAAGCAGTGAGGCTGCATGATTAAGGGCGTCACCAGGAGCAAAGCAGACCGAAAAGCATCTCGCAGCCAAATCGCGGGCACGTTTGTTCGCCACTGCACAGTGGACGTGAAGCTAAGTATGTTGAGAGGGGAGTAAGAGCAGCGCCTTTAGGCAATATGCATGAAATCGTCCGGAGCAATTACCAGAACTGATCGAGCTTTTGGAGCATTTTATGCAAGCAAAGTATCTTGGTGCTAGCATGTCGGATTGTTCTCAGCTCGAATCCCTGAAATAGTAACCGACCAGCAATATGGTAGATCTCACTGATCTTGCTATTAGCCAAATATTCATAGCTCTTGCTGACGGAGAACGAGTCTCGCCTCCATCGCTCTGTACAGATCCGGTTTCTGTTGGCACATCTCGGATGGATTATCAGTCATTGCCAGCTTTTTTTAACTTCGTTAGTTCTGAGTAGGATGGCGGACTTTTTACGATTGCGACCTCTGGGAAAATCCTCCAGTATGACGGACTTCTTTTTGCGTTTCTTGCAAAGCCTCGTCATGGAAAGGTTCATCGAACTGCAATGCACGAGATAGAAATGTAAAGCTGACGTAGGTTATGAAATACATCATAAACATTCTTAGCGCTATTGAAAGCCAAAAGGGAGGCCCAAGTCGATGCGGAGAACTAAAGCTTCCATTTTTTCATTTGCAGCCGTTTAATGTGGTCGTTTTTCCACTTCTAGCAGCGTAAGCCATCAGCACATGGAAAGCCTGCGTCCAAAGTCCGTCATTCTCCCCCCCCCCCCCCTCCCCGCACGCGGTATCCCCCTTTTACTGCATGGCTATTCACGTTTTTATTGTTGAGTCCTCGGGGTAACAAACAAGCAACGATATAAAGACCATCCAATGTGTTCTCATCACGCTTGTATTTATCAATATCCCACTACCAATCGAGCATAATGCAGTACAAGCTCCTGCATTTTCTGCTCATTACCGCAATCGCTGGCGACAAAAACGTGGCCGACATCAACAAACTCAAGGAAAACTGGAGCAAGTTCGTCCAGAACACGCTGGCCCCGAACACCACCTGCTACAAGACGGCGGCTGACTACGGCATCCTCAAGGTGAAGACCGACGACCCCAAGTGTGACCTGACGGCGAAGAACGCCGAGAGGAAGCTGTGCATTAAGCTGAAGGCCGGGGCCGGCGCGTGCAAGGCGCGAGCCGTGGGCGGGGAGGTAACCATCACGCTCACGGTGAGAGCTGTTGAAATCGTGACGTGGGTCTTGCGGTTGCTAGATAAACCATTGAGTGGTGGTGCGCCTCAACTGCCTCGCATTCCCTGGCATTAATGATTTCTGCTGCATTTGTGACGTCTTTGCGCGGACGCAGCCATTGTAATGAAAGGTCTTTTGCAATGCCTTCTATGCTTCAGTGTGCGCATGATATATTGAACGACGGATGCCCAAAACGGTGTTACCTACTGTTTGTTAGTTTGTTTTGTTGTATTTTAAAAGACTGTTGCAGCACGCTAGCATCAATATAAACAACAAGTTTGCTGCATAAGTCGCAAGACTTGAATCTGGGCACCATTGCCATCGAAGAAACAAAACAAAATAAAGTCGCCGAAGATGGAGCTTAATTGAAGGGAATTTTTCACATTTGAAGACATTAAAGCTGACATCACATGTGATGAAATAAGTTCATGTATGATTATTGGTGTACTTTTAAGTGGAAAAACTGCTCTAGACAACATAATTTCTCTGTTTAGTAACTATCCTCATCAATACGTCACTGTTTGATTACGTCACCGTACCTTGCACAGTATTGATTAAGAGCGAGATGACGGCCGTTTTTTCTGAAAATCGTGCTCACAAACGCCAGATATGAACGACTCGACAGTTTTCTTTTTGTTGGTCTTGATCAACGTATGGCTAATAGACGGAATGACAGGATTTAAATGACCTCATTATAGCGTCGTGGATGTCAGGGTGACCTTGAAATAGTCTCCCCGAGATAGTCTGCGCATCTCTGCAGTCGTGTAGATCAGAAATTAGAGAGGCTTATGTTTTAAGGACAGAGCTGTGAGCTGCACCGAATAAAATTCAAGATGACCATTTCAGTTCAAAATCCCATACAAATGTGAAACCCTCCCTTCGCTAGAGTTACAGCGCGTTAGTGTTATAGCCCTGGGAGCACGACGCAAACATCCGACCTTTCCCTCTGCTGACGTTTGCACCATACCTTAATGCGTGTATAGTGTCGGTGTTCGAAAATAGAATGAAACAGTGATCCAATATTTGTGTGATATGCTGAAAGAGGTCGCGTCTAAAGTGTCAAAGAAGTGCACGCAAAAAATGAACTGTTTAGTTGTTTTAGATCTGTAATCAGGAACAGTCTACAATCTTGAACAACATGGGAAGTATAAACTGGGCTTGTAAATACCAATCAGGTCTACCACAGATTCCTTGATCTTTTTGCGTGATACCTGTGTGCGAAGTGCTTTGGGGAGTGTTTTCCATATGTGAGTGGTGTTTTGCTTGAGCAAATGATTCCCATCCCGTTCCTGCTCTACGCCGGACCAGTATCTTTACCTCCGATGATGTGACGACATATCTATATTCCTTCATTCTAATGTTTTCCCCTATCCCTGCCTCTGTCGGAGAGGACACCGGCCGAGGGGAAAAAGGGCCTATCTCCTGATGATGAAGTAAAGCTTTTCGACGCATCTACCGCATACGGTCATGCAGCGCCCGGCCTCAGTCCCTATTAATGTTAAAGTTGGCCTTACATCTGCCGTGTCGCATGACAAGAATGAGCTTGAACACCTGCCCTCCGTCTTCCTCATTCACCAGCTTGCGGCGTTCTCTTGACCCGGCGTGACTCTGCAGGATGTTACCCAGTTCTGCGCTGACGCCACCACCGCTCTGCACATGCTGCTGCACAGCACGAGCACGCGGCTGGGTCACGGGGCCACGCTGCCCCAGGCAGCGCGCGCGCCGCGTCACACGTTCCTCGACCCGCTGCTGCGAGTGCCTTCGGATGACGCCAGCAGCGCTGATTGGCGCTCGGAGTCTGGCGCCGATCGCGCCACGCCGTCCGCAGACGATGATTGGCCAAATCTTGCTGTCGGCGGCCGGCTATTGGTCGACACGCTGTTCCACCCCAGTAGGCTCGGCTATCGCCTGCTGGTGACTGCTGCCGACCCGCGATACCAGGCCGATCTGCAGGTGACGACAGCGCTGACAACCGACCGCGAACGGGTGCTGAAACACCTTGATCGGACGGTGACGTCATAGATATGGGAACACGGAGGGCGATTGGGCCGTGGATCACTCTCTTTGCTTAACAGCTGGGTATCGGCCCACGTGGTTATGGATGCCCTCCCTCATCTTGTAAAATGCATATGTCCACCCACTTTGTAAGATCACTTACGCCTGCTGGTGACTAACCCAGCGTCCTGGACTCAATTTTTTTGGAGGGGGGGGGGGAGATTTGAGACCCCCAGGCACATTTGGACGCTTAAAGCTGTGCACGCAAGGTAGAATTGGCTAAAGCCGCGAATGCGTCAGCGCAGTGGTGGTGCGTGTAGTGCTGAGTGCATCCTGGTCCAAACCAAAGGCTTTAGACTGTTTTAAACGTTGTTTTAATTCAGTTTCATTCACACTGGTAAATAAAAAATATCCTGGATATTATACCTGTGCCGTGCAACTCAAGCTCTGAACAGCCGGGCATCTTTACCAACTCAAGCTACATCCAACAGGCCAGCAAAACAACTAAAAAACGATCGCGCTCTGAGCCGCGATAGACAATTGCCAGCAAGCACCGCCGGTCCGAACCCTCAACCCTCCCCAACAGGTGCAGTGGATGGGTGAGCCCGACCTCAGCCACGTGACCCTCACCAAGGCCGACTCACTGCTTCTCGACCAGACTGCGTGCCGTAAGCACCGCACCGACTGCAAAGTCCGCTGCCGCGGCCACCTCGACTCGGCCTGCCACTGCGTGCAGGACTCGCAGCCGACGCTCCCCTGCATGCGCGCCACGCCCACCTCCGACGCCTGCGACCCGGCCTCTGGCGACCGTGACCTCTGCCCCTACCGCGTCACGATGGGCGCCGACCTCCACGGGCAGCTGGGGCCGGACTGCGCGCACGTGACTGCCGTGGTGAATGAGCTGCAGGGCGCGCACCCTGCTGTGCGGAGGTACCTCGAGGCGCCGCGGTACCCCTGGCGGTACCTGATGGTGACCGTGCTGGCGTGCACCGGGCGCAGCGGTCGCCTGACGGATGTGGTGGTCGGCTTCCCGGACGAGTACCGCCGCGAGCTGCGCGACGGCCGACTGCCTCACGACAGAGAGGTGGGAAACGGAACATGCTCAGTTCTTGGCCTGCTCTGCTGCGGTCAGTGAGAGCTCATGACAGCTCATGTGCAGTCGTGAACCTCTTTTGAGTTCCAGGATGGGCGGAAAGCCCTGCTTGCACGCAGTTGCAGCGGTTTTGTTTCTCAACAAGTCATCTCATACAGAGCGTCTAACGTGGGATGTTGCAGATTGGTAACATTTGCACACACTTCGGGGAAAAGGATGCCCAATTCTTTCAGTTTCCTAATTGTGCATTATTGATTAATTGAAAGATGACCCTAAAGTAATAACTGCTGTCGGATCCTTTCATGTTGTTAGGCGATAATCTCGGGCGAAGCGTCACCCTTGGGATGTCATGGCTACTCCCGACTCGCTCCAGGTGCTGTGTCAGATCCTGCGCGTCTACATCACCAACGCCGCCTCGCTCCAGGTGCTGTGTCAGATCCTGCGCGTCTACATCACCAACGCCGCCTCGCTCCAGGTGCTGTGTCAGATCCTGCACATCTACATCACCAACGCCGCCTCGCTCCAGGTGCTGTGTCAGATCCTACGCGTCTACATCACCAACGCCGCCTCGCTCCAGGTGCTGTGTCAGATCCTGCGCGTCTACATCACAAACGCCGCCTCGCTCCAGGTGCTGTGTCAGATCCTGCGCGTCTACATCACCAACGCCGAGTCGCAGGTGCTGGGCGCTGACAGCCACCTCACCTACGAGTCGTTCTGCTTGGACGACCTTGTGCTGGCACCGCTGGCGCACCTGAGCCGGCCACGACGCCAGCCCGGCGCCAGCGGCCGGCCGCGAGACGCCGTGCACCTCTGGCTTGGACCGACACCGAAAGGCGTCAGCGTCAGTCTCGGCAAGCTCGTGGTCAAGCTGTACGCAGTCAGGGCGTCCAGCGAGGTGGTCATGCCGTACAAGGCGCTGACCCAGCTGACGGCAGAGCCCCTGACGCTGGGCAAGTGTGTGGTGGAGGTGTCCGGGAAGAACGTTTCGGAGAAGAATGACAGTGACGTCACCACGACGAAGGCGCCGTTCAACTTCTCACAGGTGAGAGCCGCGTGCCGGCTGCCATCGGTGAGAACTGTGAGCGGGCTGTACCGATAAAATTTGAGATCCTTGGCTTCTGATGGAGCTGTGGTTAGCTTTTCGCAGGTCCAAACAGTGAAAGGTTTCTCACAGCCAGGGGCTGGGACGCAGACACATCCCTCATGTTCAATGCAACGAACGTGGCGGATCGCGGCGCCTCAAACGCTGCCTCACCACACCTGGGTCATCCGGCGAGTCGCACCGGTCACGCAGCCTGACGACTGAACGCCCTTGTGCCGGGCTTACAATGCTGGGAATCCCGATGCTGTTGTGACCTTTAGCAGCCCGATGCCACTGTGCCGGTTCTCAGCGGAGGTGGGGGACACGGACAGGCACGCTGCAGCTGTGATCGGCCCTCCCACTCACGCTGATTGATCAGTATGGTGGGCGAAGGGCAATAAGCTCGGCATCCGTCCGCACACTGGTGATGTGTCTGGTTTTTGCTACGGAAGAATAGGACATGCCATGCTTCATCTTTGTTTCGTGTCACTCTAATGAACGTGCATACTGTATGACACCATGAACGAGCCCTTTGCTTGATCATGCGCCCCTGCAGGCGAGCAGTTTTTCGGCACGTAATCTTCGAGATGTGGCATGTCTGGTTGAGAAAAAACACCACAGCCACTCCTCTGCCAACCTTAGACCGTTATAAAAGCAGTCCATGTTCATGCCCGCCAGTAAGACTCCGATCAGGACCAGAGCGCAGCACAGGGGAGATAAGAACGCCACCTGCATGCCCACTGCAGCTGTTTTTTCGCAGATTTCGAAGATCTGCGAACGACTGGTGTAAGATGAAAGCAGGCCAGTTTGTCAGAGCCTGGATGACGTAAATGCCTGGAAAATCCTACATTTCCCCGGCCGCGGGCAGCGACAAAAGCTTAACACAAGCAGGTGTGGCTGGTTTTATATAAGAGCTCCACACTGCTGGGAGCGACCAACGTCCCAGATCATTGGTGGGCTGCTGAACCTTTGACCCCGAGGCATAACATTAGATGCGGTTGGATGCACGTCGCCCATCGATTGCCCCACAGGCCCGATTGCAGCGTCGATTGCAAGCATCGATTGCCCCTCACATTGCCGCACCTATCCAGGGGTGCGGGCATTATGAGGCTAGGAGGCTGTGCCCCGCCCCGCTCCCTCCCCCGCCCCCACCCCTACTTTCTGGTAAGTTAGCATTAGCCTATCGACATCGACTGGAAATAACAAAACAAAGTGGCTATTACCGTTTCCCCCTCAACTTGAGTGGTAGGGTCTTCCATTATCCTTATACCTACCGTACCCCAATCTTACTGATGACTCGTTTCAACGTCAGGAAGCCAGCAAAAGAAGGCCGCTGATTCAGTCGCGTTGTTCTTTCGTAGCGAACTTCTTTGCCTTGAGGAGATCGGCATTTCGCTGGCTCGTCTACGCCAGGCTGAGGGTAAAATCTCGTCGCGTTGGCTGAAAACATTCGTGGCGTAACCGAGTGTCACGAAGCGCTCCACATCTGAAGCGAAGCGTCCGGCCGGGAAGCACGTGACGTCATTCGACCTTGGTGGCTGGGGTTCCTCCCGTGTCAGAGGAGATGACGCGATAGGACACGCGCGCGGCAGTCCTTGAGCAGCGCTCAGTCGCGTCTCACTGGTTGGCGAACCCGAATGTCTTATTGTGACGATGGCAAACGGCGACTGAGCCTGACAGCGCCTCTGGGTGTCTCACTGCCCACTCGCACAAGCGTGCATACAGTCGTTCGTGAGATACACGGTGAAGCTGGGCTCGTCATAATGCGTTACATATCCACAGTAACATTTTTTGCTCAGTATGGATCTCTCACGATACGCTCACGGTTTTACCTGACCTTCAAGGCGCCATCAAGGCAGCGAGGCAGCGAGCACGCTCAGTCATCTATAGGTGCATGAAAGTGTTATGGACAGGTCATTAGTGTAGCAACCTTCCACGTTCATCGATGCGGAAGTTAAAAAAAAAAATGTTCAGGAAAAATGATTGGCCGGCGCGTGTTTATTCCTCGCGTGTTGTTATGCACGTTTTGTCTCTGAGCTGATGCTGAATGAACCAATACTTTTAATACGCCCAGGCCTCTTGGAATCTAACTACTTGAGTAAAGTGCATCTGTGTCATCTTTTTCCTTACCCCCGTGTGCAGGTCAAACGATGTGACGTACAAAGGTTTAAATTCGACACAGAGCACGTGCGCACGTGACGACGAGCCATGACGAGTTTCGTGCCGGTGTGACCAACGGGCGGTGCCTGATCGTGTTAGAAATGGTTTTTTTCCGATTGGTTTGGCATGAGGGCGCAAGAAATCGAGCACCGTTAATACCGGCGTACGGCCGTTCGAAACTGCGGCCGCAGCTCGGCAACCATGGGTCAGAGCGACGCTCAATCAACACGCCTCGGTAAAGAGCGAAATAAAGAATCGCGTGATGCCGCTCTTGACGCCGCACGCGTCACGTACCGCGTGCGCAGCGGCGAGAAAGGTATATTTTTCCGTTCTTGACCATTTTTTCACGCTTTATTCCACCTCCCCGTCAGCAGGAGCCGGTGGCAACGTGAAGCCAACTTCAAATCGTCAACAAATGTACCGCCTGCTTTTCATGTAGCCAACACAAGACTGTGCAACGCACTGTTGCACCGGTAATCGTCGTGCGAGCTGGGCATGTTGAGATTCGTGAAAATGGCGCCAAATGCAACACGCTGTCGTCGAAACCATTGCCAGCATCGCATCTAAATTTGCATCACCGCATGCGCGGATTCATTGCCTGTAATTACCACTCATTCTTAATCATTGCGTACACCTAGCCTTTCAAACATCAAGTTCGCCCAATGGGCTACAATTCCGCTTTTCCGCGACGTCTAACTGCCATTGATCGATCACCCAATCACCGCCGCCGAGCTATTCAAGTCAGCCGTCGGAAAACGTACGCGCTGTGAACGCCTACAACCACCGTTTTATTGGTCAATTTCATTTCATTCACTGGCTCCGGACGGTGCGTCTGGGCGCCAGTAACTGGGAAGATGAACATGTTGACCATACAACAAACAAAGGCGATCGGATCCCAATCTAAAGTGTGTTTGTGCTTCTTGCCACTGAAACGCGTCTTTTCAGATTTCTCCGTAGAAAGATGTTAAGAAATGCACAGTTCAAGTGGAAGATACGTTTCAAAGGGTCTGATGATAGGGTCCAAGAAAATGCGGCTATTTTTAGAAGCGAACGTGGACAACGTTGCGGGAGTAAGAGCGAAACGGGAAGTCACCCTGCAGATGGAAGATGCTGCTGGACAAGAAACGGGAACGGTCTACCTCACGGAGGGAGTACGGGACAGGAGGAAAACCAGCGCGAGGGGCCGCCCCGTAAAAAGAGGACAGCGAGGTAGATCCGTGTTTCAGATCGGGGACGGTACCGGAGGAGGATCCAGAGTAGGGGCTGCCGGCCAGCATATGGAGGTTGGCGCATTGAGAGGGACGGAAGGAAAAGCTGCATCGTAGCAAGAGGACGGTTCAGGAGGAAGAGCAGGAGGAGTCCCAAAGGCAGAGAACCGTCCGGCGCGGGAGGATGAGCCACCATACAGGTGAAGGAAAGCCCATAAGGATGAGCTGGAGGAGGATCCATGTTGGATACGAAGGACGGCGTAATAGCAGGATCTAGAGTAGGGGTCGCCGAGCAGATGGGGGACGGTGCGGGAAGAAGGAGGGAGGAAGAGCTACACTGCAAATGGAGGATGGAGCAGGGAGAGGGACGGGAGGAGAGGCTGCAATGCAGATAGAGGACACTTCAGGAGGAAGGGCGGGAGGACCCGCATAGATAGAGAACCAATGAACAAGCATGCTTGCTGATGGGGAAGTGCTAAAAAGAAAAGTCGGCACAACTAAAAATAAGCATTAAAGTCGCCCAGTGGAGCCGGCGGCCCTCACTTGAGCATTTTTTTTTCACACGAAGTGAAAACAATTTGCCTAAAGCAGCCTAACTTGGCTTTGGTCCCACTGCTATCGAGATTTTTAAAGTCTCCTGCAAACATGCGGAATTTTCCGAGTCTAAACACAAAATTGGAGTAGAGTAACCACGGCCGACCAAGAACAGAAGCGCGCGCGCACTGATACCCCAGATAAAGTGATGGCATACAATTTGGCCCGGTTTAATGCTTCAAACTCTGGTTTGCAGCAGCTGGCCTACTCCAGATCAGGGGACTTCCTCCGGATCCGGTCTAAGAGAACGAACTGGAACCCACTGGCGTGATCAGGCTTAACGAATTCCATGCATTTGTGTGAAGCGGTTTCGGTTGCTATTCATCAGCTGACCTTTTAAGCCACTTTGGTCACACTCATCTGTTCACACCAAAGATACCACTTTTCAAAAATAATAACCTACTTCCCGGCCACCTTCGGCCAGCCAGGATTCCAGCCAGAAAAAGCACATTAAGTGCTTTGCTAACTGAAATATTATTTTGCCATTGTCCTTAATTCCAAGCCTGTACATAGCGCACATACAAAGTCACAACAGTGTCATCTAATGCACATTGTTTAGCTAGCCCCAGTGGTTTTGGTTACACAGCAGCGATTAGGGTGCTTGGACAGTGGAAGTTCCATTGTGCCAAAGTAGATCTTTAACGCACGCTCAGGTCGGCGGGGTCAGTTTGAACCCCCGAAGGTTATTCCAGAATGGTTTCCAAACACCGCGGCGCGGCCGCGTGAATTAAGAAAAAAATAGCGGATCGCTTGACACAAAAAAATCCAGGTTTACCTTGCAAGGTCGCAGACCTACATCAGATCAAACTAAGGCCATGGCCTCAGCGGAGAAAATTTCTACGGAATCCTTTAATCTGATGTAACAACGGCGTAATAGCGTGCTGGACGAAGCCATACATCTTTGAGATAGTTTCTTAGGCAACACAACAATTGAATGAATAAATTCCTTTGACGTAGGGCAGCGCATGAAGTTCAGATGAAGGTTAAAACCAACCAGTTTTATTACCCCAGAGCTTGCTGTGTGGGTTAGCTTATGATGCCCATTTCGAAACTAGTGATATAGAAATCGCATTATACATATTCCATGACTTCTTAAACGCCAGAATAGTTTACTGACCTAACATGAATCAGTTAACATTTTGTTTTAGGAGCATGCCGCCTAGCGCATTCTTTGACGCCTGTTCAAATGCAAAACCCATAGCAGTCTGGTATCATTTTGTTCACCATGACCTTTAAAGGTCAAACAAGGTCACTCACCTGAAATGAGCACCGTAACCTTTGGTATCTACGTTCTGGAGGTACTTTGGACACGAATCTGGAGTTTGACCTTATTTGATCCCATTTGACTTACACGTCGTAATCTTGGAACCTTGAGATTTTGACAAAAGTATGTTCACATACTTTTACACTACACACCTCGTGATGATGTATCACCATCATCATGATGTATCAAAGATTTTGCCCTTGTACTGCAAGGTGGAGCTTTTATTTTGATTACTACTACGATGGTATAAATTCTTTTGTTGGTATTGTTCGATTGCAGCCCCCTATCTACCCTCCCCCACCCGCTGCAATTTCTGCTCCGCATAGCAACTGGAACGCTGTATGTAAGTCAGACAGCCTGCGATAGGGTAGGAGGCGAGGCGTCTGGGCGGAAGTGCGCCAGATGGCTCGACTAGACTTCATCTCACGCCCAAGTTCCAAAAGCATGTGCGTAACCGAACCATTAGACAGGAAAACCCCTGAGGCAAGCTGGGAGCGGAGCAGCCGGTGACGCCGCGTTCCACGCTGCTCGCGTTACCGCCGCACCAGGGCCCACGGGCCGCAAGAGGACAGTCAAGAAGGGCCCACGCAGACCACAGAAGCGCACCAGAACCGAGCAAGATAACACGACCGCCATCCTTGCGGGTAGGTTTGGGGTCCAGCCCGAGCCCATCAGTGCGCAGCGGACTGCTTTGAAAGCGAAAACATCCACGGCCAGGCATCACTTCTAGCCATGCCAAACGATTACCATCCGAGGCCCTGTGCCCATCCTGGACCAAGACGTAGCGCATGCAAGACGGAACTGTAGGTGAGCAGGAATGAGAGCCAGCGAAGCCCATGACCGGAACCGGCGAGGACGGGCTTGTGGGACAAAACCTACGGGAGCGTCACATTAAGGGAGGAAGAGACTCTCACTCAGGAGAAGTAGCACTCTGATTCGGTGGCGAGACTCAGTGAGCAAAGGCACTCAGCACTCGTCGGAGGCATCCCGCACTCACAGCCAACATACGAGCGGAGGAACTGAAACGAACGGCTGAGGCAATGCAGTCTGCTTTCCGTTTCCATCGCTCCTTGGTCATTCCCTAGACGCGGTACAAACGCTAGGTTGTAAAAACGCTACCATGTACTTGCCAGTTTAAAGTGGATGTTCCACGTTTAAAGGTATTGAACCAAGCATCAGATATATTGAAATAAGCCAAGTCATAACTGTTGGTATATTTTTATATAGCATCAGATATATTGAAATAAGCTAAGTCATAACTGTTGGTATATTTTTAGGCGGAAAAGACTTCTAGACAACACAAATTATCTGTTGAGTGTATATGCTCCTCAGTATCCCATTGATTGATTACGTCATCATGCCTTGTGCATCATTGATTGGGAGGCAATTGACGGTCGTTATAGCTGGAAATCGCACTCACGAACGCCAGATGTCAGTGACTCCACCGTTGTGTGTTCCGGCCTTGATTACCGCATGGCTTATGCAGTGTCAGAATTTGAATGACCTTATAGCATCATGGATGCTTTGGTGACCTCGAAATAGTCGACCGGAAAAGTCTGCCCATCTTCGCGGGTGTGTAGCTCTAAGATGGCTATTTCAGTTCAAAATCCCATACACACGTGGAACACTCCCTTCAGAGAAGCCTAAGCAGGATGGGATTACCGCGGGCTTGGTGGGGATAAGCCCGCACACCACTGTCACGGGTTCGGATCAAGCGCCAGGTGGGTGAAGTCTCGTCCCTCTCGTCTCGTCCAAATACCATCACCAGCGAAGTGATGGTATTTGGACGATCGAGGGGCGTTTTGCGTGCATGCAAATTTGCGCCATTTGTATAGGCGAGTGATTGTGGGCTTGATTTTAACACGTTAGGCGCTTGAACAAGCCGTGATCACAAAAGAGTAAGTGAGGAGTACGCGTGGTTCAGACGGACTGTAATGAAGTCATATGTCCAAGCCCCTATGAACTAATGTTAGTTGCACGAGTCTTCACCTAAAAATGGTGTCAAAAAGACCGACCTTGAGAGTTGGAAACGTAGCGGTTTAGGCCTCTCAAAAGACGTCCAACGAAACAGTGTCCAAAAAAACCTTGATCAAATGTTGATGGCATCCAGCACAGTAGCTGGTATTTCGCCTGTCTGAATCCCTACGCCCCTCAAGCATGCCAGCTGCACCGCTGCGGACGTCAGCACACAGCGCAGAGGTCCGCTGCAGTACCCACGCTGTGGGCAAGTTCATTATTCGTCAAAACCTCTTGCTCGCCTTGTGGCTGATTTGGGATGAGCTCCCGAGCCAACGATTTGCTGCTTCTTAACTTTTGTAGATGGTTTCAACGCATCATACACGGTCGCCTCAGGCTTCTTAGTTTCTCGCTTACAACAGGGAAACCTAAGCAAGGGTGCTATATTTAAAGAAGTTTTACTGGAGATAATGAATGACGATTAAAATAACGCAGTGCATTCATCGACCGTTTGAGATTCAATGTTCAGGTTAGCTTGAAAGACGTAGTACAATTTAAAGGAATATTGGTGAGACGTTTACTCGCGTGGCATTTTCCAGGCCGAAGGAGAGGACGGACGAAAGAGCCGGCGTTGTCATGAACCCTTCACAATTGAGAGCGGTGGTAGGCTAGATTGTCATCTCTCTGTATTTTGTTCATACCATGTCTTAATGACTCGATTCACACGCATGTCATAACTCAGCTGATGATGGCGATTGCTGTCAAATGACAATTACATAAGGGATGTGGAATGCAGAGACGATGTTAAAACGAAATCTGTGGTCCAAAAATAAATAAAGTCTTTTACTCTTAAGCAATCATTGACATTCCGTGGTTAGAAAAACACGGGAAATAATGGCTAACCAGACACAGCTATCTGCCGGCGTACACATATGTTTTGAACGACAGGAATCAATACCCTTATTCGGTCGTATATATTCTATAGACCTCACCTCGTGTTAAAGCTAATGGGGTTCATCAAAGCGTCAAGCACGTTATCCTTCCAAAATTAAAGGCATAGCGAGGCAGCTAACCACTGAATGGGCCTAACACTGCACCTCAGCTTTCCGTGTTCAAAAGCATGCCGACGGTGCACGCCACACAAGCCAGGCCGGATGGGTGCGGGGACAGCCAACCTGTGCCTCACTTCCACACTGCGCCCCAGCGTCCGGTGTTCAGAAACACGCCATCGGTACACGCCACACAAGCCAGGCCGGATGGATGCGGAGGCAACCACCCACAAATAGTCTGGCCTTTGCGGCCTCGGTGTTTTAGGCGTTTAGGAGACGCCAGAGAGTGGCTAAGCCTCATTAAGCGTCATTGCGATGTAGGTCTGGTGACGTGATGACCTCGGCATGGAAGAAGCAGATCCTGAGAGATGATATGGGCCACTCGCTGCGTCGAATCCAAGTGGCCAAAGGTACCTACATGATAAAATCTCTGGCGTTTCACTGACCATCATTAACTGGATTCTGCTGTACACGGCGTCTTAAACCTGCTCCTAACACACCCGATGACTTGGGTCTGAACGAGAAGCGAGGCGAATAATCACAGATTCTAAATGCGGTTGAAAATTGGCAGCACTTGATAAGGTAATAGCACAAGTACGGTGAGCTCCAATGCTGGTGTGAATCGTCCATTGACGCTTTTGAAAGAGGGGAATTATACACATGTGAATGGATATTATTTAAATGACAAATGAACATTCCCTCGACGTTATACTTTCCGGGATAAGTCGAATATTGTGCGGAGCTTCCATTCCCATGATGCTTGCCGACACTGACAACTTTTCGAATAGAGGAGACGGGACTTTGGACCGACAGATAAGAAGTGATCACGGAGAAAGGCTGACCTCGTTCAAGGAGTGGCAGCCAGTCGGAGGGGCTCTCATCAAGCAGGAACGATGCTCGTGAGACGATGTGGACGATGCGACTGAGCATAATCGTCACAGGATCTCGTAAAGACGTTTGCAAAATGCTTCATGCTCGGTGAAACGGGCATGAAGATTCCGGTCATGAATTCCATAGAGATCAGCGTTGGGAAGGCGAGCCCTGATTAAGGGCAAGGGCGCGCTACCTGGGCGATTTCCAAGGATGGGGGCCTCCCTGGATTCAGGCCGCGAGCGTTTTACTGTAGGTCACTGCCCCTCAGCCCGAATTACACCGGACGCTTGGGTGAAACGGCCTGACGCGTCTGCGTCATGAATTACCGTGAGAGTCGAAAGGAATGCATGGAACAGAGTGCAAGGGGTTAGCTTGTAACAGCCAGTGGGAGCAACGGCAGCTCAGGGCTGGATGAACTACGAGAGCTCAAATATACTTGTGTTTGGAGCTGGAAACATACCGGGGGTGATTCGGCGGGGTGCTCTGCAGAAGGTACTGTAACTTTGCCTGTGCCAGATGGTTGTAGTAAGGGAGGAACGTCTGCGCAGACTCCTTGCAACGAAGGAAATAGTTAAGTTCCTCACTATTGTCATGTTTCTAACTCAACTTTAGCGTACATCTTGAACTTACTGAAGTTACTTGCGTGTCTCGCAAGAAATAAGTCTGCCTCACAATTGCACATAGTTCTGAAAGGAGCACAGCGTGCAGAACATTACTGGGTGCAGTCTTCTTTTCAAAGCGGCAAGGCTGCGTGGACACATGGGAACACTGCAAGCATTGAATGGAACGGGCGTAGGGAAACCAAGTATACGTTATCACCGACCTCGGAAGGTCAAAAAAGCTCTGGAGATCAGCCTTCAGAGATTTTGCCAAATGTCGCAAAACGTACGTGGGAAGCCACCTCTTCAAATCACGGGAAGTTCCTCTTCAAATCACGGGAAGTTTCCTCTTCAAATCATGGGAAGTTTCCTCAATTCCTCATACTGTACATGAACACCATCACCATTCGCATCGTCGCTATCGCCACAATGTCATCAGCTGTATGCAAGAGCCAAACGCATGCTATTGCATGGCGTTTGCTGTCCTTAAGTCGATACATCATTCAACAGAACGGAGTAAATAGCATATGCCAGCTTTGTGATTGTGTGGATTTCTCTCTTATCAGAAGCCGGTTACCCGCGTTATCACTTCTTCTGTGTAACTATCTCCGCGCCGTTTGTGATGATGCGCACAAACGAGGATGGTAAAAGCATATTGTCCATGAATCCTTGCCACTGAAGCGATTATTCATCATCATTCGAATCTAGCACTGCCTCAAGAAACGTGACGCATTGTTAGATACTAAAGAAAAATTGCATGAACAGAAAAAATGAATTAATCATGCCTCGGACATCTGCTGACATTTCACAAAGCCTGCTAGCTGCCAATTTCAATATATATTGAATGTTTTATTGACGTCATAAGTTGAGCTGAAATTTGGACGTAGACCTGCGTCCAGACACATATATTGAAAAGGTGGAAAAGCAAACAGAGCAACAGTCTTAATGAGACATACATGTTAAAAACCAATGCTAATTGCGATAATGGTGTAACATATCAGACGTGTAACATATCAGACATAAAAGCCTTGTGATCCCGGTAGTAAATTTATATTCTTCAGATGTAAACAGATAGACTCTTCGTTACCCTCCACGGCCTGCTTCGAAATGTCACGCGTCTTATGCGCTTGAACTGCTGGCTGTATTGGAGAGTGAGCTGGCTAGTGCAACATAAACCACCTGTCGCGCATTTGATGCACCTGAACTGCTGGCTGTATTGAAAAATGAGCTAGGCTAGGCCAGCCTGAACCACCTGGTTTCCCTCCCATTGGCGTCGATCGTTGCTATTAATCCTGAAGTTTGTTTCTCTGCATACAGAAAGCCAGTTTAGAAGCACCTCACTCTCATACAAAAGCAACCAAGCGAGTATGCAGTTGTGGTTATACACGTAAGTCAGCCAACCATTCGACGAAATTAGGCCAGGCTTTGAGGGTTTGTGCTGTTATTCATGAGTATTTCGGTGAGATGTTCGCTCTCAAGTTGATCAATTTTTTGGCAGCCTGGTTCACTGGTGTATCGTGTCTGCCATGCATTGTCTGCCACCGTAGCTCTTGATACAAATATCAAAATGCAAATTTTGTAAGTTGGTTTGTGTTTGATACAATACAAATTTTGGGTTTTCAAGAAGCTCCTAGTTTTTCGGCATTGTGAAATGAAGTCTCATATCCTGAATCGCGACCTCCGCTGCACCACTGAACTGGTTAAACGAAGCTGTAATGCTAAGTACGATGATGATATGGTAGGCAAATGATGGCGATGATAATAAGCAAACAATCATCATGCTTATAGAAAGTATGACAATGCCCGCGACGTCTGGCTCACATTCCGGCCAAACGCCCACGGCCTCTGGCGGGTCAGACGTGACAGGCTGGTGGTTGAGAAGTGTGCTCCACACGTCAAAATCCCACCAAGTTCTGCTGTTGGTGGGCGTTGCTCCCTGCCGCCGCTCCAACCAGTCTTGGCCTCGACGGGGCGCCACTATGTCGAGCGTAACCCTTCGTGACCTTCACAGAACGCCGCCACGTTGAGCGACAAGGGACAAAATTAATTGGGCAACCAGAATGGTCACTTTCATCATCAAAATAAGCACCTTGATCACTAGCTGAATCAGATACCTGAATCGGCCAGTTCATCGCCAGAAAGGCTGATTCATCATCATTGGTGCCAGTCAAAATGTGGTGTAGTAACCGACTGGGCATGAGGGCTAGAACGTCCGATTACAGGTGGAAGGGCATGACAGTTCGTCAAAATGAATGAAATCGTAACCAAGAGCACAGCTTGTCAACCTCCGCAGCTGAATATGTTCCAGCTCCTGGCAATTCCACGCACTCACCCATGGCGTTATGGCGGTTTCATTCGTTACGTACTCGCTCGCAGGGCTCATCCAAAATAATCAAACACTTCGCCCCCCCCCCCCCCCAATCGGGCCTTTGAGAGGTCTGTGCCGAGGGTCCCGAGGGCCACTTAGGGCCCAGAGGAGGAGCATATATGTCCCCTGTGCCCCCCCCCCCGCCCCCCACTAGTTGGTTTCACCTCTGGATGTATAGGCATGTGCAATACTCAATGCTAATCAGCGACTCACTCTCAGGACAGAACTCTAACGTGAATAATAGCGTCTGCGTCCGAAAACATTCGCAAGTTGATGTCATTTTGGCTCTAAAGCATGGCGGGTTTTTGCTGGTGGGTTAAATTTTCTAGATTCTGGTACAAATCATTAATTTCTTTTCATATCTTGGTGATTTGTCTCACCTTTTTGGTGGAGCCTCAACCAGTCTGGTGGGTAATATTGTTTCTGAACATTTTCCGTCGTGGCGACTTAAGTAGGAGTTGCGGCTAACGAATTCGCTAAACTGGTGGTGAACACGACCATATTGGTGGTAATAACTTATCGACTATGAAACGTTCATTTTAGTGTTGATTCGTCAAATTTGGTTTTAAACGGTGCCTTTTGACTATTTTGTGTCATTTTGGTGACCGGCTTATACAGGCCCAAGCGATAATATTTCACGACTTCGACGAGGCGCCGTCATGTTGAGCGATAATACTTTGCAACCTCGACAGGATGCCGCCATATTGAGCGGTAATATTTCGTGACCTCGACAGGGCGCCGCAATGCTGAGCACGAACCGTTTACGCGTCGCATCCACGGGCTCGGTACTGGGCCTGCTGCTGCTGCTGGCCCTGTTCGTCTACTGCATGTGCCTACGCACGGCGCCCCAGCGCCTGGGAATCGGATGAGCTCGTGGTCGGAGAGCCCTAAGAGCTGGACGACCAGCAGCACCAGCAGCTGGACCAGCACGCCTGTCTCCAGCGACGACCTCTACAGCTCTGAGAGCTTCGACTTCGAGCGCGACGCGCACCTCGTGGGCGGACACGGAAAACGCTCGAATACTGCGCGGCGTGCAGGAGGCGGCCAGCGCGGCGGCGGCAGCGCGGCGCGCCCCGAATCGCCAGTCGACTGAGCGTTGTGGACCGGCAAAGATGCGGTCTGCGAAGACGCGGTCGGGGAGGACGTCGTCCGGGTGGATGCTATTCGAGGAAGCTCAGTCCGGGAAGATGTGGTTGTGTGGGGAGATGTTAGTCCGAGAATATGTGGCCCGGTGACCATGTGATCCGTGGAGTGTGGGTTGGGAAACGTGGCCTGGGTAGATGTGGTCTGATGCTGTATAATCCTGACAGATGTGGTCCGGGGATGTAGTCAGTGGAGATGTATCCGTGAAGATGTGATTTGGGGGGATGTGGTACGGGATGTGATCTGCACCAGATATTTTCCGGGGAGGTAGTCCAGGGAGGTTTAGCATAAGGCGACGCGGTCTAGACGAGACGTGGTACGGAGGGACGCTGTCTGGAACGTGGTGCAAAGGAGCCTTGCCCGGAGACTGGTACGGAGGTACGTTGTCTAGAAATGTGGCATAGAGGGACCCCATCCAGAGACTGGGTACAGATGGCCGTTCTCCGGAGAGCATGGTCCTGAGGGTGCGGGAAGACGTTGTCCAGACGATACTCTGGATGGGGTGTTGCTGCTGGGACGCGCTCCAGCAAAAACGTGCATCCATTCCACACGTCCCTGTAGCGACTCGTTTCCTATGTGCTCCTGTTGGGTCATGTTCCTACTACATGTGCAGGAGCCAAGGTGCGTTTCTTCTGTCACGTACGAACCGCGGCTAAGACTTGCTCTCGCTGATTCGTGCTCTTTGCAATATGTGCTCTGGCTGTGATGCTACCTGTGAAACACGCTCCGAGCGTTTTGTGCAGAAAGCGCTCCGGGAAGTAGTAGCGCCAAGCTTAGATGCGCTCCAAGAAACTACGGTAATTACCAGAGCTTTGGTTACTTCCACCGTCTGGTAGCCGGGCCCGGCGCGGCTGATCATTGTGCTGCGCCGTCCGTAGCCGTAAACGCGCTCATGATGGACTCAAGCCTCTGGCTCAAATGCAAGACACAATCTGTGCTATTCTGGCGTGCGGCAAACATGGCATAATGCATTAAAAACATAACGATGGGGACAGTAGTTTGCCGTAGCTGTTTGAAAAATATCGGCATGGTGAGGGCTCTGGCACCGTAACATCTGGATTTCCTTTAAACCCGGATTCGAAGGTCAGGGAGACGTCTCTCCGACCAGCGCAACAAAATTTTTGCCATCCTATTTTGAATGAAATCTGGGCTTTCCTCCAAATCCCTGTTTCAGAGGCTATTGAAACTCTCACTTTCAGCCACCTAAACAAAATTCTCAATCCAGCTTAGTTCAGATTTTCTTACGAACATTTGGGATTCCTCACGGCAGAGCATCCTCTCGGTCAGTTTTGGACTACATCGAGGCATAGGACGATAGCAGCAATGAAGATAAATCGTCTGAACAGAATTCGAAGCATGTGCGTCGCACGCGACATTCACCAAGTGGTTCCTTGCTGCCGAGCCAAGAACGACCAGTGAAGGGAAGCACGCTAGCATGTAAACAGTTTTCAGTGCCTCTTGGGGCTCTTCATCGTATGCACCGCGATTCCTCGCCGTTTTAAGCGGTACACCATGAATAAAGGTCAAGACAGGTCGAATGTTTAATGGTGTGGCTACTTGTCTGTGAAACCTGCTGTGGAAAGCTAGGAAAACAGCAAAATGTCTTTTTGAAATAAATAATCAAATAATCATTGTGAAATATCTTATGCACCGCGACTGGTGTCACTTCCAAGATGCAAGAGCTTTCTGAAGCCCCTGCTGTAACTCGGATTTACCAGCAAGCTCCTGCTAACTCGGAGTTATCAACAATGGAAACGCCACTCTCAACAGGATGGGGAAATCCAGCTCAAATCTATTGATGCCATGCCCCGTCTGTTTACGTCGGTTTTCGGCGATGATGTTCTGCGAGATGATGAGGACGTTCCAGAATGTTTTCCTAAATTGGTAGCAAACCAACTGCAACACAACCGCGCCGGGTGCCAGTCCCAGAGCATGCGCTTTGTTTGGCCCGATTTGCATGGGGGAGAGGAGGCGGCGAGTTGTAGCGAAACGGTGATGACAGAAGGTCTTAATACATTTCTGCCTGGTGAAATAGACCGGTCACAAAATTATCTAATAACCCGGGACGGCAAAACCCGGTTCAAGCACCCGTCATTACGCAAAATTTTAGCTTAGAGGGCGCTTATGTTTGAGGTACTTGAGAAGAGTGCCCTGTCCTCAATACCACCTAAACAAAAGGCTCCAAACACAATCTATAACAGAGCACCTATCACGTTTTACTAAAACGGTCAGTTGCGTATTTCGAGCAACAAGGCCATCATGGACAGCATTTTGTTTACTTCACCCACACCATCGTCCAGACTGTCTGGGGCAGGCCCCACCGCTGCCCATGCTCAGCTGATTCTACTCACACTTGGCTTGGTGCAGGTTATCTACCCACCCATCTACTGGTTTTTGAAGGTTTTAGTCGGCTCATACCTTGAAACTGCCGCACATCAAGATTGTAAGTGTCTTGGAAGTTGAAGGTCATACCACGAGCTTCCTCTCAGGGTCAGGGCATGCCACGAAACCCTCTCCCAAGGTCAGGTCATGCCACGAAGCCTCTCCCAGATCATGACGGGCGACGTCATCTACTCAAATGCCTCTTATTACCTCTTAGGAGTAAATTGTATTGATGTTTTGACTTAAGGGGGCCTGGTTGATCTCTGCTTGCTGGGCCCGATTTTGCTTTTCAACCGTAACTTAGAATGCATTTTAGAGCGTGATATAACTCAGGTCCTATACGGCTCCATCCATGGCGCATCAGTGGAAGAGTCAGCTGGGGATCTCGCCATCATGGGCGTCCGTGCGACATGACTGCGTGGTCACTGGGACTTCACGCGCGCACGACGGCTACTGAGGCTATACAGCGACGCTTGCTTCTCACCCTGACATGAAGGGCGGGCACCGCGGGGAATCAAACTCCGCGCATTTGGTTTCTCAGATCCGCGGCTTAACCACTACACTACCGGTAATACGCGGATTGATTACGAAGATGAGTTCAGTAAAATAACTGAAATTGTCGGGTGTTGTGAAATCTTGGTCCCAGGACTGACTGGATTGCTTACCTGATCTAAAACATCTTGCATTTTGCTATACATATAGACAAAATCTGGACGAGCGGTGATGCTTGCGGAGTCTCTGGAAACTCATGTTTAAACCGAAATATGTGATGCGTGCCAGTCACTTACAAATGTCCTGTTTTCTTTACATAAGCTGCACATGGTGATAAATGGCGAGCAACGTCGGATTGCAGTTCTGAAATGAGGGTTCATAAATTCAGACTGTCCTGCACATGGCCCTGTAACGTTGCTGTAATCCGGGATGGGAACCATGAATGAAAACATAGTCCAATACTGCAAACTAAACGTGCCGGTTTGTAAGCGAAGCGTGCATTCGTAAATGCATGAAAACTAAACCGCTGGTGGATAACAGACAACCCATCTCGCAGTCAGCGGACTGTACATTGCACTGCTAGCAGTTGTAGCTGGAAGCGTTGCATGGATTTACGTCATCTGCCGAGCGCCTTAAGACCAGCTTAGGCAACTGCCCGAAGCATTTTGACGTCACCTCCACATGTGTCCTAGAGAGAACAACAAACACCACGTGACCTGGACAGCTCTCGCACTTCTCGCCACCCGCTGTGTTGGCTGTCGGCTTATCGGCGCTTCAGGAATAGATTTCAACACCGCGCGTCGGTTTTGCAACCGGCTCTAAATCACGCCCGATGTGCCGCACATCGCGGCGCAACTATCCGCGTGGCACCTCGCACAATCGGAGCGACGGAATTCCCCTTGCTTCGCCCCCCCCCCCTCCCTTACGGCGTTTAAAACGCGGAAACCCGCCCGTCACGCCAGCGTCGGCTTCTAAGAATCCTCGGTCCGAGTATCTTCCAGCACCGAGGCGGCGCTCGCCAAACCGCCCCTCCGTCCGCCGCCGAGAAACCGGCCGGCGCTCTCGGGATGGAAATCCCCCAGCGGCCAGCGGAAAATCCAGACGGTACAACCGGGACGGCGGCGGCGGGCTGAGCTGCGGCCGCTCATAAGCCAGCAGGCGCGCGCGGCAGCAGGAGCGACCGGTGAGTAGCGCGTGCCGGCGGCGGTGGCGCGGGCAGGGGCGCGGCGAACGGTGGACGGCGGCTGGAGGTGCGGAAGAAGGCGATGGTCGAAACTAGGGCAGAGCTGTCCACGAAGATGTGTTTGCACCGTTTGGGAAACAGACCTGTTTTGACCTTGTCGACAGATGCCGAGGACTGAGCGTTCGCTCCCTCCATGCCCCCCTTTCTTCGTACAGTGTTATGGTGAACAGGTGAACCTCATAGCTGCCTGAAGCCATGAGAAGTGGGTTGGGTCACAGCAAATGTGTAGTGACAAATGAAACCACAGTGGG